>NC_046185.1:61315759-61655759 GCF_011004875.1 Balearica regulorum gibbericeps
GAGTCTCTATGTCTTAAGACTGTTAATGGTGTTTGGGGACAGGAGTTGTTTTTTTGCTTTATATCACTTAGACTGGAACTTTGTTCCAGGACCCAGCAGACCTGATGATTGCAAAACATTCTTCTTATAGCCCTCTTTAATTGATAACGTGCCAACACAATTCTTTTATATTATTAGGAAAATAGTTTATTTTCCTAACATTTTCCTCCTGGTTCTTTAGAAGATAATCACATACTGTCTTAGTCTTCTTTGTAATGGCTTAACACAGTATAAACCCTTAAGTCTTTTGTGCTAAAATAAGATCCTCATTCCCTTAGTATTTCAGTTTGACCTCATCTTTTTGACAGGTCAAAGGCAGAAAATTCATTAAAAGCTCTCACAGATGAGACTTGGATACAAACAAAATCCTGGTGCAGTGAAACTATGAACATATGGGCCAAGGGTGAAAACATGAGATTCTGTTATGATGAGTGATGTCATAGTTATATGAACATGAATTGAAAGGTTTACAAGAATGAAGCAATCCATGATAAGGAGCCTCAGGAAGACAACATACTTGCCAATAAAGTGATTATGAATGAAGATAATAGTCCTAATATGTGATAAATTTTCCCTTGCATTTCATGATCTACTTAATATTTTTACAGCTACTAAGACTGATGGCCTTATTCTTTCAACTGAGAAGGATAAGCAGGTAGCATCAATTGTCAGAAATGTGGGGGGGGGGGTTAATATTTTTTTTAAATGTAGATTGAGCAGACTCTCCCTTCAGTAATTTTATGTTTTTGAAATCCATTATTAGGAAACTGAATAGACTTTCCACACCAAAGAAAGAGATACACTGAACTGCTAGATTTACATTAGTCTTTCTATCATTTGTTTTTTGACAAAACAAAAAGAGCTTATTTATTTCTTATTTACCATAGCTTGTCTTTACCACACAGGTTTCTTCCAGTACAGTCAAAAATCTCATTGATACCAAGAGGATTCTCAGTTGAGCATGGAAAACAGAAGTTCGTGACAACACGGCTTGGAATTCCCAAACACCTCATCACTGTAAGGAAAAATATATTCGTGAGTCATTACAAATGGTAATTAATCAAGTAAGTCCGTCATTTATTTTATAAATAATTCTTCTATATTCTACTTTATGATCATATAAACACAATGGATAAGAGGCAATATTTGGAATGCAGTGATTCTGTCTTCAGAGCTTCCTTTAGTGGTTGAAAAGTAGTCTGAAAATAGCCTAGCAGAAATTGCTTGTTACTGTTCCAGATTTAAAAAACCCCCAAAGAGATCTGTTGTTAGTTCAGAATTAACAACCTTGACCCTGCATTAATAAAATACCAGTTAGAAATTAACTTCTTTTTTTTTTTTTTGTAAACAGATTGTATTACATATAGATTCATCAATGGAATATCAATGTAATTTTCTTCAACATAGAAGAGGGTTCAGTAAATAAATGGTATAAATTTGGAACTCAAATTTTTGTCTGTAGAGTTTAGTTCATTATTATCTCGTCCTTTGCAGTAAAACCAGATAGGAGCCTGATGCTCTTATGTTTTGGAGGAGACATTGCTAGAGGTCTTCTTACTGTTCATAACTTAGTGTTTTTTCTTGTCTTTCAAACCTCCCCCAAAGGGTAAATTTTGGCTCCACAATGCTGCATTTGCTCTGTGTTTTAATAAAAGCTGCAGTACTGAGAGCTGCATGGTATAAAGGTCACAGAAAAGACAGTACTGCTTTTTTTCTTGCTCTTCACACTGTATAGGAAAGCAATAGGCTGATAATAACCACTATGTTAAGAGCCACACTGTATCATAACAAGAAAAAACATTCCATTTCTTTTCTAGTAAAATGCTTATGAGTAATATTATTCCAGTACTTTTTAGTGTCAGAGGTTTTTCATCCTGGTTTTCTCTCTTCCCTTTTGGATAACTAGGTAAGGGCAGACTGAGATATCATACCTGTGCACATTACTGAAGCAAGAGACCCACAGTACCCATATCTGACTGGCCTGCATCTGCCATTGTACCACTGCTGAAGAATAGGGACACTTCCATTCCAGGAAAATGGCTTTGTTCCTTTCAGGTAATCATTGTTTTCTGGAATCTTCATGATACTATTAGTGGTATGGCTGCTTATCTAGAAAGAGAAAAAAAGATCTTTTTATAGCTGACCATATCTTCACATCCTAATCCTATCACAGAATCATCAGAGATTAGTGTTACAAGTTAGTTTTTCCTGTGAATCTGAGCACAGAAAAGATTTTTCCTGCTACTCCTACCATGTTAGATTACAGTGCAATTTGTCCTTCTATAATATAATGAAGTGTGACCCCATCTATTCAGAGGTCACACATCCCTAGAGGTCTTACCATGTGATTTACCACCATGCTGACATGCACAGGATCATTGCGCCAACAATGATCTCGATCAGAGCCGTGATGGTAACTCGCACCCATGTCTAGGATCTTCAAGCAGATATCCAGAATCCCATCTTCAAACTGAGGAAAGACAGGTTAACACAGGCATTATGGTATTCTGACATTGATGAAGTTCCTTTCTCATCAGTAGTGCAGTCTTTTTCATTATACATGAGCTGCCCTGCCTCCTCTCCTGCCTTTTTTCTGCCTTTTTTTTTTTTTTAAACTCCTAGTGGTCTGCATGGTTTTGTCTGTCTGCCTGAAGGAAAACCAAAGATAATCTCTTTAGAAAACATGCCATTTTTTGACCAATGGAACAATTTTCCTTCAGAAGCAATATTCTGCTTCACTTTTTCCAAGAACATTCTGCAGTTTCCTTAATTTTACTACAGAAAACTTCCTTCCAGTTGTTTGGGCTACAGTGAGATTCTCAAACATTTTGTTTTGTGCATGCATAGTCTGGACTGGTGCTACAAAACTTTTGCCCTCTATAACATAGCATATGTTTCTGAAAAATATGGATAACACTTCATTTATCCATATATGGATGACATCTACTTCTGAACAAGTCTTCAAAAAATACCTGTCCAAAGTGCCATGGTCTAGAGGTAATATGCTTGTGGACTCCTTCATACAGTATCCCATGTTCATTCAGAACATATTCTTCCCTATGGGCCTGATTGTCCATATACACAGGGTCATCTGGAAAAGATGCAGAGCTATTAGTCATACAATAGGTTCATTTCTAGTACTTCTGTATCTCCTATTTCACTGGATACCTCTTTCTTTTCCTACTTTTGATTTATACTTTTAAACATGTTCTAGGATATGGGCTCTTTAAACATTCACAGGCAATTCATTTCTGCTTACAGCTAGATATTATTTTTATTAAGTCTCTCCCTGATGTAGCACACCTGAATTACAGAGCTTGCAATTTATCTTCACACTAAGCTGTTCTAGGAGTTGAACACTGTGTACTTAGAGTTGTGTATCTGATTTTGATCAAATGAAAAGCACAATGTGGATATTTGCCATGTAATGATTTTTGGCAAGTCTACAGACTCCACAATTGCTTGCCACCAGAACCAGATCTATAGAACTTCATTTGTATTTGTACTATATTATTTCATGTCAATACCACAGAATTCACAGAATCGCATAATGGTTGAGGTTGGAAGGGATCTCTGGAGGTCATCTGGTCCAACCCCCCCCTGCTCAAGCAGGGACACCTACAGCTGATTGCCCAAGACATGTCCATATGGCTTTTGAATATCTCCAAGGATGGAGACTCCACAACCTCTCTGGACAACCTGTGCCAGTGCTCAATCACCCTCACAGTGAAAAAGTGTTCCCTGATGTTCAGAGGAAACCTCCTGTATTTCAGTTTGTGCCCATTGCTTCTTGTCCTATCAAGCCATTGTAAAAGTGGTGGTGGGGAAATTACATTACATCCTTAATACCATTAAGAAACCAAATCAAAACCCTGGCTCAGGACAGTCTTGAACTTGCAGAAAAAATAAAAAACATTAAAACAAAATCTCTCCCTGTTTCTCATTATTTCTGTGACTTCATCCCTTACCAGCTAAGTAATAAATATGTTCAACATTTTTACTCATCACTAGCATTTTTCTTAAAACTATCTGATCATCACTAGAGT
This sequence comes from Balearica regulorum gibbericeps, assembly GCF_011004875.1. Taxonomy (NCBI): domain Eukaryota; kingdom Metazoa; phylum Chordata; class Aves; order Gruiformes; family Gruidae; genus Balearica; species Balearica regulorum. The sequence goes on from NC_046185.1 coordinate 61,319,845, forward strand.
TCTTACCTGCACACCAAGGGTTAAAAAGGACATAAAAATCTCCAAGACATCGCTGATATGTATGACCACAAGATGTGATTTGTATATTGAGAATATAACGGCCAATGCAGGCATTGGAGGGAGGAAACACACTGATATTGATGCATTTTGGCTGATGAATTTTGTAGGAAGCACTCCAGCAGGTTTGATCTAGACATCTGCCCATTGGGAAGGTACGTTTCGTCTCATTTGATTCGCAGGGTCTGAGGCCTTTTCAGGAAAAGAAATAAAACTTCAATCAGACTAAACAAAGCACATGTAAAAGGCAAGCAATTTGCCTAGCCATCATTTGCAATGCAAAGCTCCCAAGGGTGGATTTCTCTTTTAATTTGTCACTTCTGTAGCAGGGTGAGAAAATTTTATGTGTTAGCAGAACTGCCTGAGTTAGGGGAAGGTAGTCTTTTCACACAGAAAATGAATGAGCAGATACTATTTGCCACTGAAGACTATGGGAAATACTACTTACCACCAAAGGACTGGGAAAGACTACACAGAGTTTGGGAGTGACTACCTGTCTCCACGGTGAAAATGGCCTGGTCCGCGGAGTCATCCCATTCCCGATTCTGGAAGCGAGCATAAAAGCTGAAGGCTTGCCCTCTCCTTATTATCTGTCTGTCAGTTCCGAAGAAATGGGTATTATGAATTTGGCAGTTGGAAGGACAGTTCAGGTCGACTTCCCCCAGTTCAATGACTGCAGGATGGAAAAAAGAACACAAAAGGAAATACAGATAATTGTGTATCCATTGTTGGCTGAGGTCAAGATTACATGAAAGAGGAGATAATGATGAATGAAAGATAATTGGTTTGAAAAATTCATTCAAGAGTTCGTTCAAAATTCAGCAACACTGAGACTGAGACATACATCCATAAAAGTATCCTTATAGGATAGTTCACCACTTCCCTACCTTTCAGGTGGAAACTTGTACAACACTTTAATTTATAAAGCTATGCTACAAGTTTCACATCTTCTATATAGTCCTCCTTTCTTTATAAATACCTGATGCTAAGGGATGATATTAGTATCTCTACTTGAAAAATTGGTTTCATGCTGTAATATTCTTTCCACATTACAACATGCTGTCTACAGACAGCTACTTTTCAACCACAGCTAGACAGCAAGCATTTTGCATATGCTATCAGTTGAGAGCTGTTTTTTTAACACGTAATATAATAATAAAGTAAATTGAATAAATAAAAGATTTGATAACAAATGTGGATGTTTGAAAGCTTAAATGGCACTCCAAATGAGTTATGAAAAAAATAGATATGAGTAAATATCCCCCAAAATTTTCGGTACTGTTAAATATGCATGCAAATGTCTCAATCTGCATTTCCCAAAGTCATAAAAGGGTTCCAGACATCTTTGAGGAACTTAATGGAGAAGGAAATATTCACAAATTGTGACATTCAAAAAAATGCTGACAATCTATCCCAAGTGCTATGATTACCTTGACAAAAACCTTGGGTGATCACCCCTCAGGCATCTTGCCTGGATATCAGCCATTTCACAGGGGTAATTATAATTCTGGTGACAGAAGGATGGGTGGCAACACTCATTTTTACTTATTTGCATACGACTTCTTATTTTCAAAAATGCTCCACTCTAATTGAAGACAATGGGAGCCACAGATTCTCAGCAGTTTTGGAAACTAGGCTTACTGAACTACAAAGTCTTGTATATTATTTTAATTCTAAAGGGTTAAGTTTGGTCCTGCTAAACCTGCAGAACAGCCAAACAATGCAACTTCTCTAACTATATTGGCACTAAGTTGAATACAGGGTTAGCATTTAGGGGAAACTAATTTTTCCCATCCAGAACCAAGGGTGTATTCACATAAAAGAAGACTCATAGCTAAGCTCATGGGACCGGCACACTTTTAACACAAATCAGTGGAGTTTCCCAGGATCACATCCTGAAGTAAATCATAATTGAAATGAATTGGGAGGGGAAGGTGCCTAGGGAAGGAAGAAAAAAAAAAAAAGCATCTTTTTCTGATTTGTTTCCTTGATCCAAAATAATTTCATTTTTCATCTAACCATTTAAATTTATTAATGTCTTGGTCATTCAGCTCTTCAGCAAAGATCAGCAGATAAATGCAGACCTGGGTGTTACTCATGTTAAAAACATGCACTCTGTCAACAACAACCAAAAAATACAGCAATGCATTACATCATTATTGCTCATGAATGCATCATACCTGCTGACAAGAAAGAGTAACAGAATTGAACTGAAAATCTCATCTCTTAATGAGAGTTGTCAACCATAATGCAAAGTGTTCTGGTTGAACAGAAAGGATTAGAAGTGCTGACAGCACGTATGACAAATTCCTATGGTCAAGAACACTGAAAGAACCTGATGGATCCTCACCCATCCTCTGGAGGCGTTTATAAACCAAGACAACTAGACTTCATCCACTCATTAATCCAGCTGAACCGGAACATCAGGGAGTTGAGATATTACAAGTTTCCCAGGGAAGTTCTCTAAAGTCAGCCCACAGTTTGCTTATCAGAGTTAATTATCACAACTGGATCACAAAGGAGCTAACAACTGCCTTCTCAGAGGAATAAGTAAAGGGTAATCAGTTTCACATCTCTTACTGGTTTTCTTTCTTTGGTAGAAACCCGACCTCCAGTACCAGTCGCTGGGTTTTCTCTATCAATTCACATTTTGCCTTCATTCCAGAGAGAATACTTCAGGTATCCATTGTGAAATAATTGCTTCTAGCATGAGAATACTGAAAATTGGTACTTTATTATTAGTACATTAGTAGTATATGCTGGAAATAAAATGTATTATTTTCCATGCTCTTATTCTCAGAATTGGCTGTTGTTTCACCAGTTCTTCTCTGTAGCTCTCTTTTCCCTTTATAAAAGGAAATGTTTTTTTCAAAAGTTTTTTTTTCTTTCTCATTGTGTCCACAAATAAAATCTAAACCATAAAAGTAATCCCTAGATTTGATTCCACAGAGCAATATGTCCTTTTTTTTTTTTCTTGTCCTACACCATTTAATTATTTCCACTTTCAGTACTGAGTCAAGTGATAGTAAAAGTTCAAGACACTCACCTTCCATTTTTCTTCTACATGTACTAGTATCTGAAGTACAGTACTGGTGGAGGTACCTGCTTCTCAGCAAGATGCACTGCAAGGTCTGGCTGATCTCCTCCGCGATCCGACCTAATTTCCTCTCCGTAACATTTATATTCAGAACTAAAAGGCTGTCACACATATTGCATCAACAAAATACCAGTTTACAAAGAAGCCCCACCCATGTGTCTACTGATGCTCATAAATGATTCATGTTAACTTCCAGCATTATTAGGGAGAGTCCTGCGGCTGAAGGGAGGGAGAGATCTTGGTACCTCACCTATAGCATAGTACTCGCAACGTCCCACAACTTGCCATGTCTCAAAAATATTTTAAGGCCAGGATGAATCTAAACACATTTCAGCGTAAGCCATTATTTTTAGCCATTTAAAGTTCCCATAAATCCCAGCACGTACTGTTCCCTTCTGGCTAGACATCTTCAATCACCTATGGGAAAGCAATAAAGAATCCTAGACTTATGCTGAATTTAGACTCTCTGAATATGATCATCAGTGGATATTTTCATTATAAGCAGAAATCTCAGCTTTCAGAAAGTCTGCATAGCACTCCCTCCAAGTGGAGGTCAGAGTAAAATAAACAGTTACAGACTTTCCCAGCTAAATTGTAAAATAAACACAAGAGATGCATTAAAGATTTTTGAAGTTGACAGTAAAATTTAATCTAAAAATTACAGAATTTATTTATACTTTGTGTGTATTTAAGTTCTAGCACACAACCAGTTTTGCAGCTTCTTAGCTTACTCTATCTCCCTTCCCCTAAAATTATGAAAACCATTTGAGATTTTTCCAGTAATTTCTGTGAACAGAAAACATTTAGATATTTTGACACAAAAATGTATTATTTCATATAGGTGCCAGGCATATTTAAAATAAAACAAAACAGCTACAACAGTGTTCTCTCTGCACAGTCAATGATGAGGAGGACATCAGCCTGCAAATAGGAGAGATGGATTGAAATTTCCTGTGCCAAACCAGAGTGAACATTTGCTACAGTTACCTCCTATCCTTCTTATGCCTCTATGCCAAGCTTTACTCCATAAGATATCCTTTGAATCCCTCCAAGTTATTCTACTTTGTATTAAAAAAAACCCCTAAAACTAAAAAAAAAACCCAAACAAATCCAAAACCAAAACCCAAACCAAAAAATCATTCATTGATATAGACAGAACACAATGACTGAAGTTCAGTGATTTGCATAACTTCCTGGATTCTAGATTCTAGACAGTGCTTTAAGAAATCATAAAATGAAACAGCTTAACTAACAGTGAAATAACTTAGTAAGCATAACTTAATTCAGGTATTATGAAATCACAGAAATTAAAGCAAAGCAAAGAATCATCACATCAACAGTGGGTTTGGAAGAGAGTGGTTAAAATAGTTGTATGACTGATGCATAGGAAAGTGAACATATTATTCAATGTGTTCATATTCGAAATTTGTAAATATTTGGCTAGTCAATAGGCAGACATCAAAAAATATGTGAATACTAAATATTTGATTCATTTCTCATATAGCTTAAAACTTTCTTTTTCCTAGTATGTCATTTGACTATTAAACTTCAACTCACTAAAAAATGAAAAATTAAAACTAATACTATCCCATAAGAAATAATTTAGCTGCCATAAACACAAAATCAACTTTAAGTCAACCTGTAAAATGGGAATAGAAGTGGTCTAGTCACCCATCAGAGACCTACCTACAAAAGTATGTCCATACTAGTGTCCAGAGAACAGAAAAGTATCAAGTTAGTCACAGTTTCCAAGAGCAGATTAAAATCCCCTCAAATACCTCTAGTTCAATCACCTACCTGAAATATTTTGGTAAATGAAAGCCTATGACAAATAAAAGAAAACAAATAAGCATCAGTAAGTGGCTGCACCTGTGTGTTCAAAGAGACTTAATTAAGAGTTTAAAATAATAAAGGCCTGAATCAGGAGCAGAACACTTTCTGTATGGATATGAGTCACTGACTTCAGTAAGTATGTTTGCTTAGATCCTTGAAGCTTCTTTGGTGCCTATCTGTCTCTGCAGGATCACTGTACAGATACCCAGGGTTTGCAAAGCCATCCAATTGCTGTTGCCAGCTCACAGCTATCAGACTGGTTGGTCCTCTCACTCAGGCCCAAGTCCCAAGTGCCTAAAGTAAGAATCTTTAACAAGGTAGAAACTCATAGTAGACTAGCTCTTGAGGTGCGCTCAGTCTATTCTTACTCCTCTTGCCTTCCAAACCTTGTATCAGATGAGTCGGACTCAGGTTGTCCATGCAACAGGGTCACTACCCTAAAGAAAGGAGTGTGGGAGACTGAGCACAAACAGGAAATGGAGATACAGTTCAAAGAAAGGTTTTGCCTCCCAGCTTATGTCCCGTCTAAACAACCAATGCATCCTGATTGCTGACCTCCAAGGCAGGTTGCTGCCCTCTGCCCAAGGAGTCTCCACCTGGATAGAAACTGTCCCCTTCCCTGCCCGACAGCGAGGTGCGCCAGGCTAAGGCCGATAGACCCTTGTCCCAGCTGGGGGTGCTTTCCCCTCCACCTCCATCTTTTCCCCTAACACTTCACTCATCATTCACTCAAGCTGTCTTCTCCACATTACTATGGTATCTTTCTTACACATCCAAAGGTCCCTGAAATGTACAAAGCAGCTGATATGCCTGATGCAGGCCTGAAAATTCTGCAGGATAGCACATTCATGAAGATTTAAGCACTTCCAGCATTTAAGCCATTTGGATTATTAAGTTTCTTTAAAGACCTTGACTTTGGCCCTTACCACACAAGTATCTATGCAATAATAGATTAGAGAGGATTTTTTAATTTCTGGAGCAATTGGTACTTACAGTAGTACAGACTACATTTACCTTTTACAACAGGTCTGGGGTTTTTTGTGTTGGTTTTTTTTTTAAACATTACTTGCATTACAATAGACTGACATATGATGAGTATTGACAAAGTCAAGTGGTGTGCCTGCTAAGGCTCTGAAATCTTCATAGCTTTCAATTGCCTATTATGCTAGTAGGAAAGGGCGAGGATTGAAGAACAGGGCATCGCAATCACAGAAAGAACACCTGTGAACAGCACTGATGGAGCTCCACAGCATCGCTAATATATTCGGGAACAATAGAGAAGTCGCAGTAATCAAGCATCCAAGGAATCCTTTCAAGAAAAAGGAACACAAAATGACAGCTCAACAGGGGATAAGGGAAAGAATCAGAAAATATGTGAATTGTGATTAACGTGTTTTGGTGAAAGTGCCATCTAGTGGAAAGCTGGGGTAACTACAGTGCTTAAAAAAACATTTTAGCTACTCAACTTAAGCATGTGGCAATAGGCAGCCCTAAAGTTCACTTTTTTTGCACTTGGTTGTATAATTTTATTCTTTTGACCATTGGACCTGGAGTTCACCTTATTAATGAGCTTATAATTTTGTAGAAATAGCAATGAATGGTGGAGTAAAAATTTACCTGTCAAGACAGGATATTTGGAGGCATTAACTGGCATCACTGCCTGATTCTGAGTTCAAGAATAATCATGTCTAAAGAGAAAAGGGGATAAGAAGAAAAAAACTTGGATGCCATAGGTTAGCTGTAAAATAAGCACATATTTGTTAGGAATCCACATCCAACATTTAGAAGCTTCATATTACAAGGGCAATAGGCTGACAAACTAACATGAACTCTGTCACAGAACACACCCAGAAGTTTCTTAAAATTCATAAATCAATTTGCAATGAGGGTGCCTTTCATTAAAGAACCTGAAAGCATCGGCAGCTACTCTGTTGAGTGTAAGCAAGTATTACAACAGCCTGTTTACAGTCGAATTAGGACAAAGAAATGCTTCAAATGCAATCTTAAACAAGAAGCCTGTGTGTTTTAAGAAGTACATGGCAGCTTTGACTTTCTAGAAGCTGGAGGAAATTAGTAGCATTAAATAATTATAGGTGGTTTCTGACACAACAAAACCACCAGTCTTCATACAAAGAAACCTAAAAATCCTTCAAGGCAGCTCCCATCCAAGCTTTGGAGTCCACAGGACTCGCTTTGCATTCTGACAAAGCTACTTGCTTCTCCTGTCTCTTAGCCTTTTACTGGGCTTACATTAACTGTGTAAGCCACTTTTTTTTCTCCATTTAATAGGATGTTTTTTCCAAATATCCACAGTGCCGATGAGAAAGGCACACACCTATAAGGTTGCAGTATATGCAGAATGCAGAAAGGTCAAACAATTATAGGATGTGTACCTCATAAGAGCAAGCAACAACATCATTTGTGCTTAAGGCATATTGTCTTCACATTTAGAACAGAACTCAGGTAAAATGCTAACCTGAGTCATGCTGTAGGCCTTACCTCTGTACTTTACCTTTGCTCTATAGCACTTCCATAGCCATTTTTTTAATTGGCTCTTTTTTCATGTACCTTAATAACAGTAGCAATGGTGGCCGGGTTAACTTAATAGAATAGAACTATAAACATTGCATAAATTGCAATGAATATGTTTCAATAAAAAGAAAAAAAAAATTTGTCTACCAAAAAAAACCCCCAACTAACCCTTTTGCACAAACTGTATCTAGAATTTATAGCTGAGTAATTTGCCAGGTAACCTACTCTGAGTACTTCAAATTCACTTTCAGATGAGCTTGTTCACAACTGTATTTAAAAACGGAAGTGGAATAAGCTAGCAGTACTGTAAATTCAAACCTCAGCTCACTGAGCAGTAACTTTCCCACACAGAGAAACCTATAAATCACCAGGCCTGTGATTATAACCTACCAGCCTAACTGCCTAAGCAATGGAGTAGATATCATGGATCTTTTACCTGGACAGGCAATGCTAATTGGAAAAGATTCAGTCTATCCAGTGTGAGTTGAAAGAATGAAAGAAGGAGGGACATTTGCTGGGTTGGATCACAGGAGGGTCTCTGGAAGAATGCAAGTTGGCTCCTATTCTGTTCCTTAATTTAAAGGTTCAACATTTAATAAAGCTTGCTTGTGTTTTAAAAAATCCATTTTCTCCTCTAATGCTTTTTTTAGATGTCCATTTAAAATTTCCTTATATAAGACTGGAGCTCAGCATCTTGATGTACAGGTCTAAAATATAGATCTCCAGCCCAGCAAAAATCTAAGATTCTTGAATACTGATACTTAAATGAAAAGAGCTCTTGCTTTTACCTGGGAACTATCTAATGTTAAAAAAAACAAAGATGAGGAAATATTTTGGTTCTGACAAACTAATTTCAATGTCTGCCCAATGTAACTTTTTTTAAGAGTTCTAAAATTTCCCATGCATTACTTATTTTGAAGTGAAAAAATATGTGGTTCTGGTTTTGGTTTAAGCAGTTGAAAGTAGAAGAATCATAAGTTCAAATCAACAAGGATAGATTCTTAAAATTCTTGGCTGTTTCACATCTCTATAGTGGATATCTTACACATATAAATGACATGGTATTTATAGAAGATAGTACTGTGTACAAAGAGTAAGGAAGACCCCATGTATGCACACCCCAATTTTTATTCTTTTTTAATATATTTACAGACACACTCTTTCTTCAATGAGAAATAGCTTAAGTAACTCACTTGCAGGATCCAGTATCACAAAGATTTTTGAAGGGCGAAAAAAGCAAATACATTTCAACTCATTTGCAAAATTTTATTTTTTTTTTTTTTTTAGATTATCAAAACTGACAGCTGGTGATTTCTCCGCTCATTCAGGAATGATTAGACAGCAGGACTGGGCAGGCAAACTAACACATTTGCTGGAATGTCAGGCAATGACATTGCTGTAATGGTATTTGCCTCAGCTTTCAGAACCTTCCCAATAGTAGGGGCTTAACAATTTATTTTTGTGAAACATCGAGCTCTGTTTTCAGCAGTATAAATACAGCACAAGACACAGAGTGAAAGGTGTTGAAGAGGTACAGTGAGCTGGAAGCGCTGCTATAGATGGAGGCAGGCAGTAGTGCAAGTTGAAGTGATAGCTACTGTTCTCCCATGTTGGAAGGATCTTCATGGACTGGTTTTAGATGTGTAATAGGCTCCATTCCACTTCTGCTTGCTCATCCAATTAATACTCTGTTCCTTCAACAGAGTTTTACCTCTAGTTCATTGCTGTATCATAAGGGACAGGCAGCTCAACTCAAACACTAATGGCAATGTATGAAAGGAGGTCAAAACGTAAGCCAGGACTAGCATGAAGACAGCTGACGTCTCTCAATAGGAAGCAGTAAATATTTCCAGCTCCTGTACAAGCATGGTGTACAAATATAATCTTAGAACGATGCAGCAAATACTTCCAACTCTTTTACAAACACAGCTGTGCAAACACAGGTATAAATGCCAACACCTTTCTTTGAAGGCCCTTGTCACCCTTTACTAGAAGTTCCTGAGTCAGTAGGCTTTCTTTAATTCAATAAACATTCTTGGCTTGCTTTGAGATCTCTGCCTTTTGGCTCAATGATTCTTGATGTGTCATTTAGCACCTTAATATATAGTGGCCACGATCAGATATTTAACAAGACCATTTCATAGTATTTTATTTTTTTCTACAATAGTATCTGATTTATATTTATTTATATTTATTAAGCTTTACTAAGCAAAACACCCATTAACATATTCTATAAAAGCTATATAGGTGCTACCATCTTAAAAATGAACACATATCATAACAGAAGGAACTACATTAGCTTAATTTTGATTCAATATACAGCTTTTATTCAGTAAGCATTTGATATAGGAAAGCTGTAGCACACACAGTACTAACATTTTGGCAAAACATTTTGGCAAAACATTTTGGCAAAACATTTGGTAGTTATTCCTGTTTTGGCATCAATTTATACTATCAAAAGATATTAGAGAGTTCAAAAGAAGATTTAGGTTGTTTGGTTGTTCGGGTTTTATAGCAGTATGCAGTATATAATGTCATTACACCCACTGGACTGAACTTTAAGTAAGTTAATGATCTAAGTTAAGACAAGTGTAAGGTGCTAGTTTCATCTAGCTATGCTTTTTTTTTTTTTTTTCCCCCTGAAAATTGGCATGGACAACTTGTTTTTTGCAACTTTTAATGAAATTCCCTCACACATTATAGAAAAAAATAGCATAAGACTGAATATGCATCCTTTTATGCCAAGTTGACCAGTAATTCAGATATGATTGGCGAAGTACTTTTCGCTAATATACATAGGCAACTTCTTCACCTAACATATCTGAGAAAAAAATTCATGATGCTGAATTTTTCATGTATTGAATTATTTTCAATAGAAAATCCAGAGTAAGATTCTGCAGTTACTTTTATAGTTGTTTTAATACATTCCTAAGTGCACAAACCTTCCAAATTTCAGCTGATAGACAGAAAGAAAACCCATCTCACACCTTTCCTCTTGGCACTTCACTATCAGAACACTGAAAAATACTTCATTACCCCACTAAAAAAAAAGTGGAATGACAACTTAATTGCATCATGAAAATAAGCATGGAGACACCTACACACCCAGGTATCACATATTTCAAGCAGCACCTTCCAGTTTTTCTAGTCAGCTTTTAAATAGGACTATATTTTAAGGACATACTAAAATGCTTTGGGCTATTTTACTACATACAAGCATGGATTCTCTGTATGCTAAAGTTACAGTAGCCATCACCTTGTTTGCTGCCTTTTAAACTAAGCCAGCTCTCTTTGGTGATGTTGTTGTGTAATCCTGCTTTCAGTTATATTTTAAAACTTTTTTTTTTTTTAAAAAAAACATTAAGTATCACAGTTTCTGTGCAAAGAAACTGAATTTTCATGAGATGTGTTGTGAATAATTTTGCTATGCTTAGAAATCAATAAGAATATCAAGTCTATTCTTTGCTGGTTTCGAACACCATGCATTAGAGAGTGCCATCCTAACATCCTATACAATAGTCTGAAATGAGTTCTTTTTTTCATAAGCACACATCCAGCTGAGCAATAATTACAGTGAAATGTGCTGTCATCTTTCCAAAGAATAGCAATTAGGGATATGAGCTTGGATGTCTTGTATGCTTATGGAAACATTTTTTCTTTCTGCCTAATGATCATCCAAATAGTAAATCATTAAAAGGAAAATGGCAAAGGGTGTGGATAGTGGCTGTCATCAGCCTTGTGCACCAGCTCTAAACTCTGTCATCCTCCTTTGGAAGAGAAAGCATGATGACGCAAAAGTTAAAATTCTTCGTGCTTCTTTGGAAAAAAAACCCCACAAGTACAGGTAATTCATCTTGTTATTTATTATTGGTAATACTTAAAGACAAATCTCTCATGTTTCTCTCCCTTTATTGATCTGGGAAAACATCGTTGTATTTGACTATCCTTATTATGTGTTGCAAAGAGAGTCAAAGACCATCTCATACAAGTAGCCATGCATCTATGATTATTATAATAATTTAAATCAACACTTAAGAGCACAGGCATGTAAATGCCTCTGTCTGAAACCTTAGAATCATCACCAGTTTTCCTTTTTCTAATAAGACCATTTTTTAATACTCCCATACTAGTGTGAACTGATTGCCAAGAGGGATGAAAAAGACCTCCTGGGCTGCATCACTGCTTCATTGCACTGGGAACAGGAATCATTCCTGTTACGTACAGGGGTAACAAGTACCTAACGAACAAGAATCTGAAGCTCTTTTTTGTTTAATGCCTCAATGTCAAATAAACATTTAAACGGAGTAATTACTACCAACTGTTAGTATTATTGTTATTATTTTCCAATTAACACTACAAGGGTAACTGGTACCTTCTTTGCAGTTTTTCGAGTGATACACACCAATCTGTTATATGACCAATGCACCAATAACATTTTCTTGGGACTTAGGAGAACCGCCTTCCAGAGATATACGAGAAGCTACTTCAAACCAAACAGTGCAGGTGTGACTTTAGCTCCTATCTCCCAAATCGTATCTGATCTAATACTAAAGCCCTTACGGCAAAGTTTTCTCCTCTCCACTATTTAGGTGAAAAATCATAGCATTAATTAAATAAACACCTCTTTCTTTTCCTCTTCTTTTTTTTTTTTTCTGCCCCTCAAGTACAGCAAATTTCTGTGAATTTCTCTTTCATAAGTGAGCATATTCCAATGAAAAACAGGGTTTTTTTCACCTGCTGCTAATTTTGAACTTGTTCAGAAAAATATTTTTAGGACATAGGATATGTCAGCACTGAAAGAAAACTTGATAAAAATTGTGAAGAAGGAGACAGCAAAGCAAGACTGAGAGACTATTGTTTGGTTGAAAAATGCTCCCCTCTTTTCCAAACACTTTGATCCATTTATTTTTATTTTTTTTTTTTAGCACAAGTAAATGTCAAATCTATTCAAAATTATTCCCCTTCTAAGTATTTGCTTTTCTTCCTCCAAGCAATAATACATTTCAGGTTTTGCATTTGTTAACCAATGCACTGCATAAAAACCACAGGCATGTTAAGACACAAAGCAACATATTATATTTCATCAACCTGACCGTGATGGAGCAGGTTCGTACATACTCCTGAAGCATGTTATTGCTCACTTTGAAGAAATTCCAAAGGTGTGATGGCTGCTACTGATGGTGGGGATATAAAAAGTTTTAAAACTGATAATGCTCTACAGCAATATCATTTAAACAAAAACCCAGTAAAATATTATAAAAGATAGGACACAAGATTAGAACAATAATGTGTTAGGGCATTATGCAAGATTTACAAACACCTTAGTTACAACCTGCATAAAGCACTACAAGCAAGCTAGTAACACACAGCTCATGGTTTAATCCCAACACAATAACCAGAGATATTTTTTTTTTAAATGTTTGATGTTTGACATACAAAACTGTAATTATAGGGATATTCCCATTTAGCCGTGCGTAAGTAATAGTGAACACTTTATAAAAGGCTCACGCACAGAAAGAACAGGCCTAGCAGCACCTCAAAGAGCTTGTCTATCTAACATTTGTCATTTACCATGGTCAACAAATCACTCTTGCAGAACAGGTTACACATTCGTTCTGAAATTCCACTGCTGTCATTATGACATCAAAGAGCTTCCAATCTAGGAAAACATCAGGGGAGATCTGGATCTGAGAACTGGTTTGTCATTATGACAGTATTTTTCTTTAACCATTTTTCTTTTTATGGACAAATATATATCTTATATTAAATACTCCATGTTATATCAGGGCAGATATACAATTTACCAGTCTATTCTAATACTGAATATATGCCCAGCTAACTCCCCCATCTCCCCTTTTTTCTCTTTTGTGTAAAAAACTCACAATTATTTGCGACATTGAAAACCAGACATTTATTAGATCTTTTAATTAAATAAATCCAACACATCCTTTAAATTCTGCCTATATCCCTGACCAAAATATATTCTTTCCATGATTTTCTCCATATTCAATTCATATTTATGATTTGGGGGAAAACATGACGAAGTTATGAACGAGACTCATTTGTTTTGGAGTCATTTTTTCTGTGATTCAGTGTTTATTGATACAATCCTTGTTTATACCATGAAAAAACTGTATTTAAGTCTGTATTCTGTAACCGTACTAACCTTTGAAAAGTATCTGTTGTGACAATTCATCAGTACAATATGAAACTTACAGAAGTTTGGCTGTTATCTGGCATGTTAAACACTTTCTGAAACACTCAGTTGACACTCTTTCAAGTTCGTTTTAAAAACTGTATTCAGAAATTCTTGGCGTAATAAGAGTAAGTAAAAATAACAGAATGTAACAGAAAAATAGCATTATTTGTTACCAGACATATTATTAACCTAACTGTGACTTCTCACACTTAAGAAAAAAGAAACTTAAACAGATTAGGCAGCCATTTTTTTTTTTTAAAAAAAGGTCTTCCATTAAACAGAAAAAGATTATAAAAAAAATTTAATGGTCACTGTACTGTAAGTTAAAATCTAACTTTTTTATTTTAAGAAACACTATACAACACTGGGTTTAAAAGGTAATCTAAACACAACTGGAGCAAAATGCCTTTTTTAAAAAGCCATGATACAATAAAACGTATTCATTATAATCAGAAGTGCAAAAATGTAGCCAAATAAGGTTTAAATGTTGAATCTTTTGGTGACTTCTTTGTTCACCATTAATTAGTTAATTTACTACTAATTTCAAAAGCCAACTTCCTTTACATTGGCCTTCCCTTTTTTTTGGTGAAGAAAGTTGGCTTAAAGTCCTTACATGCTGTTCTATTGAGTTTTCAGAAAAGGCATTTAAAAGTACCGTTGGAAAATGGGTAAAAAGTAGCTCACACTCCATTTTCTTGAAGTATATAAAAGAAGTTAGAAGGCAACTCTAAAAGTTGTATTTTAGTAGAAAATATAAGAGTCTCAGAAATTCAGTTATGTGACACTTCCATAAGGGATCACATTAGAAATGTTTCTAGAACAGATAGAGAATCTTCACGCTAGAAATGTATACATTCACAAACTACAGTTGAGTAGAACAGTATGAGGAGAAAGATACTGAAACTAATAGACATCTAAACATAATCAACTTTGTTTTGCTGCCTCTATCCTAAAGACAGACAGCTGAAGAGTATCCAGGCATGGAGAAAAACAGCATATTTATGGATGGGCTAAAATAGCATATTCACGGATGCTCACTAAAACCAAACGCAGTGGGTTACCGCAGTTGAAAGCTCCAGAAAAAAAATTACGGTTGGTTTCAGGTTTCTTTTTTTCAGTTTGAAAATGGCATCATCTTCAACACTCTGTAAGCCCACTTGGAACAGCACAGCAGAGTCATTTTCAAGCAAATTCACCATTTTAGGTGCATGCATTCATTACCCATCTACGGTAGGGTATTATTTTGGATTACTCAAAAGACAGTTCAAGATGGCAGTCAGAGCATTTTAGAAAACTTGTTCATAAAAACCAAATGGTTTGCAGCAGATAACTTAGCTCTGCAACTAATATTACAACTTTAACTTAAACCTCTAACAGTTAAACACAGAATTCACAAAAGTATTAGAGAGCTGAATCAAACCATGATGGACTGCAGCAATGCAGACTCTCTTGTGTAGTAGAGGTTTTTTATTGACAATCATCTTTCTCTCAAATGTGTATTTACGATTTTAAACTGTGTTGATGTGGTGGGTTGACCCTGGCTGAGGGCCAGGTGCCCACCAGAGCCGCTCTATCACTCCCCTCTTTCATTAGACAGGGGAGAAAAGGTACAACGAAAAAAAACCTTATGGGTCGAGATAAGGACAGGGAGAGATCATTCTCTAATTATCATCACGAGCAAAACAGACTGAACTTAGAGAGGGAATTCATCTTATTTATTACTAAGCAAGACAGAGTAGAGGAATGAGAAATAAAACCAAATCTTAAAAACACCTCCCCCCACCCCTCCCTTCTTCCTGGGCTCAACTTCACTCCCGGCTTCAACCTCCGCCCCCCTTCAGCGACACAGGGGGACGGGGAATGGTGGTTACGGTCAGTTCATCACACATTGTCTCTGCCGCTTCTTCATCCTCAGGGGGAGGACTCCTCTCATCATTCCCCTGCTCCAGCGTGGGGTCCCTCTCACGGGAGACAGTCCTTCACGACCTTCTCCAACATGAGTCTCCTGCATGGGGTGCAGACCTTCAGGAGCAAACTGCTCCAGTGTGGGTCCCCCACGGGGTCACAAGTCCTGCCAGCAAACCTGCTCTGGCGTGGGCTCCTCTCTCCACGGCTCCACAGGTCCTGCCAGGAGCTTGCTCCAGCGCGGGCTTCCCACGGGGTCACAGCCTCCTTCAGGTGTCTCCACCTGCTCCGGCGTGGGGTCCTCCACGGGCTGCAGGTGGAATCTCTACACCCCCTCATCCTCCCTCCATGGGCTGCAGGGGGACAGCCTGCTTCACCATGGTCTTCACCACGGGCTGCAGGGGGATCTCTGCTCCGGTGCCTGGAGCACCTCCTCCCCCTCCTTCTGCACTGACCTTGGTGTCTGCAGATGTTCTTACATCTTCTCACTCCTCTCTCTGGCTGCAAAAGCTCTCTCTAACTGTTTTTCTCTTTCTTAACTATGTTATCACAGAGGCGCTGATTGGCTTGGCCTTGGCCAGCGGCGGGTCCGTCTTGGAGCCGGCTGGCATTGGCTCTGTCAGACACAGGGGAAGCTTCTAGCAGCTTCTCACAGAAGCCACCCCTGTAGCCCCCCCGCTACCAAAACCTTGCCATGCAAAACCAACACAGTTGACCAATTATTTTCAAATATAAAGCATTAAAATCCACTTCTGGGTTTTATTAGTTGGTTGTAACTGATGAGTCACAAAGCGCTTTCTGGGTGGTGGGAACTTATTAGGACATTTGCAGAGAGAAAACATTAAAGGAAGAGACTTGAAAACTTTTTTTTCAAAATTCTTTTGAAAAACACTATGCTTTTTTCCCATTGAATTATTTCTAAATATGTAATTATATTTCAGAGACTTCCAGTGGCCTTGCACTACCAGGACTGGATTAGGCTGTTAATTATTAAGATCCCACATTAATGCATAGAGTTAGATTCAGAGACTTGGCATTTACTATATTACCATATTAACAGAGAGGCACTTCTGGAAGATTAAGACTTGAAATCCCAATTAAATTCCATGGTCTGTTTTCACAAGCAACTGTCCAGAACTATCTTAAATTTTGTTGAAAAATGCATAGTGTTAAATACAGAGATGTTATTTTAATTTTCTGTGGAATAGACCACCCATGGTATTCTAAATCTGTTTTTCAGGGAAGACAATCTACATTTTCTCTATTAACCTCCCCAGTAATTGAGTCACATGCTGTTAAAAAATTGAATTATACAAATGATTGACAGTTATAATATTTTCCCCTTTTTATTCATCAGTGTGATGTTTCCAGAATCTCAGAAGACTTAAAGAATGGATAATTAAACAATCCTTTAATATTGCCCTCATGTGAATATATGAAACTGAAAAGTTATAAATACTAATTTAAAGAAGCATAGTGTTATCTGTGTGATCTAGTAACACCTATGTGATCTGGGTATGAAATTTTATTTTCTTTAATTTTACTGATGATAAATTTATTTTTAAGTTTTATATTTTGTTTCTCATTGGGATTCTCAGCTTTAGCGACAGTTCAATTGTTTCTATACTTACACTGTCCACATTTAAGATGTTTCATAGCGACTGTGTAGATACAAGGACTGTACAAAATTATAAATTTAGATTATTTACCATTATGCAGCAAGTTACTCTAGAACAGCATAAAGGGGTTCAACAACCTGTTAGTCAATAGAATGCAAATGCATTGAGACAGAAGTAAATTACCTTAAAATTCTGTTTCTTACAGCTGTGCTTCAGAGTGTTGACAGGGAGAGGTTATTTTGCTTTTGAACAATCTGTAGGTCGACTTCTGTTAAAGTTAAGTATTACCTTAGTCTTTCATCTCCAGAGACCATGGTTCAGATGGTTCAATGAACTACAGTTTACCAGACCTCAACTATAGTGCTGCAGGACCAGACTACGACATGTTTTTCTGGGAGACCTGAGCTGTGGCATAGCCTAAACAGCACCATATAAAATCAAGTGTTTCAGTTCATTGAAGCGGATATACATACCAGAAATTACACTAACAGTCTTAATGCCTCAGCTTTATCACAGGCAAATTAACTTTTAATTTGTCATGTCTGGGGGCTTGCATCGTACCAGAGAGAGAGTTTGCCAAATCATCATTTTTGCTGTTCCATTTCTGTTGGCAGCACAGAAATTTAGAACCTGCAGAACTAGAAGTTTGCTAACATAATGCCATTGACAAACGAGCAATTCACCAAAAAATTGCCTTGCAAAAAGGTAACAAACTACAGTGTTAGAAAGCTTTGAAGAATCCATAGAGATCTTATAGATCTGCTCAAGTATAAACTATTTGGACTAATTAGGAATTATTCTTGAGAATATTACAGAAGCACTCGTCATGTCTAAAACAAGCAAAATGAGATATTTTCATTATGAGAACTACCCACAAAGCCTATCAGTTGCACAGGACCCAATACTTTGTTTCTGTGTTGATATTTACACTAACAAAGAACAGGAAGCAGAAAGATGTCTCCATTAATACACCCTGGCTAGATGAGAATCAGAGCACTGTTATGGCATTCTGGAAAAACAAAGAGCTCAGTTATGTTCAGTTAAAATAGTTTTGCTAAGAGAAAAAACATCAACTGCTCTTCGACAGTAGCCATTGTGTTGTCCATGGATGTTGTGCCATTGCATTAAAATAACTCACTTCTAGATCACATTATTACCAGCTTTCTCTAGATTTCACCCAAAACTAAAAAAAAAACAAAAACAAAAACCAGGAGACAGGGAAGAAAGAAAATCCCCCTGAAAAAATAATTGTTTTTTTTCAATCTGAAAAA
Source organism: Balearica regulorum gibbericeps (assembly GCF_011004875.1). Classification (NCBI taxonomy): domain Eukaryota; kingdom Metazoa; phylum Chordata; class Aves; order Gruiformes; family Gruidae; genus Balearica; species Balearica regulorum. The sequence goes on from NC_046185.1 coordinate 61,338,358, forward strand.
TATATGTCCTGCATCCATATTCTAATTAACTAGACATCAACTGCTGATCCAAAGATTATATGAACAACAAGAGTAGTGGATAAGTTTGCATCTATAGTATTTTAATCACAGAAATTAATATTGGCTAGAGGGAAAAAAGTAATTTGAAGGACCATGTTTATCATCTGAGTTCAACACAAAATTAATCAGCAAAAGCTTATCTGTATGGTCTTCATTGAAATAAAGCCTTCAATTCTTCATTAACTGTAGTAAAAATTTGAAAGAGGTAAATCTAAAATTATCCTGTTTCCTAAATATAGGAGTGAAATGTGACAGCTCCCAAGAGGAAGGCTCAAAGACAAGATGTTTTATGTACCACATAAATCTGTTAAATCTCAAATCTATGAGTTACCTGTAAAAAGCTTTCTCCTTATTTTAATAATAAAATATCCTATTAATTTCAACTCAGCCAGTCAAAATTAATGAACAAACCTATGTAAGATACCAGAATATTGAGCATGTTGGGCCACTAAAGAAACATAATCATTATGAAACAGCCTGAGAGGTCACGTGGTAGCCTGAACAAAGATTTTCAACTACAGATTGTTTCATCATTATCACATATTTTCTGTATATTTCTGACCCTTAATATATAAGGAGGGAAAGAAAGGAGAATCAAAAAAAGCTTGGAAAAGGGCAGGGGAAACTGAGATGGTGAGTTAGAGGGTACAATAGAAAAGAAAAGGAGACAATGAAAAATAGAGGAAAGGGGAAAAGAAGGGAAACAAAACTAAGTTAACAGATATATAGGCAAGTGACCAACTGGTTGAAGAAAGCAGTTTTTTCAGCCAAGAGTAGTGGTCAAGTAGCCTTGACCACTACTTCACTAGTCATCAGCATACATCTCTGGCCACTGCTGGTTAAAGGTGCCTTTTGCTTTTCTGTCAAGTTACTAGGAACATTATATATATAGCATTTGGTACTGTATCCAAAATAAAGCATTGGTACTGTTCCAAAATAAAACATTGCAGACATTTTAGATTTTCATTTGACCTTCTCTTGCAACAGTTCTTAAACCTATCCACCTCATAAAGCTCTTAGATTCTCATATGGAAAATTCTACTAAAAAAATTGCAATTGGTATATGCCAGATGGATTAGTCTAAAATTCATGTAGTTATCTTTCTCTACACATGAAACAAATTTCTCTCCCAAAATGCAAGTCTGAAAACCTCGTCCCTTTCTACAATGTAGCTCCCATTTCTCTTAGTTATAGGTAGTCATGCACAAGTGAAGACGATTGCTGAGTTTGGACTGAGACTTCAAGCATTCTGTGGTTTTAAATGTACATGCAGAATTGTAAAGCAGAACTTATCTACAAATGTATAACCTAGTGAGTCATCCTATCACTATGACAGTGATTGCCCACAGTTACGCTCCGAGAAGTGCATCCTTCCCACTCTCACCTACTTATATCCTGTGCAAGATGCATTTTGCCTAACGTGACAAGACTCAAGATTTTTCCTCTTCCATTTTAACTGTCTCCTAGCGAGGAGAGGTAAAGATACATTACAAACAGTATTACTGCACTACTGAAAGAGGGATCACGGGATAGCAACCTGCAGTTTCTTCACTGTAAGGACTCGGCCAAATCACCTTTGTTTTCTGGAGGAAGCAAGCAAAGGATGAAATAAATCCCTGTCAGCACAACCAGCTGGTCACGAAATATCCTTAAAATGTTTCCCATTCTGCTGCTGCCTCCACACCCTTGTTGCTCTCTCATATCCTAGCATGCTGTTTTGTCCAAAGAGGTGCATTCACCTGGGTCAGTTCATTTATCCACTTACAGCACTGCTTTTCCAACAGCTTGTGTGGCCATAATTTGATGGGCAGCCTACAAAGGCATGAGGATAGAAACACCTTAAGCCAGCACTGTCATTAAAGTTGCAGTGTAACGAAACTATGGCCTAAGTAACTTGCCTAAAACTGCACTCCACGTCAAAGGAAGATGGCCAGAAACTTAACTTAATGCTCCATGGCATGTCTACACTCTAATTTAAACAAGACAGGGCAAGTTCTCTGCCCAAGGACCAACAGGCGCAGATCAACCTACATCTGTAATCACGAACTCACTGTCCCCAAAACAGAGCAGCCCTGTCCTAGCTTCAAATAAGCATGCATGGGCCTGAGCAGAGGAAATACCCCACAGGCTTTTGTGTCTGCTCACCTCTATGCTTCATGTATTCTTCCTCACGTTATGATACATCATCACAGCAATGCAATGATGACTTTTTAAAGTGTTTAGAAAGAGTCCTTTCCCCTGTGTCTTCAGATGGTCCTTAAAACTATCCACAGCAGCACACATCCTGCATGGACAAAGCTGAGGCTCCTGAAGTCTCTGCTAGTGCCACTTTTCAGGCTCACGTCCATCATGCCAACTTCCAACTCTTTCTAAAAAGCACTGGGGCTAACCCACGTGTGTGTGACAGAGGCTACCAGAGCTGCTGCTCGCCAGACGCTGCTCTGTGCAGTTGTGCTCCCGCTTCTGGGAAATGACATGGCAAAGGAAGCTGGTGTTGGAGCTCAGCCGTGCTGGTTCACACCAAGGGTCTGCGCTGAGGCATTTTTATTTCTAAAGGGAAGAAGTGAAAAGAACTGCCAGTGCTATGGAAACTTTTCAGTTTTTCTTACCAACATGGTACATCCTATCCTGATATAACCTCAGGCTTATCAACACTCTTTGAAGAAAACCAGTGTGATAGAACAGCATGTTATTTGAATGTGAGTATTACAAGCTTCATTATTTTATTATGCACTGCCATTAGAACTCTTGCCCAACCTCCACAGCACTGTAACATGCGGAACAGTCTTACTTTCAGATCATCATGCCTTTGGTCCTCATTGCAAACTGCATTCCCTTATGAGCCTTGCTGCACGTTTCTAGCCAAGATCACACCTTTTGGATGCAACAGTTAAGATGTCAGTATGAAAAATTCTTCCCACCTCATAACCATTATTTACAAAACTAAACGAAGGCTTGCAACTTCTTTCTTGGGATTGTTTAAGCCATAAATAATTGTTCTCCATTAGCTAACACACAACGCCTGCATTCAATTTTCCATACATGGCTTGGGCCTTTGCAAAGCTAAATGAGCAAATCGAGGTCTTATTTCTAGTATGTCTTAGCATTTAGATTTCTGATAACTGAAGCTGACAGGGAGTTACGGCCCACTGAAAGAAACCTGTGCCTCTGTATTATGCTTGAATTCCAGGTGCTCTCTGGAAACTAAAACCCAACATAGATTCACATCAGTGCACTGACAGCTTTCCTCTTGAAAACAGACCATTAAAATTATAAAAACACATGATGCAAAGTGTAAAAATAGAAATATACTATGTTCAGGTCAAGATTCAGATCTGCATTTAAATGCTGTTCTAAAAAACAAGTATTACTTACTCTCACTCTGCAAGAAATCTTTCTGTTTTAAATCATGACAACCTGACACAACAAGCTCCCAGCTACTTAAAGATCCATTCCAAGGAGCGTTTTTCATATTCTGGTACATCTGTCTGTCAGAAGCACTCAACACAGAAAAATACTTCTGTTTACCATTTAGAAAATACTTCCTCTTCTCCTTCAACCTACTCTGCAAGCCTTTTGATACTTCTTAATTCACAGTAGGATCAGATAAATCTTAAAAAGTTAACACCATAATATATTGCATCATCTGTTGCAACCAGTGGCATTTGGGATGTGATTGAAGCATTTTGGGATTTCATAAATGAGCCATGAAGAACAAAAATACGTATTCCTTTCGTTTTTTAAAAAAGTATGTATTTTTAAAAGATGGGGAAGATATGCACTATAGCTTTGCCATCTCAAGGTTTAAGTCAATTCTCAAGTGTTTTTTATTTGCATAAACCATAATTTTGCATGAAGGCACAGTATAATTTATAATTATTTTCTCCACTGAGACTCGGACACAGCTATTAAATGAGAAATCTGCTGAAGGCAATTAATCTCCTTCTCCAGCTTAGGAGCGACTAATGCATTGTGAAGGACTTGTCTGGGCCAACAAGTATTTCTCTCATCTTCTGCAGGAAATACCCTCAAATTTAATTTTCATAGTGACTGAAAAGAAGGAAGCCTTGCTTAGCTTTCTTCTACTTTACATGAAAGGAGATCTCTTACTTCAAAGGGGAATTTTGTTCCTAGAAACTTTATGTTTCTATACAGACCATCTACACACCTTCCCCTACTCAAGATGCAGTCAATCATAGGACCACCTTCTTTCTATAATTCCTTGTTTTAACAAATGCTCTGTTCAGGGACAGGAAAGCTATTCTGATACTTGAAGATTTAAATGTTTCTTGACAAAAAGAATCTCTAAAAAAGTCTAACAAAAAACACTCTGCTATTGTGATAGCTTCTAAGTGGAACCTTTTTTCCTTATTCCCGCCCCCCCCCCCCCCCCCCCCCCCCCCGAGTCTGCTTTCAGAAAATGTTATCTAGTAAATTTTAACATAGACCTGAGGACAACAGCATCTGTTTAGTGAGTTGTGTGACCCTGCAAGAAGTGCTAAGTAGAAGCAGCTCAATCAGCTCGATGTGCAAAGGTAAGATCAAAAAAAAAAAAAAAAAAAAAAAAAAAAAGACATATTTTACAAAAGCAAAGAGGAAATAAACAAAATTAGCCAGTGGCCATTCAGAGCACCAGACCGCATTTCAATTTTTAATGTACAGTGTACTGTCAGGACATTCAGACAAATTCTTTTAGAGAAGCATACTAGGAAAAAAATTGAAGATTAACTAAAAAGTTACAGTTAGTTCCAAGTAAAAATGACTCTATATTAGAAAAAAGAATTACTTTGGGAGGGGATTAAAAACTTAGGTACTGAAGTCCCAAAGTCTTCTGTTATCATTTAATATTGAGTCACTTAAAATTTTTACAGCCTGTGAAGAATACATTGTCTGCTTTGGATTAAGAGTCAACATTTACTGTTCAGGTAAAAAGAATGAAATTGCAGCAACTGTTGCAATTTTTTATTTTTTTTTAATTACTTAATCCCCCCCCCCAAACACTTCTTTAAGAGGAAAATATAAATCCTATGTTATTGATTAGATCTCTAATTCCTGAAAGCATTAAGACAAGTTGCCACCTTTGCACGAATTTAAATATACTCTGAGCTATGATTCCTTTAAAGTAGCAGTGTAGCAACCTAAGATGAGAGGGGTTTTTTGTTGGTTTTTTTTTCCAAACAAATGATGAATATTTAAGTATGTTAGAGTGACTTGGAGTGTATGTTTCTGCTGAGGTAGTAATACTACTCCCTCGATCTCAGGCAAACTTAGCCAGCCAAAGGCTTTCTGTAAAGTAAATGGAGACACAAGATTCCTTTTGGAAGTACTTTCACTCCCACTAGTTATGCATGTATGTTAAATGCATAGCTGATCCATATCAAAACATAAGACACAGATATTCCCCTCATTAGTAATTGCCATAAATGTTTCCTTGCTCCTCTTCAAAGGACCTTCTAGATCTTTCAGGTTTTGTTGTTAAAAGCCACAATACTCCATTCGAAAATACTTTATGTGAAATACTTGTATTCTATTTATCCTTGCTTAACAACAAATATTTCTATGCTCTTTGGTGTATAAGTAGAAGGAAGTTTGCTGCTAAATAGTGCTTTACGTCAGTAAATTAATATACAGGATTGTAGCAGTAATTCTTTAAAATGGTTAAAATTTCAGGAATCAGAGAAAGAGAATTGTTTTGGCAATGTGTACACTGCTTAGGCAGACTACAAAAACCTTGCAAGTTAAGAGTGCAACTAAGCATTCAACACAATATTGTCAAAATAGTCCTCATCGGTTACAGCAATAACATGCAACAGCTTCATAAGAGTCAATCTGTTTGCAATGTACTCAATGATGAGAACAAAACAGCAGAAGGCTGCTTTGCTCCCTGAGAAGGTTTGAGATCCAGTACCACTCTGTCACAGTATAATACAACCCAAAACATCTGCAGTCTCATGAGATTGTAACAGCTTAAGGGAAGTACGTTCTAGTTTTGCACCCGTTTCACTGGGTACTCGAGCTTTTGGCTGTCATCAGAACAACTCCCCACCCTCCCACCCCTCCAAGTACCACCACTTCTTCAAACATCCTGACAAGAGAGGAGCAGGGTAAATTAATTCTGGGCCAAACCAGAGCAAGCTAAACCTTTTACTTAAATACTTCATGAAAATGAAGCACTTCTGTGCTGTCTTCAGCACATCAGATCTACCAGTGTAATCATTCCATCCTTCAAGCAGTGAGCACCACAGTGTGGACAGTATCTGTTAAAACAGCCTAGGTCAATAATGAAGCAGTAAGAGATTGAGCACGTCTGAGTGTCAAGGCTGCTCCAGTTCTTCCAGAGAAGATGTATGCTAGAACAGTCTGCCTCAGGTTCCCTTCGCTACTCAAACCCTTGTAAGAATTTGAGAGTATGCTAATGGAACGAACTGGTATTTTAAAATTTCTTTTTCAGAAATGCATTTGTTTTATACTGCTAGGGTGCTCACTAAGTAAGAGACAAGTAAGTATTAACTCCTACATCTAGAGAGTATTTTCAAAATAAGAAGGTATCAGACAAGATGAACTAACTTTTCTTCTTAAAAGCTACCAGCTGCATTTCTGTACGGCGTTACCTGGGGCCTAAAACACACTTACATGTCCCAGGAAACGGGGCCACACAATGTGTAATATCTAAGCTTAACGCAGTGTACATTAAGCAAAGGAAACAAGCTCTTTTAAATGTTTTTATTACAGAAAAACAAAAGGCTTACACTTGACTTAAAAAAGCAGCATTATTTCATGAATTCAAAGTTATTACAGTGAAGTTGCTTTAAGAAACCTTTAGAGACTGAAAAAAAAAAAAAGCCACGTCCCCCCTCAGACAGCATTCTAGACTATTGCATGACCACAGCAAACCCCTTAGTTTCACATCACTTCTGACACCCAGTATAGAACTTGTATGCTTTTCTTCTCCCTCTGTCTTGTTGAATATAGCTGGGAGAACGATTTGGTGAAAATGGCAGTACAGTTCAAGTTAATTTTCAACAGTTCAGTACACATCTGATTGATACTACAGTTCAGAAGTGACTGAGACACAAGCTTTCCTCCTAACTCCAGCAGCTAAATGTTACAGTATTAACAGCGTGATGTTTCTTACACAGTATTTATCATATTCAGATTCGTATCTCAGAAGATTTCTCAGCAAGTTATTTGGCTACTACCGATTATAAACAAAAACAAAAAAGACCACAAAAAGTGAAGGCTCATAGTTGAAACAGTTCTTAGCAATGTAGCAGAACTCAGAATTATTATTTCTTTTTATTACACATCACAGAAGGAACAGCAGCGTTCCAGTGACCACTTCAGGTTTTTTAGTAAGTCAAAAGCTGCAGGTTTACAGCCTGAGCCAAAATTAAATATGTAATTGATCTTGAAATCTTAAAAAAAGAGACAAATAAAAAAACCATATTACTGCCTTAATAGTTCTACATTTTGACTATCAGCACGGAATCGTGCTAAACCCCAAAGGAATTTACAGGCATGTCATTAAGTGATTTTTTTTTTTTTTAAACAACTCAAAAGCTCTACATCATGTTAAAAAACTTTCTAAACACATTTTTAAGCATCTCATTCTTAAAATATATGCTAAAACTACACCTCAGATTCTGCCAAAAAAATAAAATCAAAAAAGCAAGAAAACTCAAGCCATTATGTACAACTAGCTATAATGACAAAAAATTTAAAAAGGCAATTCACAGAAGGAAAAAAGAGAAAACAAAAAGGGAAAAAACATATCAGAAACATGCTACTCAGTATTCTATGAATTTTTTGCTCTCTCCTCCTGAAAGAAAAAAGGTTGGACTCAAAATCAGACATGGAATTTTTCTGAAAAAATGTCCTAATCTCCTTCGGTTTTGTTTATACTGTTTGAAAACAAAAACCTTTGAAGTCAGGCATCTAGTTACTGTACTCTGCACTGCAACACGAAGCCAGCTGTTACCAAGCTATTTGAACAGAAGAAACAAGATTCTTTCCTACAAGGAAAAAGGATGCCATACATTTTCCCTGCTTATGATTTATATCATCATCAGGTTTATTCAAACACAGGGTTTGTCCATTTAGCCTTACCCATGGTTTTTATTTAGAATTCCTCAATTTAGTGCTATAACACAGGAATCTCTTATGGGATCAAGCTGCCTTATAAGGAGGACATTATAATCTGTACTATACAGTAATATAGCCTTAAAAAAACAAACAAACAAACAAAACCCCCAGCATGAATACTAAGAGGAAGAGCAAGTTTTGTTTCTGTGGTACTCTCCATGACATCGACACCAAAAGCTGCTTTATAGCTTATCCTTGGAGATTTTATCACAAATTCGTCCTTTTCACAGTCACAGGTTTGTATTAAAAGTGACTTTTATGGTTAAACACGTAACAAAACAGCATTATACTGACCAATCCCTATGAATGTTAATATTATACTCCATTAGCTCCCTCCTTCAGAGTAGGTAACAGTCTCAAACAAAAGTAACACCAACTGCCTCAACGATATACAACAATCTGAATTGTAAAACAAATTTACAGCATTCAAACAGCTTGTCATTAGAGAGTTATGCAAAAAAAAAAAAAAAGAGGGTGTTTATATTTACGTCTTCCTTTATGAATTTGTACTGTCGATTCAGAAAACTTAAAGATTGTTCACACTTAAGTTTGCGTGAGTGCTCATAGAAAAAAATTCAACAATCATGTTCTAAAAGGTTTATAATGTAGTTCTCAAATATTTTTAGCTGCTAAAGTGCTAATAAAGACTTAATTTAGCATATAACTCCCACATCCTATATCAAGTAAACATTCTTGACTGCCAATAATTATATTATTACATGGTAAAACAGTCCTCTAACTCCTAACAATTTACATTTAACTTGAGAAAATAGAAAAATTTGGTTTGGGGTTTTTTTTCCAAAATAACATGCAACAGGTAGAACATGTAAACTCCTGAAAAAGTCTAAGTTGTCTTTAGCTATCAGGCTCTGAAAGACTTTACAGATCTTTTAATCCTTCTTAGTTTTCAGCCTAAATTTTACATGAATGAGTGTTTAGCTGGGCTATATTAGTAATAATTCATCACATAAACTAAGGTCAAGTAACATTATCTCACTGTTCTGGAAATGAACAATTCAAAACTCTTAAAAAACCCAACTGTGTAGAACTGTACCTGCAAATTTTTTCAATTTAAATTTCTCTTTGTTAATCTATTAGAGACAATTAAGAGAGAACATCTATTTTTTTTTTTCTGTCAATTTCTGAGAAAATTTGAATACATGCAAGTCAAAACTACCATAACGCAGACAAAAAGGTCCTCTTTCATGAAGATAATCAATAAATGACTACCTTCAATAAATAAGTCTATTTGGAAATTCTAGAGAATTCTTTTTCTAAACAAGTTAGTCTTTTTTCTTTTCCATTATGTCTTTCTGTTTAAGCTCTCCATCTGAAAGTTCTGTATATTTTCCATTCTTTTCCTCCTCTTGTTCTTCCTCACTGCCTTCATCCGTGAGCTCCCGATCACCATTTTCCTTTTTCACTGCCTCATGTTCATCTACCCCTCCATCTGTATCAGCTGTGCAGATTCCGTAACACATAATGCTGATGACCCCCAGGGGCAACCCAAAGAGAAAGCATCCCAGAAGCGGTGAACTCTTGAACACAGACTGTTGAAACACAAATTTGAAGTAAAGAACACTTTCAGTGAATATACAAAATTACTGCTTTACTACGTATTACTCAGTGTATTTATTCAGAAACATAAAAAATGACAGAGTCAGGTTTTTTGGTTGTTTTGGGGGGGGGGTTGTGGCTTTTATTTTTTTTTTTTTCCCCTAGAAAGGAAGAATCCTCATTTTAACAATTCCTACTATAAGTTAATAAAAAAACCCTTAGAAGTTCAAATATTACAACGTTGCATTGGGATACTTGATGTTAACATGCCAACTGCATATCCTATTCATTGTTTGAAGCTTGAGAAACAATCCTTCTAGCTGTTAAAATAACCCTTTGAAGCAACCAGTTTCATCTCTTGTTTGTGTCTCATTCTCAAAAATTAGTTTGAGTAATATGGGATCTGCAGAAACATTCAGTTATTAGCTTCCTATGGAAGAGCAGTTTGACACAAGAGGAAGGACTTTTGGTTTCAGAAACTAATGGCTAAATGCTGCACATTCACAGAAGTTTGGAAGCCACTCATACAGAAACATGTGAGTTTCAATTTAAATTCACAGCACAGGTTTTTTTACTTGTGTAGGACAAGTGAAGAAATGGATTTGTGCACATCTTCCCAAAAAATTTCTGTTAAGTATAATTAACTCATAAGAAAGATGATAAAAATACTTGCTTTAAAACTGTACCAAGTGTAGTATTTTATCCCCTTATACTCTAACTAATTAGACTGAAACCACAACACTTCTCAGAATGTGAAAGTGCTATCAATTTCAGTGAAAGGATGTCAAAAGGATCAAGGAAAAGATTTTGAATTCTGCCTGTTCTATCTCTTAAAATACCTATCACACTAATACAGAAAAGGAGTGAAAAATGAAGAAACTAGCACATGCTGAATATTTAGCACACTGGAAAATACTATTAAAAACATTAATCAAGAAGTTAATTTGGCTTAAACCTAATGTCTATATACCTGTAATACATACACAATATATACAATATACACAAACTTATATAAAAATATTTCTGAACCTCCTGAAAATAACTGCTCTTGATTGACAGAGGCACCATCTAATTTAACAAAAAAATAAAACTTACCACTACAGTAGACTTGGCATCATAGATTATTCTCTTGATTCGTTGCAGAAGTCCATCACCACCCTGTGCCTGAAATTTCAAATGGAACCATGTCAAAACTGCTGACACTTTTCAGTTATGATTCCAAAAGTTCATTCTTCAGACCTTGCAATCTTAAGTCCCTTTAGAAGGAAATGAAAAGTAATTATTCTTGCATCTCCTGATGCCCAGACACTCCAACTTCTCAAGCATGGATAAACATTCCAATAGTCTCATGAAAAAGTCTCTCACAATTGTTTTAAACAATCACTGCAAACAGTGGATTGGCACTCCATTCTCTTACCATAGAGGAACACTAACAGAAACTACCAACTGTCCTGATGTAACAATTACAAAATTGCAGAGATCATCTGAATTTTCTTGCAGCTGATGGATATCTATTTATGGATTACGACAGAAGCAGTTAGAAAAAATTAAGAACTAAGTAACAAGAAGATACGAAGGTGCAATAAAGAAAACTTGTGTCAAGCAATAACAGACTATACCTACATTGTCACCTAATTTAGCAGTCTTCAAAATAACTACAGGAATCCAAAGGCAATTTGTCTGTTGAACAGGACCAGTTTTCACCTGCCTTGAGTTGCCAGAGAAACAAATGGGAAGAAAACCTACATTTTGGAAGTCAAGTGATCAGCACTTGACACTGGCCAAAACCCCTCAAATTACAAAATTCCACAAAGATGAAACACACTCACAGAAGGCTACCTAGAGGACCTTACAGAAAATAACATGAAAATCAAGGTGAATAATCCAACACTTCCCAAAGAAGGGAGCAGGATTATGTTATACTTCTCAGAAATTTCAATGTGGTTCAGAAAGTCTGCATCCTATTACTTGTTTACCAGCATACTTTGAAGATTGTCATTCCCTAACAGCTGCACAATTTCTTGGGCCTGAATATAGCCAAAGTAGTGCCATTTTATGTCTACAGACACCATTTAGCTTAAATGAAGTCACATCTTGTATTGTCTGTCTGTCTTGTATTAGCGCTCACATACATATACAGATGTGAATTTAGACAGACTTTTAATCGTACTAGCTGAAATATAGAAAACAAAAGGTAGAAAGACTTAAGAAGCACTACAGCAAAAACCGCAAGGCATCACAAAAAAATTTCCTCAAAGTGAAAAAACAGACAGAAATCGATTTGTTATTTCAAACAGAAGGATATATTTAAATAGAGTCAAATAGATTTTGATAACATAATTCAATGCAATTAAAAACATTATAAAAGTGAGAACTGAAGAACAAAACCCCATCAAGTTACAGGAATACCCCTCACCTTGCAACTGGAAGCATGGCCTGTAAAGGCATGAACAGCAAGCAAATCCACCTATATTATGTTGCTACATCAATTTGACAGATTAAATAAACCAAAGTACCCCATATGACTGAAACAATCTACAGCATTACTTGTCATTACCACCCAATGACCTAAACCTGCTGGCATAATGTAAAGTGGGATTCAGCTAACACATTCAATATACAGTGAATTGGGGCTTATACCCACATAGATTTCTCCCAGGAGGCAGTCAAATGATTTGTTAGCACTGCCCCCCTACATGGCAAAGCCTTCTTGCCCCGTAAGTGCAAGTGAAAGCTTTGATCCATGATCTCTTTCCTCATCCACGCAACATGGCTTTCTGTCCAACTTACAGTACAGAGGGAATAAACAAACCTGAATTTGCTTTGCCAACATTAAAAAAAATTGTCCCAGCCATCAATTCCAGATGGATTTATTACTTTTGTTGTTTTAACAAAAGACAGCTCATTTTTAGTTTCAGAACAGAGAAAGAGGGGTAAGCTTGTGTCTGTTTGTAATAAGCAAAGCAAGTATACCACTGTTTTTTGAATCTGAACATATCATTCATCAAGCTACTGGATTTATTAATTTACCGCCCAAAAGAAAGGGTCGAGTTGAATTATGCACAATGAAGAAAATATTAAACAAATGCATTTAAACCAGGAGATCAATAAAAAACTCTCCATTTACCAATGACACCAATAAAAGGAATATCAAGAGCAGACAGCTAACATTATGCTATAAAGAAAAAAAAGCTTGCTTTCTACAAGAGGTTGTGCAGTCAGAACAGTGAGCAATGGCACACCTCAAGAATTCACAATCACGTATTCACTGATAGCACCCAAGACAAGAAGACAGACAGGACAGCAAGATAAAACACATGGCATAACAATCAGAGTAACCTAATTTTTTCCCCTGCTTCAGCATCTAAGGAAATAAACACCAACCAACATAGTCCAAGTAACAATGAAGACTTACTTCAGCTGTACCGTCCAAGATATTGTTAATAAACTGAACCATATCTTCTGTGTTCTCAATGTGTCTATCTGGTAGAAAATACTGCTGATTGGAGGTATTCAATACAACAATAGTAGGGATCGTCAAGTCACTGGAAACACAAAACAGATAGTTTATATATTTAAAGAACTACTGTGTAAAGCACTGCAATTCAAATAATTCCTAGATCATTTAAAAGGGTAACCATTAATCTTCACTTCGTTTGTGTTCCTTATAGCAGTTCCTTAAAGGCAAGAGGGAAGAGGAAAAGAGAATCACCTAAGTGGTACGAGCATGTTTCTCATTAATATTTTCTCCTTTACATCTGTGTCAGTGACACTATTGAAGCTCAATACATTTTACATACCCATAGCAACTGCAAATCAAGTACCTTATGACTTGCCAAGTAGTAAAAGATCACATATAGTAGCCTTGTATATGAAATATATTATTAGCACAACACATTAACTGTTTTAGTACACAAAGGCAAAAGTAAAATCCAAAAATTCAATCTCATACAGTCATGGGATTAGCTCTATCAACCTCTACCTGTCAAGTCAAAAGAATAAGCCATACCAAAGTTTTTCTCCATCTCTTACAGATGGCAGATGAGCTACAGAGTTTTTAAACAATTATTACTCAGCAGTTGACCTTCACATGCATAAGCATTGTTTAGTATCACAGAATCAGAAAGAAAGAAAGAAAAAAAAAAAAGGAAAGGTTAGAAATTATCTCTGGAGATAAACAGTATAATCTACTGTTCAAAGTAGCCCTAAATTCAAAATTATATCAGTTTTAAGAAAAATTATTACTGCACAAGTATATAGTTCAACATAAAAGGTTTAAAATACATTCAATCAGTAAGATGAAAAACCTCCTGTACTTTACTACAGTTTCTGTCAATTTACTACAGTTCTGTCAATAATGTATTTCAATATTAGGTGGCTTTCCTTCACAGCAGAAGCAATGCAAACCTTGTTTTTCTACATTTCCACTCTTAATAGTGCCCCGCCCATGTACATTTGTAATCCATGTAACATTGGTGGTGATTTCTGCTTTAACTGTGGCTATCAATCCATAATCAATCATTTAATGAAAATATTGTTTAGCATTTACTCAAGATTCCCATTTTTCTTTGAAGTCATAGAGTTTTCTAAATTTTCTCACATATTTTAGGTGTTTTGTTTGGTTTTTAAATTTAAATTCAATTCCAAACCTGGAAGCGAACAAGTTTAATACTTACACATGAAAATTGCCTAAACTATTAGAAAGCTGAATACCGTAAGACTTAAGGTGCAGACCATGTTCCTAATACTCAAGTTGAAAGTATGGTGGCACCTCAGAAAATGTAAGGCCAACTACAGAGATAACAAAATAATTTCATGCTTTCAACAGAATTAAAAAAAAAAAAAAACCAACCAAACAATAAAACTTTGTCAACAGTTTTTGACAACCTGCAACATAAGATTCTCTAAATACATTTTTTCCCTTGACATATTTATTCTCTATTTATTAGGAATAAACAAGAAATATAAGTAGGAGGCAGAGTCAGGTGTTTTTGCAAGCGCCTGGTTATCAACCTCTGTCAAAATACCTCATCCCAGCCAAAACAGAACAAGTTTTATTACTTGGAAGGAGAAAAGAACCCCCTCCCCCCAAAAAAGTGCTTCTATTGCACCTAAAAGTCTGGAAACTGAGGTTCTTGGAGTTCACTGTAGAGCAGCTGAAAGATAAACTCCATATACAAATTTTATATGCTATACAGAGATCCATAAACACACGTTTAATATGTTTCTTCCAAGAGCTGAGGAATTAATACTCTACATACACCTACACTTAACATTCTAATGATGCTATATACCTTAGCTTACACAAAGATGTATCTTTGCTTCCAGTAAAATACATAATATTCTGTTTTCTTCTTTTCTGCATGGTTTTAACTATACCCTCTTAAATCCAACAAAAGCATGTTCATCCACTACTGAAGAGACAGATAAATTATGTCTACTAGTGGAGTTACAGCCAATGTCATAAGTGTATTTCTATCAAGGACTGCTACTTTGCTCACGAATCATACAATATTTTGTCCTTTGTGAAGAAACAGAATTTGTTCCTATGTGGATCTAGCACAGTAAAAAAGTATTCTGCAATAGATTTCTCACTATCCAGAAGGCTTTTTTTATTGCCACTTGCTGTCATCTAGTGGAAAACTGAAGCACTTGCAATAGTTTTACTCGAATTATTCAAGTAGCCACATGAAGAGCAGCTATTTATAACACTGAACATATTTTGCTGCATTCTTTTGCTGCTTTTCACTTATGCTGTTTCTAAACTCTGTTTAGAAAATAACTGGAAGCCTGCGAGTACTTTAACAGCAACTTCCCATAACACTACAAATTATAAAACCAGACATTTTGCAGATTAAGTTAAACAATCCAGCTGAACAGATCTTGCTACTAGATCACTACCACTGTAGTGGCAGTTCTGCCTTCTTCCCCTTCATTTTCTTCCACGCAGGGACCTCATCTCCCTCCCCTGCTTCCTCGCACATCAGTTCTGGTACTCAGCAGAATACACAGGAAGACATTTAAGGGTTTTATTGGATCAGCAAAATAACTCCCCTATTCGCCTAGCCAGAAAGCAAACACTTTTCTGGCAGATAAACAGGCTGAAACAGCTCAGCAGACAGTCAGACATAAAAGCCTACACAGGAGAAGCAATTAATGAAGTGAGGAAGGTCTCACTTTTGGCAACTATAAAGCACTAGATCAATCACATCATTTAACTTCAATCGCGAGACAGCTGTTTTTAAATTAATTGTATTCAGGTGTTAATCTACAGACATTCCACAGAAATACAGACCTTGTGCCTTGTCCCCATGAAGCTCCTAGAACATTTAAGGGCATGGACACATGCATGTTTGTGCTTTGATCCTCAAGAAAGGTGTTTGGAAAACTTACAGAGCTGGCATATTGACCCGTTTCTCCTTTCTTTCACTCAAAAGGCCAGAGCAGAACAAGTCAACTGTAAATGCCAAGCAACTTAACTCTAATTACGCATTTTTAGACAAGGATCATAATAAGGGCAAATGTCAAGTATCCTGTTAAACTACTTATATATTTCAAAATGTACCATGTACATATCAAGTGCAGACAGCACCTTCCATGCATTTTATGTTTTTTTGCAGAAGCATATTTCTATGCATGTCTTAAAAATGCATCAAGAATGAAATGTGCCTCTCCAAAATAAAAAATATAGATAATACATAACCATTATCTACATTTCCTGTTACAAACTGACATAACTTTTGTCTAGCACTCTGTAAATTTAATGACAGAAAAAAAAAGAGTTCTAATAGAGTAATTAAATTAACAAAGTAGACCTAAAAGATAAGCTTTGTCAATCAGCATTATCAGTAAACCAATCTTTTAACATTAAATTACACTGTTTAATCCAACAAACAACTGATACTGATGAATTACATGATGAATTCTGAGGACAGCAATTTTTTTTTAACCTATGAAAGGCAGGAATTCTTCCTAAGATTGTTTTCAATTAAATATACTTAGCAACAATTAAAAAAGAAGAAAGAATATTCAAATAATAATTTACTTACTCCATTAGTAAACTATTAATGTAATCATTTCCATCCATATGGCCAAACTGGAAATCTCTGTAAGAGAAGCAGTGAAAAACAGAATGATGAAAAAGGGGGTTTCAGCAGAAATTCTTCCTTAAATATTTTTCCTATAACTGAAGGTGAGAGCACATAATCAGCAATATAGCTAAAAAATTGAATACCTACAAGACAGTCAGCATCTCAAACCACACTCAGTTAATGGAATGTTCTTATTAAATATCAGCATATGAATATAAAAGCAGGCACTGTAACATTTTTCATGTAGACAAAAATGACTGCTGTCTTAAAAAAGTTAACGCAAAAGTTCACTTAAGATATCATAGTACCATGTGTACCTACCTGTGAAAATGATCCCGATAATCTCTAGCAACTTCCTGAATAATAGATTTTAGTCTGAAGGGAAAAAAAAAAAGTGACATTGATAATCCAGTATATACTCATTCAAAATGCAAACAATAAACATTGAGATTTCCCCAGTAAGCAGCAAATAGTACCTCATCAGCAACAAGAGCTCCCTATTCCATTAACAAAAACCACTTTGTTCATCTTGGTTTCTAAGGGTTGAAAGGCTATCTACCACATAGTCTCAACATGAAAAAAACACAGACAGGCTGCTTCATTCCATCTATTGCCTTCTGAAGATGCAGCACCGTGACTCTGAAGAAAATTCAAAGAGGTCTGGGAAAACAGCATACACAGTACTTGAACAATGTTTTCTTAGTCTAATTATGTATGCAATCAGAAAGGGACAAGGTCTTGTTCCTTTCAGTCTCTTCAGCAAACTCCAACCCAACTGAAAACACCCCTTAATATAAGTTCCACAGACAACTAAGATAT
The DNA here is from genome assembly GCF_011004875.1 of Balearica regulorum gibbericeps. Classification (NCBI taxonomy): domain Eukaryota; kingdom Metazoa; phylum Chordata; class Aves; order Gruiformes; family Gruidae; genus Balearica; species Balearica regulorum. Next base: position 61,356,027 of record NC_046185.1, read on the forward strand.
AAGCATCACTAAATTCATTTTTAATGCAACTGAGCTGAGAAACAGTAAACTTGTTAAACTTGTTTAAACTGACTAAGTTTCTCTCAAGGTAATCTGAAGTCAAGTACTCTCATCTATGTTTAAAAGGTGACACAATAGCTTTAAAAAGCTATGCCATCACTGTTTGCTCCTGTGATCTTATTTAACGAATGGCAGAAGAGTGATAGAGGAACTCCCACCATCTCATTGAAGCACATGTGCATTCAACAGTCATAAATTAAATTAATTCAGTAGGCTGAAGTCAGAAATTAGAGAACATTCACATGTTAAAACCATTCATTTAACCTAGCATTTCTTAATATTTAAGAAACTTGCAGAGTTCTCTATACCATACCAGCACATTTCTCCCATAGTGTCACCAATATTCAATTCCGTACCTGATATGTTCCACTGAAGAGTTTTTATCATCAATGACTGCAATAGCCACAAGTTTTCCTAAAATAAGGAATAAAATACTTGAAACCATTTAAAAAGAAACAAGCATTCTCAGATGGAAAATACTCGAACCTAGAAGATCAGATACTCTCCAGGGACAGGAATTAGTTTTAAGTATAAAACAGCCTTGATGCCAAATAGCCTCTTCTAGCTGACCAAATTGTGTTTTTCTTAAAGCTAGTGAAAATAAATCAAGACATGCCTTAATGCCACACCACTAGCATTCTATGAAAAGCTTATTCATAGAAAGAAGTTAAAAGGGAAACACACAGATTAAAAATTAATTCCCTACTCAAGCTGCATATTCGCATATACCTAAATATAACACTATGGAAATCTTTATTATATAATAGCAGTTACAAGCTGATTCTAAGTGATTGAATCACAATTGTATGGATTCTGTAACAGCTATTTTTCACACTATTTAAAATTTGTAGTATTGTCCTTATGGAAAAAAAAACATGGAAAATTTACTGGCAGAGCTCAGAATTCACTACAAAAGAAAAACAACTTAGTTCACAGACCTGGCAGAGGAGCTTAAAGACCAAACACCAGAATATACTGATCTTTTCAGGATTCACTTTGTGAACCTTTTCTGATTAAAAAAAAAAAAAAAAAAAAAAAAAAAGAAGAAAAAAAGAACACCCAACAAACAAACAAAACAATAAAGCCTCCTACAGTGAACCAGATCAAAATATGTTTAGAAAGCTGGCCAAATATTCTCCAGATCAAGCATTTCCTGTTAGGAAAGCAGATCTGTTAACAGGGTAATCATCAGTTGGATTAACTAAAGCCTCTAGAGTGCAGAAGAACAGTTTATTAAGCCTCTCTAGATGCCACGATTGACTCAAAACCGTTCCCACCAAGCAGATCTATTGCTCAATGCCTACCTATCACCACGCCACAGGAAGTGTTCCCCTCAACAAAAGAAACTCACTCTTGTTCAAGTGATACTGAAGACTTTTGAGGGCAGGAACAATGATTCATTCCCAGGCTTTCTTGTGAAATAGCAATAGCTTCCTGCCGCCTCAATTCCATATCTCAATTCTCACGTTTCTGCATTTCTTTCCACACCCTAAAAGGCCACCTAGTGAATACACTAGGAGACAACTACTGTTTAGATCGTAAAAGAAGATGTAGATAAATTCCAGGTACTATGTATTTATACATAAAGCTCTTAAAAATAAATTATGGGTTCTGCATTATTTTAATAGACTTTTTTTTTGGGAGGGGGGTAATTGGAGGAATTGTTAGACAAAAATGTAACAGGAAGAAATATGGTACATTTAAACAATTTTTAACAGCACTTCTGTAAATAACCTTTTAAAATGTAAGCATAACGATATTAGTGTCGCATAATCTTTAAAATCTGAAAGAATTCAGTGTTGCATTGAATATAAACTTACTTCTTTCAAAATGGAATATAGATTATAAGGTATCCTGACCTGGAAAAATTAACACTTAGCGCATTTCTTCCACTACTTCAAAGTATGTATACCTTAAGAGCAGTACAAGTCATTTGCCTATTCCAGAAATCACTTGGCTGCAGTGTCTTCATTTGGCTTGCAAAAAATTTTACTAGAGAAAAGCTAAAGTATTCCAGGACAGGTTCACTTTGTTACATGCTCTCCTGCCTTCCTTACCATATCTCCTTTAAAAATATCTGAATCCATCAGAAGCAAGACATATCTAAACCTAATCAAATCTAAATTTGATACTTCTAAATCCAGTCATAAAATTTCCTGTAGGTATTCCAAGAGTTAATATGTAATTTATCCAAAACTTAAGATGCTCTTAAATTAAAAGTCCTGCTAATTTTTTGTGAATACTACAGGATTAGACATACTAATTTTTATGTTGTGAGGGAAGGGATAGTGTAGGCTTTGGATGAAGCCTCTAGTCAATAGAAAAGGTCTCACCAACATCAAAAACAGATTGGCACTATCAACGCTAACTCTAAGATTAATTTCTGAGGTTTAAAAAACCACATTCTCACTACTCTCTAATTTTTCTTAGTGTGAAGTACAAGAGATGCCAAAGATTTTAGCGGTAGCAGCATCTCACCTGTATCTCCAAGTTCATACAGTGTAAAGCCATCTACATTAAGATAACCTTGAAATCTTTCTCTGTTTATCCAGGATGACAAATCACCATCTTCATACTCTAAAAAAAAAAAAAAAAAAAAGGCATTAAAAATGTTGTGGGTTTTTAGGGGTTTTTTTTTTTTTGTAAGGTGGGCAGTTTTATTTATTTCAGCCCTATGTAGGCAAATGCTATTTTTTCCCCTTCTTTTCCTTTTATTGTTGTTAGACAAGATCTCACACATTTCTGGACATACCCCTTCAGTTTGCAAACTTCTAAAGCTATTCTCAATTGATGAACAAAAAGGAAGTATATTATAGCAAAGCATGAAAAGCTGATTTGATGATTATTTTTTTCACAAATCAAGGATAAACAATGCTATTCTAGAAGATAACTGCGACCCAGTGCAGAAAGGAACAGTTTCAATCCCTATTCTGAAAGGCGGTGGGGTGGGGTATCAAGTTTCAAAGTAAAGAGAGACAAAAACACAGAAAGCAGTATTTGTGAGAGTCTTTAAATGAAACAGAAATCACGAAAAAGTAGATACAGTAACAGCATTGTGAATATAAATGAACAAATATTTACATATGATTCAGAATCAGTTATACTGAAGGCTACAGTTCAAGATGTTAGATGTTTTAACCCATAAAGAATCAAATTCTAACACCACCCACACCATTATAACTGGATCTTAATCACAAGTAAAAAAGAAAAATGTATATGAACATATATATGATGCATATACACACACACATATAAATGCACATTAAACAAACTTGTGTTAAATCCTATTATATAGAGTGAATTATCAATAACTTCACGTTAACAATTAATCGTCATAAGACTGCAAGCAATTCCAAGCATAAAGCTTCCCATAGATCTGCATCCCACTCCCATACTATGGGGAAGAAAAAAACCCAACAAATCAAAACACCAGAGCACTGAAATGGATCTTGCTAAACATTTTTCTTATAGTGAGCTCTTCAAATTTCTGCCCAATCAGAATTTGCACATATAACCTTATCCAGTCTCTTACATCGTCTCTTCATAACTTGTTTGATTTACAATAATGTTTCTAGTACATTATAAAAGTAAAATTTTACAAAGTAAATTAGAAGCCTGGATTATTAAGGGTTTTATGTGCAATTTGAAAGGTGTGGAAAAAGCAAGTGGGCCACACAGCAAAAAAGCAATTCAGAAGTGTTTCTCTCTGACAAGCTTTACTTCTCCAGGCCCATTTAAAAAAAAAAAAAAAAATCAAATGCAAATCGAGGAGATTGTAGAGTGAATTTTTATCTGGAGGATGACTGGTAAGGCAACAGACTGAAGAGGAAGACAAGTACCATTCTATGAAATCACAAAGAATATTTTGCTGTGCAACTAGTGATCCTCAGAAATTCAACCAGCAGAATAATCTTCTGAGGGATATGTTTTCAACTTAAAAGTAAAAACTTGTATTTAAAACAATCTAAATCAAGAGTACATGTCTTCGTAAATAAATGGTATACCTATAAGCCAACCCTTGATATGCAATATAAGTACATGTGTGTACGTGCATCTAACTGACTGAAAAGCATGGGCTTTACAGTGTAGTGTGAGTAAAATCTAGCTCTTATATATGGATATCCATACATATGGATATACACATTATATAAATGGCAGGTGTACGGCTCTCAGTGGTGTTATGAAACACTACTAGTCTCAGGTGGCCATTCTACAGTCTACACACTGAACAAGCCAAAGTAGTTTATACAGTCTGTATTGCCTCAGCACAAAAAGCTCAAACTGGACCCTTTTACACAATCTCTGAGCAGAGTACACACCTGAAAAAAATCAAGTTAACTTCAAGAGAGAGAGATCTGACTGTCAGGAAGAGCACTTAAAGAAAATCAGATTAACTGTTTGGAACTGTAACTTCACCTTATGTGTGACTCCTCTTCAGCAAGTTTAGTTCTATTTTGTAGATGATGAATTTGGACAGTGAGTGGAGGGATAACTTTAAGTGTATTAATGCCAGCAAAGCAATAATATTAGAAGCTACATCTTACTGATAATGCAAAGCAAACATCATCACTTCTACTTCTGTATTGCTAAAACCAATTCCTTCACAAATGTGTTTGGTTCCTTAAGAACTAATTAGTTATTTCTCTTCTCCTTCATGCAGCAGCTGGTATTTATCATAAAATCAGGGAATTTCACAGCACCTCAACACAACCTTCAAAAAAAAATCCCAGCTGTTTCAGTTTCTCCATATATACTTTAAATGTCTTAAGTTAATGCCCACTTTTACTTACCATCATAAACAAAGTAAGTTCCATCTTTGAAGACCACAACAGCAGGTAATTCAGGCAACGTCACATACTAAAAGACATGGTTTACAATTAATCCATTAAAAAATTTTTAAACAAACAACCAACATCTTAGAATGTGGAAATGTGGTCCATGGGGAACATCTCAAAGTATATTTAAATGTTTTCTGTCTACATTTACTAAAATAAATGTATCAGCTTCCGCATATTAAAAAGTAACACAACATAAATATATTTTTGAGAGGTAGGTATCACAAAGTGTAAATGAAGCAGGATTTTTCTAGTATCTGCAGTAGCATGAAGAGTATTTTACTGGTTGGACATGAACTTTAGATAGGAGATCATAACTTGAGGGTTTTATCATCATGATCTCTGTTCCCAAATTGTGCTGTTGTCAGCATACCTGTTGTACTGTTACTTCTACTAAATGGATAGTCAATATGGCAGAGTAAAATAGTATCATTGATACCATATCCCACTAAATCTGGGCTATTTCCTGTGGTTCAGGCTGATGGGAATATAAAGACACAGTTTCAGCAGACAGGGCTGCAAATAGCCCTAATTTAGGCAAACAGAACAATGAATACCCACATTACCATCCCAAACATAATATTTAGGATGGTCAGCAACAAACTCAAAAAATACATGGTGTAGAAACCTTTCCCTTGGAACTTAAAAGCATCTTATTCAGCTCATGTTTTCAGTAAACCGCTACAGGAGAAATACTGCATCCAGTCCTTACTACTTGCTACTATTCTAAATTAAAATTCTAATAGCATTTGTGGTTAAGAAAGGACTGTGTCATGAGCTTAGTTTTGATGATGTTGGCTTAATTGTCTAATTTATTGATATGTTTAGGAAACATAAGAACAGTGCCATAAGTGCTTTTCCAAATGACATGCCTACTGTAATCATTCTGCATTATCTTTCTTGGAAACAAATGTACAAGCAGTAGGTTTATCATGTAACAGCTCACATGAATGAGCAAGAAGGTGGCAATTCTAGATGATGCTTTATTCTCTTATTTGCCCGAAACACAGTCCAGCATCTTTAAAGGGCAAATCAGTCTATGTACAGCTTATGGCTTGCAAAAGATGCCTGGAGCTTGGAACAAGATTATGTAAGGCAACAAAACAAAGCCTAACAGCAAAGACTGTCATGCAAAGACTCATTGCAACTAGTGATTTCATAACATTTTTGCTTCTCTCCATAGAATACTGCATACCAACACTACTTCAGTTTAAATGACATTTGTGGGAGATTACATTTGGTGGGAAAAATAGCTCACTGCTTACATCACTGTGATCACCGAATCAGAGTTCCAGCCTTTTACACTCTTTCCACTGTATGAGTGGACAGTACTTTTCTTGCTCGGCTGGGACTGAAGTGCAAATAGCAGTATTCAAATTGAGGTAGCTTTTGATGCAGGGCTTCTGGAAATCTAACAACACGCTATTTATAATGAGGCCAGTTGTACTTATGATGTTGGAAAATGCATGTGCCTAAAAAAAATAAGTTATGCTAGTTCTCACCCTGCTAATCCCAAACTAATTTCAAAGTCATGCGTTATCAGGCATTGGACTTAGGTCCCACTTGGAGATAGGAATAAATGAAAATGCCTCGATTTCGCTTCAACACATAAGCAACAGTAGTCAGACTAACACCAGTAGTAGCAATTTTTTCCACTCTTGTGACTAACTAAATAATTTCCTTGTTACAGAATCCTTCAAAGAGCCACATGAGAATTCTGCAACCAGTAGACTGGACTGGTTGATCCCTGAGCAGACTAATGTTTTGATCATCTGTATTGCACAAAGTGAAAACAACTTACTTTTTCACTTACCCTAATAATCAGGGAAGTATCAGTGGTACTCCATGACACAGATCCCCAAACTAGTTATAAAAGTGGTTGGTGAAAGGGCTGTCAGGAGCAGCAAGACTTTTGCATTGGCTAAAAATCAAAGTATCTACCTTCTTGCGTAGGTTGTACGGTCCAAGTTCGGTTCTGTATATCTTCTGTTTAATTGTATTAATATGACCTAACAAGTACTTTGGCCAACAGAAAGCAATGACAGACTAAAACTTAGTTTGTATTCTTTCTCAATATAGATTCAAAAATTAGATGTTTCAGTGTAATTAGTTTGAAGATTATCAAAGCCAAGTATATTATAAGAAGCCATCTCAACAGCAAAAATACAGGAGAACTGTATCATTTCTGTGGAAATAGTAGGAACTGAAACAGCTTACCTCAGGCAACACATCTTCTGAGGCAGAAAAAAAGTATGTATAAACTATTAGTTCTGAAGCAACTTCAATGTATTTTTCCTGCAAAGATACAAACAATGTTTTTAATAACTGAATTTTTAGTATACTTCAAACAAAAGTTTTGTGATGTACCTTATCTTCAAAGAATAATTAGAAAATATGATTATGATTCGAGATTGAAAAAAAACTTTAATAAACATTAAAAGGTGAGAATTCATGACAAGCATGCACTTCAGTCTTTTCGAAGATATTTTAAACTACATCTGTGAACAGCCAAAAGAAGTAACTTTATTTAATCAAACTTCAAACCTTTAAAGGAGATTCACCACCAACATACACAAAAAGTACACGATGTCTCTTTTGCACATGCTCGAACATATGCTGGCTAGGAAGCGGCCTGATAAGAGGTCTGGGAGGAGGGAAAAAAAGAGAAAGAAAAATCTCAGTTTCTGCAAGCTGCAAAACCCAAACAAATAAAAGTCCTCAAGAAAATGCCACACATTTTTCTATTTTTCAAAACTAAATTCCCCAATGCAAATTCATTTATTTTTTCAATTCATTATTTCAGTTTCAACTAAAAGTAAAAACACTAAAAATCCCCCCAAAATAAACTTATGTTCCTCAAATAGCACACTTCAATTTGAAATTACTATCTTAATATAAAATGCTGCTATGATGTAAACATACATGCCATTTACTGGCTACAAAATCAGAGAATGGTTTGGGTTGGAAGGGACCTCAAAGACAACCTAGTTCCAACCCCTCTGCTGTGGGCAGGGACACCCTCCACTAGACCAGGTTGCCCAAAGCCCCATCCACCCTGGCCTTGAACACTTCCAGGGAGGGGGCATCTACAACTTCTCTGGGAAACCTGTTCCAGTGTCTCATCACCCTTGCAGCAAAAAATGTCTTATGTTCAATATGAAATCTACCCTCTTTCAGTTTAAAACTGTTGCCCCTTATCCTGTCAGTACAGACCCTGATAAAAAGTCTCTCCCCATCTTTCTTATAAGGCCTCTTTATACAGTGAAAGGCCACAATCAGCTCCAATCATTTGTAAGATAAATTCTGACTGTAAGCACAGCAGTTAGAAAAATTGATCTTAGAAATAAATAATTTTACAAAATTCTGGTAAATTACTAAAGATCACTGATATTCCTAAACTACAGTATACTGAACAATAATTAATATTACATATATTATATAATGCTTCATATATTATGCTTTGTAATTATATCTAGAATGAAGGAAGGAAATAGGATTCTTCTTTTCTCCCCAAAGATTACTGTCTATAACATTTTGAGGCCACAGGCCACTGTAGGGAAGGAAGAAAAAGCCAACAGAAATCGTTATGAACAATTCTGTAAAAGTAATTTCCTTATGTTATCCAATTGCTGTAACTTTTCAAATGCATAAGCATATATTAAACTGGTATTTTTAAAAGAACTTTCAAGTATTAAACAGATTCTGCCTTAGTAATGATGTCTATCAGCCAACATCTAGGTCAGCGTTCTTGTTTCTGGCTTCCACGAATTTCATTTGTTCATAGTTTCCACTACTTCAAAAAGCCCGTACGTCTTGTGCTGTAAAGAAGAGATTATGACCAGCCAGTCTCTACTTACCTTCCCCATGCCAATCACACCAGTCTCGCATGCAACCACACATACAGTACATATAGTTTTTTAACTTCATGTCAATGTCTTGTTCTTTTTTAAACAGATTTATTTTTTGGCCCACCTCAATATCCTACAGTAGTTTTAAGTCAGCAGAACCAGTTTCACAGAAAAGTATACTTACCCTGCTACTCTATTAGCAAATTCAATTATATCATCTTTAGTTCTAGGTCCTCTATAGTTGTATGCCAAGTCACCTTTTAAGCTAGATAAATAGAAAAGAGAGAAAAAACAAACAGGATTGAAATTAGCTAAACTATATCTGCACATGTAGAATTACTCAATTTTCACATGTTTATTACAGTCACCTTTCAGCAAGCAATAAGCGAGGGAATTTTTCAAATAGTCAGAAGAAAGAAGCAGTCAGCAAAATATAAAACTCAATGATGCAATACAACACAATTATGGAGCAAAAAATTATTTCTGCGATATCTGATTTACTAACTTTTAAAAAGAATTAACATTCTTTTATGATTGTTTTTTTCTTAGCATATAGCAGTCATTTACTTTGTAAACACACAGGAACATTTGCTTCTGACCACACAAGAAAACCCCAACACCCAAACCAAATTCCAAACATTCAGCATTTATACCACTTATGGATTAGTTCTTGTAAAGGACAAACATATAAATTTCTTTAATGTTTTTTTATAATTGAAAAGTATCAAATGACCTGCAAAATCTTCTAAATTTGTGTACTAAATTAAGCTTCCATAAGCGCGGTCAGTTCACTGTACTCTGCTGACAAGGGATGCAGCACACTTCCATTATAAGAGTATTCAAGAGTTTTACTAATTCTAACAGGCTTTACTTGAATCCGTATAGGTTTAGGAAAGTCACAGGAAAAAAAACCCAATCATAAACCAAATTTTTCTATGTCTCTCTATGCCCATAAATGTTTTTATCCTTAAAGATTAATAAGCTAAACGTCTCTGCCGCCTTTTTGAGAAAGCTAACTTGACAAGATTTATTATATATTATGAATACTATTTGCTTAAACAATAACCTGCTAACAAATCCAGTATGTTCATAAGAAAAAGTATTCAAAATTACTAAGTCTTTCTTTAACATGACCTTGTACCAGACTATATATTATACATGTTATAAGCAAATACATGTAATACCATTATGGACTGGTGTTTTCCTATAAATGTTGTCTTCTGTCGATACTACTGAATTTCAAAGCAAAACAGTCCAGTAGAAGGCAATGATAATGTCAAAATGAGACTGTGGAGTATTTCTGTTTGGTTTTGTTTTGGGGCTTTTTTGTGGTTTGTTTGTCAGGGATTTTTAATCAGAGCACACTTTTTTTTTTTACACTGTCATGAAATCAGTAGTAGGATAGATAATTGTCAGAAATCGAACAGGAAGCATCAACTTACAGCTTAATTGTTGGATAGCCTCGCACTCCAAATTCAGATGCAATACCTGAAAGAAATGTGTTAATGCCAAAGTGAACCAAGTCTTTCTTGCTCTTCTACCTTAATCTTTAAACATAGTTTACTATTGCAATCACATAAAATAAATGAAAAATCTATCGATTAGTTCAATATGAATTATTTTACTTGCTTTAAAGAAGCTGCTGTTATGAAGCTACATTATTAAATTTTGGACCTCCTTCTGGAGTACTGCACAGTCCCAGCATAGGGTCTCAATTCCTATGCTGCAAGTCAAATAACACGAGAATCCTCCAAATAGACACGCTTGGTCAATTTTCACCAGCAGGTAGTATGGATTTAATATGCACATACAATTGACTGGAAATACCAGAAGCAGGAATTAAGCATCATGGATGTAAAGTTGTAAAAACTCATACTGAAAAGAAATATGAAAGACAATTAACTACTCACGTGCTACAGTAACAGATAACAAAAAAAGTGCAGTATCATACTGTAGTAGTTACAAAAAAATCAGGTTTTAAAGCATATTCTGCAGAGATAAATGTCCATAGTCATCAACTTCACCAGAAAGAGACACTTTCTAAGCAATCAGTTACTTACCTGCTGCTTACTAAAGTGCTAAAAAGTAAGACAATTGCAGAACTTTTTCCTTCATCTCATTTGTTTAAAACCTTGTAGCTTGCTCCCATCAATTAGAGGAGAACAATTTGCAACTGCCCTTCCAGTTGACAACATAGTAACTGCCACCTTAAACTACACTTCCCAGTCAATTCAGTGTTTTCCAAAAGTTAAGCTAAGTAGTCTTCAAAAAAGGCTAAAATAAGTCTAAAATTCTGACAACACTTGTGCAATTCCCTACTGAAAAACAACCCCTGCAAAATGGACCAAGATTCAATACTTTTAACATAAGCATTTTGAAGCTATCAATGACATGGCAGAGCAGCAGATGTGGGAGGACTTGTGTGCAGGGCTCTGAATAAGTTTAGAAATCGTGACCCTAAGATTGTCTGCCTGGATCAAAACCCTAATTGCACAGAACTACAAATAAAACAAGCAGCTCACCTACCGGCATCTTAGTCAAAGGAGATACATGCAGTAGGATGAATTTGATTCTGATCCTTTTCTCTCATACCTGTACTACCTGTACTACATAGAACTAGAATGCGTTAAAATGTGTATTTAGAACATTCAATCACGAGAGCTGTTGACAGGCAGTTAACTGCTCCTTGTAAAGCTCTTGAGCACAGCCAAGAGAACTACAAAACAGACACTTTTTAATATATATATTTTTTTAAACATCCCAGCCAAAGAGATTACTAAAATCCTCTCAACATCACGGAACTGCCTTACCTATTTACATGATCACCTCCACTTGCCGATATGAAGAATGCAGCATAGGCAAACAGCAGTAATTATGCTAGCTTCAGATGTGATGTATTTCTACTTTGATCACATTCAGTGGCCTCCTGAGGCTAACACCCATGAAAATTTGACTGATACCACACTGGGTGCCTGTTCTGTTGATATAACTGCTGTATTCTCATTCCACAGAGCTACCAGAGGCAACACTTATTGGATGCTTTATACGTTCAGCTGTGATCTCAGCTCTCTGATGACAAGCTACCCAAAGTTCAGATTTTTTGCACTACTTCACATTCCTATTAGGAACATAAACTATGCAGAGCCAACCATTTATGTTCCTTCCTAGTCACATGTGTGTGCCCAGCTGCATTTCTTTGTTATATTCTCAAGACTGAATTACTTTGATTTCAGAGAATCTTTAGATTGGGAAGACATTAAGCAGAGTTGACTGAGCTTTTCATATCGAGACGTTGTAAAATTTCCACTTTCAAAATAAACGCATGAAACTATTTCAAAAGATTTATCAGCCTCAATTCTTCATAAAACTGGTAACAAATCTGAGAAGAAAAACATTTTCAGGGCACAAAGGTACCCTTGCAGTTTTTAGTAATTTTTAAATAGGCAAAACTGAATTTTAGAACAAAGTGCCAATTCTGTTCTAGGTAACAAATACAAAAATCTAGTATCAGGATGACAGATGCAAATATTTCAGGGTAAGAGTTTATACAATGTGTATGATTTAGAATTTGATATATGTGACTGGAATGTTAGAGATCCACCAAATCTATTCCAAATTTTGAAGTTACCTGGTTGCATGATCTTGAAACTTTTAATTCTCCAGACTTATTTTTCTTTAGCAAGTAAGTATCTTTAAGATGAAACATGAGGTCAAATTTATGTAGCTTTACAGAAAAAGCTACATACAATAAATTGGTCTTTGAGACAAGATCATTTCGATCTCAGAAGACCAAATTTTGCTCTATGTAAGCACAGAAAAACTGGATTATCACTGAAAAAACCTACTCTGCATAATATTTTATGCAAGTATAACAATCCAGAATAATCAGTTTTAATGGGTATTAACTAAAAACTCTGTTAATGTATGTAATGTTTTATCACCTACAGATCTCATTTGGACTTCACTGCTGCCTATGCAGTCTTTATGACAATAAACAAGCATGCTTGTTTAAGAAAATACTGTTAAGCATGCAACAATCCTCTCATGTCTATCCAAACCACTTCTCTGAATACCTAAAGTTTTGCAGTTTCTCTGAAAAGGTCAGTACATGTGAAAGCATCATCAAAAATGAGTGTTAAAATAGCTAAAATTGGTTCTTCAAGACATTTATAGAGAAACATGGGGAGAAATTGTCTCAACACTCATGTAATGACTTCAGTGATTTCAACAGGCTTTTGGTGTAACATCTTAAGGACTGATTACATGAAAAGAATAACAGCAAGAGCACAAGCACTTGTCCAACAGTAATAAAAGAAACCTAAAATTGGATGCTGTCAAATGATGCACCACATAAAGGCGCTCGTATAACAGTACTCTAAGAAGCATATCAAAAGCTTATTTTTGAAAAGCTTTTACCTTCCATTTGTCAGGAAGAATTCCCCAGACAAGCAGAAACAAGTGTAATAAAAACCGCATACTACAGCATGTTGTCATTTTAGAAAGAAAAAGATAGGAAGTTGTTCTCCAATGACTTTTTGCATACATCTGCTATGATACAGAACAGAATAATGTCTAAAGAAAAAAATTAAGAACAGTTTCAAAACAGAGGCTGTCATGAAATCACCCCTAACCAAACCATACTTACTAGAAAAGGAAGTTGCATCCATCTTCCCAACTTTTACTGGAGAGCCCATATTTTTCATTTCTATACCCACTTCATTCCACACAGGCTCCAGTTTCTTGCAGTGGCCACACCAAGGTGCATAAAACTGAATATATTTGATATAAAAACACAAAAGAGAAGTTAATGAAGAGAAATAATCATGAGAAGTTGATTCAATGATTAACCCTCAAATACACTAGCAAGGCTTATTTTTCAGTGGTGGTGTTCTTTAAGTCTTAATAAAACTGCAAGTTAATGACAAACAGAGCTTTTATGATTTGGTGCTACTTTTAATATGAAAGCACAAGTTTGAAAAGAATACATTAAATTGCTGTATTATTATATGATTTATTATTTAAAAATAGACTGTGTGGTAACATTTCTTTTAAAAAAATCTCTTCTGGAATATTTTCCTCTTTTTTTTCCAAAGTTAAAACATCATGTAATCAATCTATCCAGAAATATGAATTTATATGCCAATAGGGGAACACTATTCTTTGAAAGGAAGGGCAATATATACATACATATATATCTATCTATATGTATACTTCCTAAAGCTGCCCTCTTGATTTCAGTTTTTCAGCAACTACTTTTATACAAGGACACTGTAAAATTGATCCTGTTTTCTGAGGGCCAAGCAAAGCTGAGAGACTTCATTTTATCTTTCTGCCAATGTCTTGCTGCAACACCTCAGTGAAATTAATATAGAAAGTATCAATGTTTTGGTATAACAAGATTATGTTACAACTTGACAAAGTTGGATTTTATTTTCCTGTACATTACTGATCAATTCTGAATGAGCATATATAGTTTTCCCCACTCAAAAATCACAAATCTGAATTATACAATTTGGGAATTACAGTTCATATTTGGGTGGGCTAAAAAGAATTTTATCTCATTCCCAAACAAGTCCTTGCTTCTGAAATAAGGAGCACTGAATGTTTCCAAGTACGATAGAAAAGTAAAAGAAGCCTCTCATATATTTGATGTTGTAGTGCTAAATGTCTAGAACACAAATTAGCTGGTATAACTACAGAATGGAATTGTAAAAATTCTGAAGTTTTCACCTCCTGACTATCAGTATTAGGTAATCTGCTTTCCTTTTTTAAGGACTGTAAAATATAGGATGAAGCCTGTCTGCATCAAATACTCAGTCTAATTCCTGGTTCATCCTGAACAATACAGGCAGATTGCTTAACCACCCTGTCAGAAGAATTACTGTCATGTAATTTTTCTGCACCATGTACAAATGATTTTCCAAACGATGAAGCTGCCTTACTACGTACAGAGTGAAGCATTGTACATTTTGTGTTTTGAGTTCCACTAGCAGGTCTTCCCATTTTTCTCATATACTCACATCTACGAGCCAAATATCATCTTTACGGTTTTCTTTAAACCTAGAAGGGAAAAAATGAAAACAATATATGATATATCAGAAAACAAGTAAATGAACTGCACGTGTGAAACAGGCAAAGTCGACAATTAAGTTGGTATAAAACTATAGATACTAGAATTCTGGTTTTTTTCTCCCTTTGAAGGCAAAGGGAAGGAAGAAACAGTTTTTGAAAAATACTGAAAAGTATTAAGATTGCCCCTGCACATGATACTACATACACAGTTGAACCAATGAGGTTTCTATAACCATTTGCCAGGACAAAACAAACTCAAAATAGAAAAACAGTAAGAAATCCAACACAAAATACACAAAAGATACTTGATTAGGATATATAATCTAAGGGGAAAAAGTATTTTGCAGCTGTTCTAGTTATATTAAATACTGTTGTTGACTGTTTAGAAAATGTTGCATTTTATAGATCAACTAATATAGACTCTTAGAGCATTGGTTTACACTGTTAATCTTGGCTTTACTGAATGTAGACTAAACTACCTTTAATGTTAACATGCAAAGCAATTTTAGTTCAACCTCTTCCAACATTCTACTATAGGTGTGCCAGTTTATATTTTTATCAAAGGTGCACGCAAGAAACCAACTTTTTGGAACATAAACATTCAAGTTATTGATACAAACCAGAGATACACAAGTACTACTGAATACTCTTAATACTAGAGCAATGCCATTTTAATGAACTGACTAGCTTTATTAACTGTTTATCTGTCACCAAATGCTAAAACCTCTAAAACAAAAATAGAGCACAATAAATCAAAGCTCCTTGGTACCTCCTGAAATGTTGCTTACATGTTTCACTGAACTGTTGTCATTACAAGATCACAGAAATCATCAGATTAATTAACTATTTCTATATCAAGAATTAAATAAGCCAGAATTTTAATGTAAGGTTTATTTTTTTAAAAGATAGGCTTCATAAAAGTGAACTGGGAGTAATGTCGCATGCTATAAAATACATTATACCACATTCTAACTGTAACATTCTTACTGTGAAAGGAGATTTATATATATATATAATTACACAGTAAGTGTGTGATCTATGCTTAAGTTAAGAGCAAATTAATAGAAATTATAGCCCAACTCATCAGTTCCCAATATGCAGCATGCCTATAAACGGCTCATAGGCAGTAAGCAGAATCAGAGAACATCTATTCTATTTTATTTAAAGTTGAATAGATTTGTAGTGCACCATAACGGTCTTGAAGAAATACTAATGCTGATGCTGGCCTAATAATTGGAAAAAAATAATTCAGAAATCATTAATATAATCTAATTACAGCTCTGAGTGTTTGAAACTTCAAATTGTAGCATTTACCAGTGCGTAAATTCAAGCCTTTTATTGTTGTATTGATGGCATACCAAGGTTGCAATGCTCGTAAAGCAGAAAAGGTATTTGCAGCGACTAACATAAAAATGCTGCTTTCCTGTAGCAGTTTTAAGCCGCAAAATTGTTTAGTTGACCACCTCACTAAAAATCTACGTCACCACCCAAGTACTACAGAGGTAATGAAAGAACTAGTCAGACTCTACCATCTCTTGAGAACTCTAATGAAGCTCCAGCGAACTTCCAATTACAAAGTCAAATAATTGGTTATGATGCAAGAGGCAGAAAGCAGCTACTGAATCATGAGATCCTGAGCCGTGCCTCAATTTAGAATATCACCTTTGGTTTGTAAAAGAAGAATTTACAATGGAATGTTCTCCTCTCCCTGCCACAGTATGACTGCGACAGGAGATTGCAAAGACTATTAAAGCACAGAGAAAGGTAAACTGAAATCTTGCAAAACCAGTAGACAGCAAGGAAAAGAGGGAAAGAAAGGAAACATCTGGAGGCAGAACATTCCAATGGAATTTAATAACTTCAGCCTATGGTATTATAAAAAACCCTGTAATTTTTACAATAATAAATTTCAAGTTGTACCACTCATTCACGAGGACCTATTTAATTAAAAGATCAACCTCCACAGAAACTAAAATTGGAAGTGTGACAAAACCCAACCATCTAAACTCATTCTAGTTTTGGTAATGATTAAATTACTAGACAATATTAAGGAAGTTCAACATACTGCTGAAGAAAACCAGCAATTCCTGTACAAATGAATATTTAAGCATCTTCTGAAGGCGCTGTTTCTAGATTCTATAAATTTATTTCTAAATGTAAAACTTCAGTGTCTTTTTTTAACTGTCCTATGCAATCCTTTCTGCCAGCTGACACAGACACAATTATATTGGTAAAAAGATGACATAGGTGCTGCATATTCTTGAATCAAAATTATTTGTCTCAAACACATACAACTTCCCAACATTAGGCACTACATGATCAAACACTGCCTCAACCTCCGCTTACTCCATGCACCCCCCTTAATCATTAACAGTTAAAAGAGATCAGCATGAAGCAAAACTGAAGACTAAGGCCACAATTCCAAGGGCCATAAAACAACCTAGCTGCGACTTCTATTGCTCCCTGTTTCCCTTCTTGCCTCCCTTGCACTGTTTCTGATGCTTTTGATCCTGGGCTGAGCCACCAATGCATCCTCACAGACAGAAAAATAGCTCTTTTTTAGTCAGGTTATCATACTGGAACAACTCAGCAATTATTGCAAGATAAGTACTGATTGGAGGCAGCCAGTAGCTAGATCAGCATAAGCTGACAGGAACCATAGCTCTTATTTTGCATCCTTTCCACAGTCCAGTTGGGTGATGCTGGGCAACTTGCACTTCAGTTAGTTGTTCTCCGCTACTTGTTTTCCTACATCCTGTAAGCTTAGGAAAGGGACCTGCACCTTGTGCTGGTAGGCATTGTTTGCAACTACCAAAATTCAAACAAAACCCAAAGTTTTCAGTGACAGCAAAAACTCCAAAATGTTTAGGTATCTATAAAATGGAAAACTCGAAACTTTCACCAGTCACTGGTCCCCCTTTTTTTTTTTTCCCCCCAAAAGTAATTGTTTTCCTGACCTTTTTCACCATTTACCAATTAGCTAAAAAGAAAAAACACCCCAACAAATAAACAAAAAACAAACAAAAAACCAAAACAACTTGACCTGAACAACTTGTCATGTAATTCTTATTCCCAATTGCAAATACAGGCATCTGTATAGTTTGTAGTTGAAAAATCCAAATGTTCTAAAATAGGATTTTCTTTTATCAGCTATTTTAAAAGAGTTATATGACTACAGAATTATGCTTCTTCATTCCAAAACATCAATTACATTTAAATTTACACCTGTGGAAACATGATATGCGAACATGATGTGGGAGCACAGGCAGATATTATTTTATGCACTTAGCCTCCTTCAGTCCTTGAAAATAGGATGCATGTTGCAAAAACAAGCTTTGAAAATCAAGTCCAAGCAACTCCTCTGCTTCAATTGCTTTTCCACAACATTTTAAACACCAAAGATGCTGATCTATCTCTCTTCAGTACCCCTTCCACATGTTCCCATGCCCTCCCCCGTAATTCCACTGCACCTCACTTCATATGCTCTAGCTGAATAAGCAATATAATAACAAAGTGAATGGTTTTCTGACTGTTTAGCTCTATGATGCAATTTATCATGGATTGAACCCTCATGAAAACATCACCTTTGACTAGCTTAAATTTATCATAAAGTAGTCATTTAATGCCACATTTTCTCTACCGGTTGGTATTTTCTATACCTTCTATTTCAATTCTAATAATTATATTGCTTTGTAGCACTTTAGATCAACCTGTTGATTTGACAAAAAAAAATTAATTTCATTTTTGGAAAGTTAGTTTTTATTGGGAACAGCAAGTACACAGTCATCAAACTGCTAAAGCAAGACAGTACATGAACAATGACAGTACACAACCCAATTAAGGGCAGGACTACTCATTTGAACACCTCCAGTCTCAGGACTAAATCTGTTGTAAAAGCACATTTTTACACTGGAATATAATTGGCACTTCAAACAGTCATGAACTAGTCCTGCAGGTCTCCTTCTCTCTTCCCTTTCTGGCCATGCATGAATGCACTTTTACTCGTTCTCCCAACTCCTCATGGCAGCTACACAGCAAACTCTAATGAAGAATTTGGTTAAAGGCAATCAGCTTTTATTTGGGGCAGGCATCAATACACCAATTTATTTATTCTACCAAAAAGAAGGAAAGAGCAAGAAAGCCCAAGAACGTTTTTGGCAACAGCACTCATGATGACAGCTTTAAAAAAAAAATTAAAATTAAAGTATTCACCAGCTTCATTAATTGCACCTACAGGCTACAATCTTTCTGCCATTCCTGCTAAAGAAAAAGACAAACTTTTTCAGCGTAGCTTTCTTGACAACCACACTCTGCACAAAGCTGTCAGTCTGGGGTCACACCCGCGGCAAAAGACAAACAATATTAAAGTAATAAGGGAAGACCCCCCCCAGTACTTACGACTCATCTAGATCCTCCACAAATCCCGCACCTGACGCCACCACATGCACAGCCACTGCGAGGTAAGGGAAAGCGTACCGTGAGCGATCTCCAACCCGAACTGGGGGTGCTCGCCCACGCCAGCTGAGAGGCTCACCGCCGGCGCGCCCTTCCCCCTCTCCCCTCACGCCTCCAGCACTTTCCCACAGCCCAACCACCAGCTTTCCCCGCTGCCCCCCACCTCCCGCCCGTCCCCGGCCGCCGCAGCGCTGCCTGCCGCTCCCCTCGGCCCTTCCCCCCCCTCCGCCCGCCGGGCTACAGCCCCCAGCCCGGAGCGGCTAGCGGTTACCTGCCGCCCAGACGAACCACCGCCGCCGCCAGCCACCCGCCGCTGCCATGTTGACAGAAGTCCCAGCGCAGCCGGAACGGGAACCAGCGCGCGGCAGCGCCGACCTTTCCCCATTGCGCAGGCGCCATAGGTGGCGGGCCGTTGGGCGGGGAGCGGTAGCGGCCGTTGCCGTCCGCTTTCCACGAGCTGACGTGAATGCGCGTGGGAAGGCGGACGCTTTGCCTGAGGGGAGTGATGGCAGCCACGGCCCGGCCCGGGGGCGGCGGAGCCCCCGCCGACTCCCGGGTCTCTGCGCCACGAAAGGCGCCCTTGGGAGGCGGGGGGGGGAGTGGGCCAATTGTGGCGCCCTGACCCGGTGTCAGGGCGCGGCGTGCGTTCACGTTGTCATCTCGCCAGTGGTTTCTAGAGTTGGGGCCCGTCAAACTTTCTCATTAAGTAAAATCAATGCTCTGATTCCTTGAAAAGTGAGTTTCAGCAGTAAAACCTGTATCGCCTGTCGTTGCTAGCTGTCTTTGATTCGTAGAGCTCATCTTGTACCACTATGCTGCTATGTCAGCAGCCCTCCTTCAGAACATTTATGAAAAACACGGGCTTGCTCTCTGCTGCTTCATGTTTTATATCATTCTCGTTAGCTTTCCTCATTCTTTAAAACTTACTATAGTTATTTCTATCTTCAACTGGCTTGTCTTTCTTTCAGCACAAATCAGCAGGTCCTGGCAAGGCAAGCAATCTAGCTGAGAAACCTTTTTTTAAAAGTTCAGTTAAAGCAGGTCTGCGACTGTTGAGCCTGGAGAAGGCTCAGGGGGATCTTACAAATGTATATGACTGCCTGAAGGGAGGGTGCAAAGAGGACAGGGCCAGGCTTTTTCCAGCAGTCGCCAGTGACAGGACCAGAGGCAATGGGCATAACCTGAAACACAGGAGGTTCCCTCTGAACATCAGGAAACACTTTTTCACTGTAAGGGTGACTGAGCACTGGCAACCAGTCTCCCATCTTAGAGATACTCAAAAGCTGCCTGGACATGGTTCTGAACAACCAGTTGTAGGTGACCCTGCTCAAACAGGAGGTTGGACCAGGTGACTTCCAGAGGTCCCTTCCAACATCAACCCTTCTGTGACTCCATGATCTGTTCCTTTTCAGTTTTGACTCCTTCTGCATAAGTTCTTTCATATGTCTTTTTCCCTCATACTGCAGTTACTTTCCTCAGCTGTACATGCAAATGTCTTTGTTGCAGAAGGATAGATTCTTTCCAGTAACAATTCAGTTCCTCTCACTTCAGTGTTCGTCTTCTAATGGTAGGGTTTACAAGCAGCAAACATGGCAGTTGTCTCACTTTTGGGCTCCTCTGTGTGTGTGTGTTCGTGCATGTATCTACACATATGTAGATACATGTTCTCCTTCTCTAGCATACAAATGAACTGGCTATTCATTACCTTCCTTACCTGGCCTGGTGAGGACCTGTCCTTTACTTAATGCTTCGTGGGATCCTTTGGAAAAGCCAGCTACCATATCATAGATTTATTGGCTCAGAAATAGGTCAAAACCTGAGAGTGTATGCCAGAGCTGACATTAGAATTCAAAAGTATCTGACTCTGGCCTATGGTAGACGTATATTTTTCTTACCCACGTTTCACTGAAAGATTATGATGCATTATACATCTTGCTAAGACTTAAACTTTTTTTTTTTCTCTCCTTGCCCAGCCCCCTGACAATAGGAGAACTGATAAGTTGCTAACATCTGTATTGGATAAACAATGGGAATTATGCATTAAATACATAGAATTTCTGTTCCACAGCATTTCACTTTCTGTATACCACAGTTAGCTAAGTGGTGTCTGTATGCCTGACCAAATGAGCACAGGCATCTGTTTTGATCCTAATCTGGCTGCTGTCTAGACTGAGACAATGCAAACAATTTACCCCATCAATCCTTTGGTGGAAAATCCATACAGGAGAAAATGGGAATAGCCAAGTAACTGTTAAATTAGTATAATCCTGTTCTCAGACAGTTCATGGCTTTAAATAACTTTTGAAGTGGAAGGAATATTTATATAGTTTTGTATAGATTTGAATAAAGGTGTTTGCACATCCTTTAAGTCCTATTTGTCAGCTTTGAAGTTTATTCTCTCTGCAAATAATGGAATATGATTGTTCTAACTTTTGCATTTTGCAAGCCAAAGTTGTCTTCTGCAAGCCTGGATTATCTTATTCTTGAACTACATTATTTTAAAATTTAAATACTCACTGTATACTTACTTCTTAGTAACTAAATTTATGTACACCCACATACACAACACTATGCTATATTTATGTATACAATTTATAGTGCAGCTTTACTGCCTAAAATGTTGTATGCATATACAAGATAGTTCTTGAACTGAAATCAAGTAACACGGTATCATGGCAAAAGCATGTGACATGCTAAAGAAATAAATAGCATAATGATACATGAGGTCTAGAGAAATCTCAAGAGTATTTTGTGTTTGTATTATTTCTACTATGAACATTTCATTTGAGAAAAATACAGGATTAATAGATTATTATTAATAGATTACTAAACTCACTGGAGTTTAGCGTAAGAAGGATGATTAGAAAAGGAAAGGGATGACCTTGGTAAATTAGCTGAGCAGGAGGTATGAAAGAAAGAAGGATAAGAAGTAAAAAGCACAGATAATACTGTTGAAATCTTAGGAGGTACTGCAGGAAAAAGTGGGAATGACAGGGAGATCAGCAATCAATGAAACATTTAAAAGACAAGTTCACATACAAGGTTTCAAAGGCTCCTTCCAATCCATATCATGTAGGAAGATTTAATGATCCTGCTGTCCCAGATGGTTCTTTTTTTGAATCTGATAAATGGGGAGGTTAAACAAAAGCAAGAGACAAGCTTTGCCTTGTGGGCTGCTGCAGGCTGCTTTTCAGAGCTTCTGCTGTTGCAAGATTTTCAGTCTGTTTGTGCAGGTTGTCCGCTCTTCTTGCCCTGTGCAAAGGGCAGGGGAAAAGACTTATCTGTAACTCTGTCTAAATTATACAACGTGGCCTTATTTTTATTGGAATGTGTGTAATTTTGGCTTAACAGGGAGGGAGGGAGGGAGGGAAGGAAGGAAGGAAAGGAAGGAAGGAAAGGAAGGAAGGAAGGAGGAAAGAAAGCAAAATGAGAGCTTGAACAAGAAAAAAGAGGCATAGAAGAAGATGGAAGAGCATTCTGAGAAGGTCAAGGTTTCGGAGCTAGACTTGGTGGTGAGAGAGTAATGCAACTTACATCAAGAGCTAATGATATGGACACAAGAAGTTACAAGTTACAAAAAGAAGTTGAGATGCTGCAGAAAGAATGGGTTCTGTCTAATGAAGAAGGCAGACTAAGAAATTCACATGCCTTCTAATTTTGCCACCAGTAGTATGTCTCGATGATACTACTATTTTTGTGTATATTTTGCTACTTGTTTTATATAAATTTTACTGTATATTTTGACCTAATTGCATATTATTAACTAAATATATTTTCTATTATATAGCATGAAACATGTAAACATCAAAATGAAGTTTACAAATTGCTATTTTTGAACATTTACACAAAGAAGATTTTATACAAAATGTTTTCCGGGAATTCATGTTTTCCTTGCTGTTACATGAATCTGAGAATGTGTGGAAAAAACTGTATTTTAATTTGAGTAGAAGTAGTCTCAAAATTAACTTAATAATTTCAAAATTAAAAGAGATTTCTTTTTGAAAGTATAGAAAAATATTTTTCTTACTCCCTAATGAGGTACAGGTGTTCTGCACTTTGACAATATTTACCTGCTTGGTAATATTTACCTTTTATCAAACTTTTATCAAACAGTTAAGATTATAGTGCTCGCAATTAAGAGCTACTGTCAAAAACATGTTAAGCAAAACAAAAATCTAAATAAATACTGCTCAAGTAGCTTATCACATAAACCAGACAGACTGTAGCGATGAAAGGGAAGGGAGCATATGTACTTTAATTTGAAAGTGACAAGTGCACATTTGTGAACAAACACTTCTTGTGGTGTTACATTTTTACAAAACACATCCATGCACTCCTATAACTACGTGCCAGCTACAGAAGTGCTTGTCTTCATGTGTCATACAGGTACTATTACAAACAAGAATATGGACAACTGTATCATTCATTACTGAATTTTGTAATAGACTGTGCAAAGTTATGCTGCTATAAATAGTTTATACTAGTTCTGTTTATTTCTCTTGCATTACAGGATTAAGCTGTACTGATATGTAGTATCTTCCCAGAGGGACTGCATCTATGGTAGTGGGTTTGTACCACTTTTAACTGTGTCAGTACCTTCTTACAGATACAGCCTAAGCCTGTTTCATAAAATGAACTAAACCAGTAATACAGTTGTTATTAATGATAGTTCAATTCAAAGTAGTCATAAACTTGTACTGAAATAATTCCTGTCTTATTAGAAGAATAGGTAATTGCACATGTTCTGGTACACTTTGAGTTTTGTGGGGTTTTTGCATGCTTTACGTGAGAACGTTTGCAGTTTTTGCAAGGCACAACACAAGTTGGAATCTGAATTACAAACATAATTGTGGTGGCATTAATACTGTTGACACTGGCACCAGAATTTGGCTGATCTTGTATTAACATTTCATCTTTCTATATAACATTAGTTTTTAGAACAGCTTGAACTGATACTTTGGGGGGGGGTCTGTGGGTTGGAGAGTGAAATTTTTTTTAAAACATTACATTTTTACATTCCTTTTATTACAGAGACATCTGGTGGTCTTTGGGTGTATTTACAAAAATAACATTTCACTTTTTTTGTCTGGGTTTACTTTAAAGTTTGCTTTGCTATTTATAATACATCACTTATATTTAGAACCTTCAACATTGTGGTACTATATCATTTGAAAATTAAACTGAGAATATTTACATATTATCCAGTATGTACTGGATATTTGTTCTCATAGTTGATCATGGGTATTTTTCGTGCATCTTCCCTGTCAGAGCTGTATGGAGGAGAGATTTGTGCATATTATAGGCTAAAAGTGAAGTAAAAATTTATTTCTTCCAAAATTTAATGTTAGAATAATCAGTATTTGGTTTTCATGTTTTCAGCATGCAGTTATTCTGATTTGTCTGGTTTAAGAGATTGAAATGATGACCAAAAATTTATGTCAGAACCAGTTTAATGTCCAGATTGACATGTTAGTACATAAAGGAAGTGCTTCCTACACTAGAAACACTAACACAAACAGGACTATGCTACCATAGACAAGTTTTAACAATACTCCATGCATATGGCATTTTATAAATAATAGGCAATTACAGGTAACTAGATAGCATAATAGGTAATTACACAGGATAGTAACGTTAGATCTCTTCTCACACCAGGCACAGACTGTCAGGCAGGCAGATTCCAGCAGATCTTGGAGCAATGCCTCTGGTGTTACATCCCTGTAGTCACCCTGCCGCAGCAGCTCTTGAGACCCACCCACAGCAGGGACCTGTTGGCACAACTCCGCCAGATTCATGACCTCCACGTAATGCAGCTGGGCACAGCCATTAGCAGGTGGACAGGCGCTGTCATCCAGCCATGGCCTTCTTCACCAGCAGCTAGGTTTGGCTTTTAGGTAAAAAAAACCCACAAAACCATCCACTCTTTCCACATGGGTATGTACTGCAAAGAAAGTTTTAAATCCTAGGTGTATATATTTTACCCGGTGTGGGGGTGGGTGAGAGTCAAACTGAATTTTTGCAGCTTAAATAAGCATTATTCACTTCAAGGAATACAAGTAACATAAGAATCCAAATTTAGAATGTGTTTTTACAGCATTTACCTTAGTGAAACAAAATTGGCATAGCAATTACTTGTATTGGAAATTATTTTTGTGGGTTCTTTTTGGTTTGGTTTTTTTTTTAAATTTGACAGTTTTCAGACCTGTGCCTATGATGTCATTTGACAGTCTTTAAGGGCTAATTAATGCAGTCTTTTTTTTTTTCTTCTTCCTTTTTTTTTTTTTTTAGAAAAAGTTTACAGACACTTTGAAGTGATTTTTACAACACTTAAAATTGTACTTGAGAATAGTTTTCACATCTGAATTTCTGTTATGCTTAGTGCAGTGATTTTCTGTATGTTGCAACACTGATTTGATACAGTTTGAAACTCCAAGAGAATAATTCATGCAAAAGAAATGTATGAAACTCTAGGGAGCTGTCCTATGCAAGACTCATATTTAGCTTTATTGTACTTTAATTTTCACTCCTTTGCTGGCAACCAGAAAATTTACCCATCACTCTGACTATAGGAACCGGAACAGATTCATGGTATTTTTGGGAGTTCCAGAGGAAATGTAAAGAGTTATTCAACAATGCTTTCTCCCCAACTTAGCCACATCATTTTCTAGCAAATGATATTCAGCATATAGGAGAAAAGAACAAGAAAACAAAAGAAAACATGCTTTAAATTAATGTTAGTTAACACAGCTGGTGGTGTAATTTAAGTCAAAACACATTAGTAATAGCGTGGTCAGATAAATTTGGAAGTATTCTCAGTGTGCAGCAGATGCTTCCTGACAAATGGGAACCTTGTAGTTTGGGTCAGTAGACAGGCAAAAAAATTAAATGAGACACAGACAAAGTTATTAGCGAATTCTTAAGGACCTGATTCAGAGTGATTAAAACAAAGATTACTTGTACATCTTGATGATTTTTATACCTGATCTAGAAAACTGAATGCCTGTATTTGCAAGTTTTATTTTTCTTAAACAGAGAAAGACAGTTACAGCCAAAGAAATAATGCTTTTGGAATTTATATCAACTCGTTTTGCAAGAAGTTCTTCTTTAACTTGCTGGAACTGTGCAGAATCCAGGATCTGAGAGTAAAGTTCCATTACTGTCACTCAATCAGGAAATGTTTCCTGATGGTATGGAGCAGATGACTTACGTGTCCCATATGCTCTGCACCCACACCAGGTGTAAAGTTAAACTAGAATACACTTTTCTATTAGGTTTTATCAGTTTAAAAAAAAAAAAAAAAAGTTTCATTGTTTCTTAGCACTAGTAACTAGAGTTATCTTTTCCATTTCTGGCTTTTCAGTATATGACATAATAGAGTTACTAAAGCAATGGTTCCTTGCCGATAAACAATGTTACATAGCTTTTCTCTGTCATCCTGATGACTACCTGTTTGGGTAGTATCACGTAAGTAATGACACTTGTATGTCAAAGAGTTGCAAATCTGCAGGTGGAGCAGGAGCCATCCTCTGAGTGCCAGAAGTCACCACCTTCCAGCCTTCACCTTCATGGGAGGCTCCATTTTCCAACCCGATGAGCACAGACCCTACCTGCAACTCCTTCATTATTGTTGAAGGTTCAGACTCTTGAAGCTGCAGGATCTTGGAGAAGATCCAGTTGTTAAGGGATGTTATAAGTGATTATCAGCTCCAAGCACAGGGTTTCCTCCTGCCTGGCCACTGGCACAGGGTTTGATCAGACAAGTGTGCTGGCTAGCCATGTTTTACATGTGACTAGTCCCTTCTATAGCCCTTTCTGTCTAGTTCCCACTTTGTTCCTCCCCAATCCCCTTCCCCTAAACATTCCGTCAAAAATTTTGCATAGCCCCACAGGCTGCTCTCAAATATCCTAAATCCTCATGTTCCTCTTGTTTCCTACTTTTTACCAGTTACAAAGTCCAAGTTGGCCCTTTCCAAAGCTGTGCCTGCAGTTTCTTGGTGACCCATCAATTAGCAACTGGAGGCTTCTGGTCCTTGGCATTGTCTCTGTTATCCCTTGCTTGTAACCAGGTTTGTGTTTCTGTGGGCTCTTGTTTATTGTTTCCCTCTTTAGTCATTATTGAGTAAATAACGATCAATGCATTGAAAGGTTCCTAGATCAGATGATGACCTTAATCAAGCAGGTACTCTCCCCTTCCACGTGCCCTTACATCAATCTATTTCTCATCATCTCTGATGCTGCAGAGCCTTGTGACGTTCTTCTGCAGCTCCTTTGCTCAGTCAGAAGATGAGCAGGCAGGCACGGAGCCCATCTGCCCTTACACCAGCCTCAGCAAGAGTCCCCAGGCATCCCTGCGGCCACATCCCTGCAGAGCTGCAGCTCCTTTGGGAGCTCACTCTGGGTCAAGGCCTCTGCTGTGCGGTGGTAGTTCCTCCAGCGGAGGTTGGGGACTGTGCCCTGTAGGACATCACCATCACTGCTGAGCACAGAGCAGAGCATCAGGCCCTTTCTCTGTGCCCTTCAGTGCCAGCTGCTGTGTCTGTTGGCTGCCTGTGTGGGCAGTGCCCTCTGTCTCAGTGTCCCTCACCATTCACACCAGAGCGGATCTGTAACTGCTGATCATGAGGTCAAGAAGCAAATACACTAGATTTGGTGTGCTGCAGATTACATAAAGATTCCATTCGGCCTAGGGACAAATAAGGTAGGTGGTGAGGGTTACCTTGACTAGTGCCATCAAGGGACTAAGAATTCCTCATGTTCTAGCCAGTTGACACATGGTAATACAGTAACAAGCAGGCAGTGTTGAGATAGAGCCTTTACAGGAGTGCTCCGTATGGACATGCTGCAGACCATCCTTATTTGTTTATGTTTAGGACCTCCGTATAATGGTTTCATTAATTAAAGCATAGCTGCCCTCTGATGATGAAATAAAGTTTACATGTTTACCTGATTCTTTAGATGCAGAGAATATTTCACATTTTCAAGTTTCTTTCTTCCCACCGCTCCTTGTTCCCATATAAATAACAATACGTAGATTCTAGAAAGCAAAATTCTCAGAAAATCTTAAAGCATTTCCTGTTTTGGAGATGGGGAAACTGAGACAGAAAAAAGTGAGGTGCTAATAGTTTTTGGTTTTAATCAATTTGTTTAAAATATACTTCTACCAATTTTGAATAATTTTATGTGTCAAATTTAATTTTCATAATTAGTAATCAGTAAGAAAATCTACATAAATATCACAACTATTGACAGAAAATGTAATAAACAAGTATTTGTATTAGAACTTGGATTTTAATTTTGTTTGATCCTACCAGCCAAAGCAGTTACTATTCACAATTAACTGTATGCTCAGAATACAGACTAGAAATTGCATAGATAGAATTTTCCAGTTATGTAAAGGATAAATGGACAGAAATATTTTGAAGGAGACAATTGTAAACAAAAGCAAAGCAAGAAAAATAGTAATTTTTTTGTATTTAAATAGTTTATTATCCTGGTACTGTGAGAAATCTCATTCCTCTGTGAGGAATCTCATTTTGTCCCTCACTAGGCTGTATTGCATGTATGTGGAAAGCATATAGGCAATGAGATGCTATGCAACGTCTGCAGGAGGAATTGGGACAAAATGTAATTATAGATTTTTGTAGCTTCCTTTTTCTTTGGTGATTCCATGTTTAAAATTTTCCACAACTAAAATAGAAAATTATTTTCCAATTTCAGGTTAAGGTGCCATATCAGATTAAATGTGAGTAAAATAACTTCTTAATACCAACTACTGTAATTTTAGTACCTATAGATCTCATTAACCACACAAGAATAATCCCATTTAGTTTATGCAAGTTATGTGTCACTATGTGTTTGATGACCAATACCCTTCTTGAATTTGAATATGTTAATTACTCTTGGTCTGCACATGTTCATGTATCACCAGATACCTAAGTATTTTCTTTCTCCTCCTTCTAATGTGGAGGGTTTACAGACATACTGTAGTATGGGCTGTAATATGCTTGCATGGTGAAAAAAAATTAAAAATAAATTTTGTTTAATAAGAACAATTGTTTTAGATAGATAGACACGGAAGCAATTTTTTATTTGTTTGCAGTGATTCTGACATTTTTGCTCCTTCAAGAGCCCTTTGACAAAGAGGGTGATTAATTCCCAGGGTTTTTTCCTTTGGTGAAATAGTTTCTAAATTGTGGATAATAGCAAACATCTGCAGAGCTCTATTTGTAGAGCTTACAGCATGCAAGTAGATTGCGGGGTGCTAATGTAATAGCAGTGATAAAAAACAGACACCGTATTAAAGAAAACCAACCTCTTTGGCTGGTAACTATCATGATTTCTATATTGTATCCCTCTCTCTATACTTTCCTCTATACTATACTGTCGCTGGGGCAGGGGCTGACCGCTGCAGAGTGCAAGCGGGATTGTTCTGTTTGAGTAGAAGGACACAGCAGAACCCACAAAGATCATTCTTGGTATTTTAAACATCCAAGTTAACATAACAGGACTGTGAATTTTCTTTGAGCCAGACATTTTCTGTCACTAGACATCCAGTGCTGTGCTGTGATGACCTTTGCTCTGCCCTAGCTTTCTAATCTCTCATTGTCCTGAGGTTAGAGGCTTAGAATTAAGGTTAATGTTTTCCCATGGTTCAAAATTAAGATTTATTTTTCTTTAATCTGAAAGTATTAACATATTATCCATCTTTTTTGAGTTTTGAGACACAATTATGCATTCAAAAATTCAGCATTTGTCAGAAAAAAAATTCAATAGCAACTAGAGAGATTTTTAGGATTCCAACCTCATGTAATTGACAGAAGTATAATTACAGAAGAATTTTCTAAGTGCTGTCCTGAAATGCCAACATTTCAAAATGGCACACTCGTCTCGTCAGGAAAATACCTGCACAAGGTACAGAATTAGACAGAAAATACAGTATACATGAATAAAATATTACTGGTTTACACAACTGGTAGTGCACAAAACCAACACACAGCTGGACGCCAGGCTGAGGCCCCTAAGAAAAACTTTCCCAGCCTATTTTTTACAGTGTGTGTAGAAAACAACCCTGTTGCCAGATGTTTTGTTGAAGTTAGATCTGTGATATCCCCTCTGGAATGATGGCCAGCATCTTTGTAACGAACAGCTTAGCTTACGCCTTAGCTTTCCAGCATCCCACTGATTTTCACAGAACTCTATGTCCTCCTTTCAGGCTTTGAAGCTGCAAAAGTAAGTAATGTTTTGTTGGCTTGTGAACCAGTCTGTCAACATCTCAGGACTGTAAATTACAGCATGCTTACTACAGTTTGCTTGTATTGGCAGAAACTAGTTGTACGCGTGTTAGTATCCTGTGATTATTAGCAGCAGCGGAAACTGGAAGAGCTAACATAAAAAGGGACTAAACGAGATATCTGGTAAAAATATTTTTGAAGGTTGTTGTTATTCTGTTCTGGTTCTTCCATTCGTGTGAGAAATTATTCTGCTTTTATTGATCTGAAAACATTTTGTTCTGGTAGGCAAGCATACAATCTTGTTTGAATTTTTTTTAAAAAATAACCCCCAGCATTTTTATTTATACTCTTTCAAATTTATTTGCTTGTTTTGGCACTTTCTTTTTCTCCTATATCTAAGAATTGGGTTTCTGCACATTTTATTTAAAGATTCTCATCTGACAGAGTCTAGGAGTCTGAATTCTATATCATCTGTCATTTACTTCCTGTGTGACATACATTGTATGCATTTACTTCATCTGCAAAGACATAAAAAAATATTATCATAAGGTTGTTGTGGGATCTAATGTTTGTTAAGCACACACTAATTCCTTGCATTGAGAAGTCTCATGAGAGAAAACTTATGCTGTTCAGAAAATTAGTTCTGAAGAATATGAACATATAAACTACACATATAATCAAAAATGTCACTCTGGGAATATTTACTTTGGCTTTGAGTTAAATAAGTCAATATTATGTATGAACCATAGATATTCCTTGCATTATACCAATACCAATATGTAAAAAGGATTAAGGAGTTTAAGTTCTTATACAGTGAAAAGGGAATATGGGAGAAGTTGACACATTACATGAAATAAAGTTTTTGAAACTTCTGTCCAGAGGAGGGCCACGAAGCTCATCAGAGGGCTGGAGCACCTCTCCTATGAAGACAGGCTGGGAGAGTTGGGGTTGTTCAGCCTGGAGAAGAGAAGGCTCCAGGGAGACCTTAGAGCAGCCTTCCAGTACCTAAAGGATACGACAAAGCTGGAGAGCCACTTTTTACAAGGACATGTAGGATGAGGGGTAATGGTTTTAAACTAAAAGAGGCTAGATCTAGATTAGATAATAGGAAGAAATCCTTCACTGTGACGGTGGTAAGGTGCTGGAACAGGTTGGCCAGAGAAGCTGTGGATGCCCCCTCCCTGGAAGTGTTCAAGGCCAGGTTGGATGGGGCTTTGGGCAACCTGGTCTAGCGAAAGGTGTCCCTGCCCATGGCAGGGGGGTTGGAACTAGATGATCTTTGAGGTCCCTTCCAACTTAAAACATTCTATGATTCTGTGATTCTATGATTGATAGAAATTTCTGGATAATAATTCTTTTTAGTCTAATTTCTCATGGGACAGGAAAACATTTTGCTAGCTGTATAATGGACATGGTGTCCTTTCTTAGAAACTGTAAACCCTCCTCTTTCATCACTTCGTTTGGGCAGCTTTCACCATGAGACTCTGTAGCAAGATACAATGGGGGGATACGAAAGGATTGTTTGTTGGATAATACATGTGATGACAGGCTAGAACTAGCAAGCTCCTAGGTTAGATATTAATGTGCTTGCAACTCCTTTGAGAGCAGCTGAGTCCTCACAGGCCAGACAAGCTGTCGGTCAGCTGGGGAAGGGCCAGGCTCCTCCAAGCGGGCTGACCTGCCCTGCTGCTGCTGCTGCTGCTGAGTTACTGTCTTCTGGTTCCCTGGAGCTAGCAGGAGGGAAAGGTCATGCAGTTTTACGTCAGTACTTTTCCCTTTGAGTCCTGAAGCTGTTAACTGTTGCACTTCAACAGTTGCACTTCCATCTGTTTTAACTTTCCTTACCTTGCCTAATTTTAGCTCGCCTGCTTTCTTACACCTGAACATGAATTGTCTCAGTGAACTGCAGCCAAGGTCGGGCGGAAGGGCTGTACAAACTAGGGCTGTGGATCTCGGACGGCAGAACCCCACAGCAGAGAGTCACGCAGCAAATAATGAGAGAAATTAATGAGAAAAAAGTGTTGGTACAGAAGCCAAGAAGGCAGTGAAACAAAAAGTCAAAGTCAGGTATGGGAAAAAGGAGCAAAAGAGCATAGCATAAATAGTTTAAAACATTGATTCATGGTATGAGTATGATCTATTCAAAGTCTAGCTTTGAATTTCATGTCCCTGAATGTTGGTATGAAGTCATGGCCAAGTATCAAGGCATGATGATGAAAGATAACTATCAAAGCTATCAAAGGTAATTATGTCTTTTTAAAGTCATATCTGTAATTAAGTTGACTTCTGTAATACATTTTTGGTTTATATTGATTTGTTTTAAAATATCCAATATTGACTGAATTGAGGAAAAAGACATCATTAGATGCCTTGTGTCATGGCCCTGAGGCACCACGAGCCCTGCCAGTCCCTGCCCACCCCCAGGGCTCCCCCACCCTGCCCACAGCCCAGTACCTCACTGCAGCCCCCCGGGGCCATCAGCCCCTGCCCCAGCCACATCCCAGCTGGGCCGGTCTCCATCTCCCACAGCCCGCCCTGCCCCGCCATGGGTCCCCAGAGCCAGGCCCACATCCCAGCCTCAGCCTGTCCCCATCCCTGTCCCCAGGGAGGTGCCCAATGCCCAGTGCTGGGGCTGCCCTGGTGCCCCCAGCTGCCTGCTCCTGCCTGGGGCAGTGCCCTGGCTGCCAGGCCCTGCCATGACAGACCCATGTGGAGCCCCTGCCGCCCTCACGGCCACCGTGGTGCCCTGACACCTTGTATTCACAGACACAAAACTGCAGTCAGAGAATATTAGCAGTTAAAAGTCCTACACACAGGACTATTCATCAAGGCACAGGATGTCCAAAAGAAATGTTACAGCCTGATAATGAATATATTAGTATCAATTCAAAGATGAAATTTAACTACAATGGAGGTTAAATAGACAGGTTAGTACTACTGCATTAATGCTCTGGACATTATTTTCTTTTTTTCATGGTTCTGCTACTGACATGCTTGTAAGTATGATAAAGTCAAATAACTTTACACCTAATTTCTCTGTGGGAAGATGAGAATAATGATACTTCTGCTTTTGTTGAGATCTGCTTTGTAGAGATTTGGGGTTTGTTTCCGAGATCTGTGGGCAAAGAACTGAGATCTGCTCTTTCATATGCACGCAAGATACACCTCAGCCAAAATCTGCTGAAACAGTTTCCATAACTATTGTGCTTTACAATACACAGGTTGAATTATTATTCAAATACCTCTCTATCGTCTCAGTCTCACAGCAGCTTCAGGCTGGGTGGAATTCAGTGAATAAGACTCTTCATCTTCACTCTTCAGTGTCTGCTCACAGTATTCATTTCTGGAAACAAACCAGGCAAGAGTTCTGGCTTATTCCTTATATGCTATTTGATTTTTAAGGTTATTTTGACAGTAGAAATGCTTTATATGATCATACAGTAATGTGAGTTTGGATACTATAGTCTGACTCACAGTGCATAAGGTACATAGTGTTCCACAGAAGAGCAAAACAGTTACTAATTTTTAAGTCCTATAAACATCATTATGGATAAATAATTTACAAAGTTTCTTAACTGTTTATCAGTATTTCCTTGGTACCCGTCATTTGAAACAGGTTATTCTTAAGCCTAAGTGCCTGTACCATTGTCTCAGCTTCACTAGTCAGCTCCAATCAGGAGTCTCTTAACTAACCATAAAAATTTTAATAAAACTGATAAAGGAGCTGATTTCATGTTTTCCCATGCAGCAGCCACATGGAGTCAAGTTGAGACAGACTATGTTTCTAACTACCCGGAAACATGTATCTCTCCCAGAATGTAGCCATATAATTGAGAAAAAAATATCTGAAAACACTAATACGTGTATGTCTAATCTTCAAAAGGTAGCAGAACTGATGCGCTTCGTATGTTTGGAAATAATAGCACATGTGCTGAGAATCATCCCAGAACATTTTTGCTGCTGAGTCAGTTTTATTGGGAAGTTAAAAAAATTTCTATTCACGACATTTCTACTCTTTGTATTTTGCCATGGTGACAAAAGCCATCATTTTAGTGTAACCATAGACAAGGTTTTTTTGTCAGAATGAGAATCTGTAATTTCCTACCTTATTAGATTTATAAACAATGACTTCTGCAGCGCAATTTTTGCTCCAGAAGCAAGTATTTCCTAGAGAATGTTTGGTCACTATCAGAACAAACAAATAAAGATAAATAGGAAAATAGTTACTTTGAATATTATATAAACAATACAAATACAAAAATATTCTCAAAAATTCTAGTTGTTACCATAACTCAATACAGTTCAGTTTTGCAAGCTTGCAAATTATTTGTATGATAATATATGCAGAAGATTTTATTTAAGCAAAGATTTTCTTGATTTCAGCAGAATTTCATATGGA
This sequence comes from Balearica regulorum gibbericeps, assembly GCF_011004875.1. Lineage (NCBI taxonomy): Eukaryota > Metazoa > Chordata > Aves > Gruiformes > Gruidae > Balearica > Balearica regulorum. Next base: position 61,390,927 of record NC_046185.1, read on the forward strand.
TTATAAATACTCTCTAATCTGCTTTATTAGCTTTTTCTATTAAAATTCTTCATTTCTGCTATTCTAGAATATTAATAATATTAGCAGAAAAAAATCTGAGGTAACTGTGGTTATGTGCTCACAGGGAAAAAAAGAGATACCAGAATAACCTCTAAGTTTAGTTGTAGTCTAGCTCAGGAAACACATACAGAAAGCCTGACTGTAACCTTGTGCTGTTTAACATTAGATAACCTATTCTCTTTCTTAGTTGTATTCTGTTGACTTTTACCACCTTAATTTATTTATTTAGTTATGTAAGTATGGCAACTGACACATCATAATATATTAGGAGAATTATAAAATACATAAATGCATAAACATTGAGTAAGAAAGACAATATTTATATAGGTAGTTAACATTTTGTATTAGACATTTTTACACTGTTGCAAAAAACCCTCATATTTTTGGGCAAGCTTTTCTAAGATATTTTACCTCTCCCAAAGATCTTGTTTCTTTCATACATTTAGATGATCATGCATCTAACAAGGCTTTGAGGTGAACTTGAACAGGAAATCTAATTGGCAAAATGCAAAATTGTCCAGTGTCTTCAAACATTAAAATATTATACTTAGGTAAAGTAGGAGCAAGCTATCACCACTTCTTTGGTTCTGTACATTATCCACTTTCCTCACATGAAGAGGAGTACATTAAGATGACAAACTACATCAGTTCTTCTTTTCAAGTTGCAGCTGTTGGCTCTGGTTGACAGTGATTACTTCGTAGCATAAAATAGCAGCATAATCATAATATTTTCTGCTTTTTAGCCTTGGTTGGAAGTTAGAAGGTTCCTATCAATGTTCGTTCTGACTTCAGTTAAATCTAGTCTTCACCTGGCAAAGCAAGTATTTTTACTTTAATCAAACATATCTCTGATGAAATATTATGTGCTACTAAACCATAGTAGTATAAATTAGCTGTGGACTCAGCCTTGTATAAAAAAACATGGAATGAACTTTAGGAGAAGAAATTTTGTCATGTATCTCCTTGGTTTCATCTGGAGATACTGCACAAGTCAGAGAGAATTAAGGGGAGGTATTAAGTGACTAGGAGAGAATGGAAAGGAAGTAATTTTCTACCCTTGTGGAGAAATCTAGGGCTGTAGTGCAAGGCACTCAGGCTAGATACCTTTGGCAGTTCTACCTTCCCTGCCAGAAAGGATCTACAATTGGCTGAATCTCTCCACAGCTGTCCAGGGTCAGCCACAGCAGGAAATGCAGTAAAAGCTAATACCAATGCAGGTGTTCTCACTCATCATGAAAATCAGACATCTACAGGATTATAATCTGCTGAAAGCAGTTTTTCCAGTTTCTCTATCCTTCTGCTTGCCAATTAAATCTTGTTGAGTCATTTCCACAGATTGCTCAGAATTTCAAGCTTTGAAAGATAATAATCTTTTAGATGAGATAAAGTAAGGTAAATGCACTCTGAAAGTGGTATCCTATCTTTAATGTAGAAATGGTATAACTTGGCCTTGGAGGCTACAAGCCACCTGTGCACATAGAAGGTATGTTCTAACTATATGTGAAGTTGAAACTGGAAAAATTAATAACTAAGGACTAACAGGTCAAATTACATTTTCATGTAGATTTATAAAACAGAATTCATGTATTATTAGCCAGATGTCAAATATCAGTGCACATAAAGAAGAAAAGTTTAAAGCCAAAAGCATGTGGTTGATTTTAAATAACCTGATATCGTGTGTCTCCTGTTAGGACTTAACATTGGCTAAAGCAAATAAGGAAGAAAAAAAGATAAGTGTCAAAGATAAGGTGTTTTTCTTATTTCATGAGTGATTTTTTGAGTATGAAAGCATATTAGTATCAGGTTATGAATATTTTTGAGTCATTTGAATTATCTCTGCCTTATATCCTTGTATATTCTCTTTTTATTTATACACATAACCTTCAGGAATGGTAATCAGCTAATAGTAGGTTTCATCTCCTATTTCAGTGAATATCAGCTTGCCATCTAATTTATCTTTTCATGTAAATTAAAATACTTTGTAGCCAGACTATAAAATTCATTTTAACTAAAATACATCCATGCTTGATTGTGGGGTTTTTTTCTGCCATTGCAGAGATAATTTGGTCATAAAATACATAACAGAACACTGCACTTATTTGTGAATAAAGACAAGGCTGAAACCACAAATAATTTAAACTAACAAGTTAACTTCTTCAGATTGACCTCAATGGATTTGAATCGGCCACAGAAAAAATTGCAATCCCACTGCACAGAAAATATGTGCATATGAAAAAAAATCCATGGAAAAAGAAATGATCTATCTGTCTTTAAATCTGTTCTTTCAGTCATGGGACTGTTGAACACTACATTACTCGAATTCAGGGTTACAAACAGATATATTTAGCCAAAGGGAAATAGTGGAACTTTTACCACTTACCTTCATCAGCAGTAATTCTTACTGTCAGCTGAATAAAAGCAAGTACTGACACTTTAACAGAAAGTGGCATTCTTGTTTTTTCTTAAGAAAAAGGTTATTATATCCAGTGTTCTGAGACCAGAATTGTAGTTGCTTTTCTAAATGCCATTGTGTTTGTTTCGGCTGGGATAGAGTTAATTTTCTTCAAGGTAGCTAGTACAGGGTTATGTTAGGAATTTGTGCTGAAAACAGTGTTGATAACACAGGGATGTTTTTGTTACTGCTGAGCAGTGCTTACACAGAGCCAAGGCCTTTGCTGCTTCTCACCCCACCCCACCAGGGAGTAGGCTGGGGGTGCACAAGAGGCTGGGAGGGGACACAAAATGACATAAAGGGATATTCCATACCTTATGATGTCATGCTCAGCATATAAAGCTGAGGGAAGAAGGAAGGGGTACAGGGGCATGTTCGGAGCAATGACGTTTGTCTTCCCAAGTAACGAGTATGCATGATGGAGCCCTGCTTTCCTGGAGATGGCTGAACACCTGTCTGCCCATGGGAAGGGGTGACTGAATTCCTTATTTTACTTCACTTGCATGTGCAGCTTTTCCTTTACCTATTAAACTGTCTTTATCTCAATCCACGAGTTTTCTCACTTTTACTCTTGTGATTCTCCCCCATCTCACCATGGGGGGAGTGAGTGGCTGTATGGAGCTTAGTTGCTGGCTGGGGTTAAACCACAACAGCCATATACATTAGACAAAAGTAACACTTACTTGGAATGTTTCTTGTTTTGCTTATTTGAAAAGTCAAATGACAATTTCCACTTCACTTGATGCCATCATGCCTTCGCAATACTGTCTACATTTCAATTTGTCTACTTTAGCTTAAAAATATAAATACTTCACAGAATGGCAGGGGTTGGCAGGGACCTCTGGAGATCATTTAGTCCAACCCCTCTGCTAAAGCAGGTTCGCCTAGAGCAGGTTGCACAGGATCGCGTCCACGTGGGTTTTGAATATCTCCACAGAAGGAGACTCCACAACCTCCCTGGACAGCCTGTTCCAGTGCTTGGTCACCCTCACAGTGAAGAAGTTTTTCCTCATGTTCAGGAATTTCCTGCATTCCGGTTTGTGCCCCTTGCCCCTTCTGTCACTGGTCACCACTGAAAAGAGTTTGGCCCCATCCTCTTGACTTCCACCCTTCAGATATTTTTAAGTATTGGTGAGATCCCCTTTCAGTCTTCTCTAGGCTAAAGAGACCCAGCTCTCTCAGCCTTTCCTCATACAGAGATGCTCCAGTCCCCTAATCATCCTTGCAGCCCTCCGCTAGACTCTCTCCAGTAGTTCCCTGTCTGTCTTGAACTGGGGAGCCCAGAACTGGACACAGAACTCCAGATGTGGCCTCACCAGGGCAGAGTAGAGGGGGAGAATAATCTCCCTCGACCTGCTGGCCACCTTGTTCTTAATGCACCCCAGGATACCATTGGCCTTCTTGGTCACAAGGGCACATTGCTGGCTCATGCTGAACTTGCTGTCGACCAGGACCCCCAGGTCCTTCTCTGCAGTGCTGCTTCCCAGCAGGTCAACCCCCAACCTGTCCTGGTGCCTGGGGTTATTCCTCCCTAGGTGCAGGACCCTACACTTGCCTTTGTTGAATTTCATTAGGTTCCTCTCCGCCCAGCTCTCTAGCCTGTCCAGGACTCATTGAATGGCAGCGCAGCCTTCTGGTGTATCAGCCACTCCTCCCAGTTTTGTATCATCAGCAAACTTGCTGAGGGTACACTCTGTCCTCTCATCCATGTCATTGATGAACATGTTGAATAAGGCCTGGCCCAGTACTGATCCCTGGGGAGCACCTCTAGCTGAAGGCCTCCAACTAGACTCTACACCGCTTATCACAACCCTCTGAGCTCTGCCATTCAGCCAGTTCTCAATCCACCTCACTGTCCACTCATCCAATGCACACTTACTAAGCTTGCTTATGAAGGTGTTATGAGAGACTGTGTTCAAAAGTCTTTCTGAAGACAAAGTAGACAACATCCACTGCTCTGCCTTCATCCAACCAGCCAGTCTTGCCATCATAGAAGGCTATCAGATCAGTCAGGCATGATTTCCCCTTAGTGAATCCATGCTGACCACTGACAATAACCTTCTTTTCCTCCACATGCTTATTGATGACCCCCAGAATGAGCTGCTCCATCACCTTTCCAGGGATGGAGGTGAGGCTGACTGGTCTGTAGTTTCCTGTGTCCTCCTTCTTGCCCTTTTTGGAGACCAGAGTGACATTGGGTTTCCTCCAGTCCTCAGGCACCTCTCCTGTTCTCCATGACCTTTCAAAGATGTTTGAGAGTGGCTTAGCAATAACATCTGCCAGGTCCCTGAGCACTCGTGGGTGCATCCCATCAGGGCCCATGGATTTGTAGATGTTCTTTAATGCAATCCTCCCCAACCAAGGGAAAGTCTTCCTTTCTCCAGACTTTCTCTCCTGCCTCCAGGGTCTGGGATACTGCATAGTTTTGATTTGTAATAAATAAGGCATTCCTATTGTCATTAAATCTTTTCATTGTGGTAAATTAAATTTTTACAATACATCACATAATACATCAAAATATCAGACAGGTAAAATGGTAATTTTTTGTTTTTAAAACTTCTTGTATTTTCCTTTCTTACCACCTTTCTGTCTTCTTCTTTCTGAGGACAGGCAGAGAAGAGAAAAAGAAACAATTGAGCAGGAAGGTGCAAAAGAAGTTGTATATTGAATTTTTCTGCATCTTCAGAGACATATCACCAGCAAAATTCTATAACATTTTCTATACAGATCCTTTGATCTTTGTAGATAAAAGTTCTAGATACACAGATATGATTACAAATCTCCTTTACCATTTCCATAAGACTTTTTGTAATTCATTTATTTCAACATTTTTCAAGACTATTTTTACCTAGCAAATGTCAACTATACCTTAAATTTCTGACACTAGATGAATTCACACTTGGTTAAGGCAATCAGTCAAAATGATGCTGATCCTAGCAACTTTGACAGGTGAAAAGTAGATCACCTATTCAGGTATTAGGCAGGCCTCAATTCTCAGGCCCTGTTTGTAGAACACTAGAACTCATCAGGCGCTAAAAGATTTAAGGCTTGTCACTGTGACAGACTGATGGTAGACACCACCCATCTAAAAAAAAAAAAAAAATTGTCGGTAATCTAAGCATGCTTGAGTTACTAAATTAGTTTAGTATTGGTTTCTGTTTCTAATTCTGATATCTGAATTTGCTCACATATTTCTCCTCATTGCAAATCCATATTTTTGAAGCATGTTTTTGATTTACAACAACACAGTTTTTAGTGATTATTAAAGCTGAGTCTTCATAGCTAAATTATGAGGGGTGGAGAACAGAACTTCATTTGTGTTACAAAGTGATCTCTCTCAATTCTAGCACTGATTTTCTTTAGACAAGGAATGGAACAGAACAAAGAATGGAAAAGTCTCACCAAAGAATACTTTCTGAGCGGATGCTTGCACTGTAAGACAAAACTTTTTTTTTTTTTTTTTTTCAGAATACAAATAAAGATGCTGCTGCAAGGGTGAAGGGATCCTTACTGAGAGATATTTTCATACATAAATTTGGTTGGTTTGCTTTAGTTTCCACACATACACATTTTCCATATGTTATTCCCACCTTCATTTAACTATCCCAAATATTCAAATGAGGGATTAAGTTATTAATATTTTACATTTTTGAAAATGATCCTTGTAGCTGCTCACATTATCTGTCAGAATTGCATTAATGGGCGAAGTTTCTGCAGAACAGTTTTTATTCTGTTTCTCTCTTGCTTTCTTGTCAACTTAAATAGTGCAGAAGATATTTCTTTGGCTTATCTGTGAAAGGATCTTGGATATTGGGAGAGTTCATCTTTTCATTTCTGCTAGGCGTTCCTGTGCTTAAGTATGATGGAAAGCTGCCAAGAATAGAAAAAAAGAATTAAATTAAGCAGAATCTTTAAACTATAATGAAGATTGATCTCTTCAGATTAATGTCAACTCTCTTTTACAATCACTTCTAGTACATAGTATGGCATAGTACTTGCAGTTTATTTGTAACATACGAATACCTCCACAAATACTGTTTCTGCTGTCATAACTGAAAAGTGATTTGCTCCACAACTTTAATTCAATACATTTGCCTGACACTCTGCCCAGACCAATACATTCTTTATTTTTATACTCTTCAGTAATACTGTTGGATGTAGTTTGTGTATCTCTTTGTGGTAATGTCTTATGCTGTATATAATAGTCTTAGGTGATTAATAATGTTTGTTTTGAAGCTGTGATTAATTTTTGCAACAATAACAGGTAGGTTAACAAACAGTAGAGTAAAAGCTTGCAAGAAAAATTTCCTGTGTTTCTCATTAGACTGCTGAGAAATTACTTATTAACTAAAATTGGTTATTGAATTATCCAAAAGAAGTACATTTTTGATCATGCTTTAGTGGTGCCTTGAGTAAAGAAAACTGCAGAAAGATAAAAGTATTCTATTGCTCTAGTTATGTTGGTGTGTGAAAAAGAAAAAAAAAAAAAAACAACCACGATTTGATCCTATCCAAAACAAAAAACAGACTCATGCTTGACTTTCTACATATAAATGTGATCTGGGTTCTAATTTTGATTAATCCTGGGTAAGGATAACTGACCTAATCAAAGTCACCACAGGAGCGTGGATCAAGATCTTAAATACATTCATGCTTTTTATGGTCTCTTTAACTGCTGTTGACCTAATTCTCAACATCAGTATGCAACTGGTGTTCATTTTCGACTACAGGAAAAAATCAGGAACACATCTTTGGGTGTTACTTACAATCTGCTGATTTAAGACCTAATTATGATAGTTTCTTTTCTGAAATAGATACAGATGAAGTCCAGATATTCAGAAACTTTACTGAAAACATTCTTTTTATTAATACTGTAGAACCTTCAATCTTGCCAAATTTTGTCACTTAAAATGCTGAAGATACAAGATGTTTTCATTATTGAGAATGGCAACCCTACAACCAGAGAGACATTGTTGCTTGTAAAAATGAATAAACCATCACTTTTTAACTCAGTAACTGTATTTACAGTGACTAAAGTTTTTGTGGCAGTCACTGTTGCTGTTTGAATATTGAGTACCTGCAGTAATGCTATCTTAGGAAAAGAAATAACTATTTTTAGATTAAAAAGGAAAATTATTCATTTTCTGTGGAAATTTGGAAATAATTTTTTTTTTTTTCAAAATGGGCTAGGCGGTGTTTATGATATGAATTTAGACATCTTCCCTGCTTTAGGTATGGTCTGATGAAATACTAGTTGCATTGCATTGCTGTTACAATTCCCTGTATACAGCAGAAGTATTCTTGTGGGAGGTACTATTATTCTTAGGTTATGGGAGCGGGAGAAAGAAAAGGTTGTTTCTAAAGCTGCTGTGCTTATTAACAGCAGTCATATTCTAAAGATGCAAAGTAGCATCTCATCCTGCAGTCTTCCCAATGTGATGTGGAAGATACACATACTTCTTGTACACTTCATTGCAGTATTTGTCAGCCTTTTAAAAAAAAAAATACATTTATTTTATAATTGATATCTGAGGAAAACAAACTGAGATATCTGAGCATATGAATGATTCATAAAGAAATATATTTTCCCTAAAAATGTGAGGCTTCATGGGTTTTATTATAGTGTGGGATTTTTCACCTTTTTCATCAGAAATATACGTAAAGATTACTTGATTTCTTTTATAGGAATGTGTTGATTAGTACTGATTCATTCTATGTCAGGTTATTGTGTTTGAAGGTAAGGAAACGAAAAACTGTGCTAAGTCTCTGTCTTCTTTGCACCTACATATGCATGTCTTTCTAATCAGTGCATTAGTGAACAAATCTAGAATTCACAGCAGTATCACAGCTGCGTGCAGTGAATGAAAGGTTTGGCAAGGTGGCCTCCCCATACACTCAGGTGACACTGAAGAGCAAGAAAAAACATATCTCGGACTCAACTCTTTTTAGTTTTTCGTATTGAAATATCAAACTAGAAACAATTTTTTTCCTTCATAAAAAAGAAACTGCTTAATTTATTCCTAATTTTATTCCATTTAAAATTCTTCTAAAGTATTTGCTGCTATTTCAACATTACATTCTTTCAACAGTAAACTGTAGTCATAAATATGAATTATGAAGTTTTATTAGTGTTTTCTTCATCAGATGACCAGGAAATTTTAATTATATTTTTATTGTGATTTTATTTGGAAACTATCTTGCTGAGTTATTTATAATGTATGGAAAGGGGAAACATTTCTCTAGGCATTCAATAGAAAATAATATGAATATCACAAAATTCTTCTCCCATTTTTATTTCAGTTTCTCATCTTAAAATTGCTGGAGTGCTGTCCTCTTGCAGATTCCATAACTTCTTTTAAAAATAACCATCAACTGGTCAGGAGACACCTGGAATAAAATCAGAAACAGTTGATATAACTGAAGTATCTTCTCTTGATTTTTATTTTTAAACATAAAACACTCAAATTCTGCTGCCATGTGGGAATAACTTCCAAGGCACAGGAATCTTCAAATTTAAAGCCTATGTTATAACTTGCTGTGTTTATATTTCTAGATATTGGAAATCAGTGGCAGTTCTACCAAGCTGAGGCCTGTTGAAGTATACTTGTTTATAATGAGCAATCCAGTTTCAGGTGTTACGTGTTAATTTTCACTAAAATGGCGTAATAAAAAGCAGAGAGTGAAACATGTTTAAACTGAATCTCTAACAACAAACGTAATTTGATCACAACTTTGCTATGAAGTATTGAATAGCCTAACAGCAGTAAAATGTAATATGTAGTTTGCTCCTGTTTCACTTCTAATAAACAAAGAACTTCAATCAGCAGCACAGATATGTACAAGATAAATTGTCCACATCTGTCTGCTGTAACTGTTTGTACTTGTGAATCAATTTCACTTGCACAGGTGAAGTCAGAATTGAACTAACAAGCTGAGCAAAATATTACCTCTAGATAAACTTCTTCCTGTTATGCTTTATGACTATGACAGAATAAAACAGTTTTTTCAAGATATTGTTGTTTGGTGTTGCTTATAAATTTTGCATTCTGTTTTAAAGAAGTTAAAGGCACATGGAAAATAAGGAGGTGATTGGTGACAGCCACCACAGCTTTGCTAAGGGCAAATCATGCTTGACAAATTTGGTGGCCTTCTATGATGGGTTTAACAGCGTTGGTGGACAAGGGAAGGGCAATTGACATCATCTACCTGGACTTGTGCAAGGCATTTGACACTGTCCCGCATGACATCCTTGTCTCATGGATTCGATGGATGGACCACTCGGTGGATAAGGAATTGGCTGGATGGTCGCATTCAAAGAGTTGTGGTCAACGGCTCAATGTCCAAGTGGAGAATGTTGACGAGTGGCGTTCCTCAGGGGTCGGTACTGGGACCGGCACTGTTTAACATCTTTGTCGGTGACATGGACAGTGGCATCGAGTGCACCCTCAGCAAGTTTGCCGACAACACCAAGCTGTGTGGTGTGGTTGACACGATGGAGGGAAGAGACGCCATCCAGAGGGACCTTGACAGGCTGGAGAGGTGGGCCCATGCGAACCGCATGAAGTTCAACAAGGCCAAGTGCAAGGTCCTGCACATGTGGGTTGGGGCAATCCCAAGCACAACTACAGGCTGGGTGAGGAATGGATTGAGAGCAGCCCTGAGGAGAAGGACTTGGGGTTATTGATTGATGAGAAGCTCAACATGAGCCGGCAGTGTGCGCTTGCAGCCCAGAAAGCCAACCGTGTCCTGGGCTGCATCAAAAGAGGCCTGACCAGCAGGTTGAGGGAGGTGATCCTGCCCCTCTACTCTGCTCTTGTGAGACCCCACCTGGAGTACTGTGTCCAGCTCTGGGGGCCCCAGTACAGGAGAGACATGGAGCTGTTGGAGTGAGTCCAGAGGAGGGCCACGAAGCTGATCAGAGGGCTGGAGCACCTCTCCTATGAGGACAGGCTGAGAGAGTTTGGGTTGTTCAGCCTGGAGAAAAGGCAGCTCCAGGGAGACCTTAGAGCAGCCTTCCAGTACCTGAAGGGGCCTACAGGAAAGCTGGAGAGGGACTGTTTATCAGGGAATGTAGTGACAGGACAAGGGGTAATCGGTTTAAGCTGAAGGAGGGTCAATTTAGATTAGATGTTAGAAAGAAATTCTTTACTGTGAGAGTGGTGAGGTACTGGAACAGGTTGCCCAGAGAGGTTGTGGATGCCCCATCCCTGGAAGTGTTTAAGACTAGGTTGGATGGGGCTTTGGGCAACCTGGTCTAGTGGAGTGTGTCCCTGTCCATGGCAGCAGGGGGGTTGGAACTAGATGATCTTTGAGTTTCCTTCCAACCCAAACCATTCTCTAATTTTATGATTCTATGAAGTTACTTAGGTAGGAGAGAGGTGTTAAATGCATAAGTGGTTTCATTCATGTAATCCTGTTATGCCTGTGTGTAACATATTGTTGCCTGCTTTGAAGGTTTTATGACAAATACCCTTGTTATGTGATGATTATTTTGTTCAAAGATCACCACTTAAGTTTTTAGGTGAGTATCATTAATGGATAACGTCAGATTAATACTACTGATTTAAAAAGCTATAGAAACAAAACTTTATTATGACTGCTTGCTTAGTACATGCTAGTACTTAGAAGAAACTGGGGAGGGGGCAGGGAGGGGGGCGCAATGTTATCCCTCTTCTGAATTTCTAATTTTAGAGAGCAATTCTAGAGAAGAATTATACTAATTGTGTCTTCTTCCTAGTCTGTATATCAAAGAAACAGAACTGCACCATGTATTTCCACACTGACTAGTCTATGTATAAGGTTTGGTGGTGTCTCCTTTTTAGTGGATTTGATTATTGATTTATCATATCTTCATAAGCTTGCTTTTTTGTTGTGTAAATTTGAGCTCTGCTGCTGCAAAGATCAAAAATGATATGAATTTTTTATTTCTTCCTCCTCATGTCTTGAAGGTACCTTCTACTGTCAATTGTCTTCTATTTATTTTCAACTCCTAAGGTGGTATGTCTGGGGTTATGGTATAGTAAAGGATGACCTTCTGTCCTTACGTTTCAAATGCACTGTGATGTTCATTGCTTCGCTTGTATGAAATTGTATGGAATAATATGAAATAATAGATTAAAAACAAGTTTAATCAACACAGAACTAACATATTTATGTGTCCTTTTGAGAATACTTGCGGAAGCCCCATTTCAAAGGTTACAATTTTAGTGCTTCATATCCCTCTCTATTTTCCAGTTTAGTTAATAGGAATGTTCCAATTTATTGCTATTTGTGCTTGAAGTGCTTTATTGTTTCTGGCTTGAACAATAATGCGATTTAATTTCTTATATCTGCTAAGGAAATTGCATCAATATAGTAAATATTGTGAACTTGTGTGTTTTAAAAGGACTTGCTGTAACTTTCTCCTCTGAGACAAATTTAAATAATCTTCTTCATTGGCTCAGTAATCATGAAAAGGATTGAGTCTCTTCCTTTGTGATCTCAGAGGGATGGGTCTTGACATTTAAAAATTCAAAATTTGGCTTTCATGTTCTGTTAAAGCTTCTCTGTGGATCCTGAAAAAGCAGGTCAGGCATGCTGCCAAATTTTGAATGTACTCAAAGTGAAGGGAGTCTATCCCACGCTAGTCAGGGGTGCAACAGTCCATTTGACAGCTGGTGTCATGTATCAAAACATATGTTCTAGATTATCGATGCTGCCTACAGTCTTTATCATATTTTCTCAGTATAGTTTTCTTACAGAAATAATGACCATTATCTCATTCTCTTGATGAGCTTATGAATGATCTTAGTATGAACTTAATAAGAATTATTTACGTACCTGGAAATTTCTCGGAAGGCAATTCAGCTCCGTATGAGTTACCAAGCTAGCATATTGGCAACATCTGTTCTGTAATTATTACAGTGATAGGCCTAACATCCTATCTGAAACTGAAAAGGAAGGCTATATTTGCAACTAAAAAAATTAAAAATAGCTAAATATTCCACTTTTTTTTTTTTTTAATAAACATTTAAAATTGCTTATCAAATCTCTCACCATAGATGTGTCAGGTTCCTTGCTACCTTTCCCTAGCAGTTCGTTAGCATCATGAAGCAATCCACAACCTTATTTATAATGAAAATGTTTTGGTTTTCTTGGGGTTTTTTGGTTTTGTTTTAAATTTGATTCTCTTATCAAAGTTGATGATATATTTCATGAAAGTTTATAAAATACATCATCTGCATAGTTTGGTCCATACAATTTTGCATGGTAACTTCCCAGATTTGCAGTGTAATTTTTTTCATTAAATTTGAATGCATCTTTAACAATGGTATAAGATAAAGATTCCTTCAAGAACTGGTGATTACTAGAGAGTGCAACAGAATATAACCAGAGTTTTGGTCATAGCTTTACTATTGTAAAATTATAATTGCATTTTGTGCCTCTTTTCCTGAAAAGTATGGCTTTCCTTCCCAAAAAGAAGTTAAGGACAGTGGTCCTTTTTTAAAAAAATGGATGTCCAGGAGAAAAGAACTGAAAAAGAGGCTTTGAAGATTTTAAGACATCAGTGGCAAAGAATACTTAGCAGTACTTCCAACAGTACTACTTCCTTCACATGGTGTACTGACACTTCTTTTCTTTTTTTTATTTTTTATTTTTTTTATTCTTGAATAATAAATTCTCTGTGAAGCTCTGTAACTTGTGAAGATATTTTCCATTGTGATCAAAGTTATTTAATGTCCTCTAAGATAAAAAGAACATGCATCAATTTCTTTAGAAACTGAGAATTTATACGGGTAGTGGAACAAGCTTCTTGGATGCATTCAGAGATTGTAGTAAGTGAAGAATGGTGGAAAGTGAGTTCTGTATCTTATAATTGGGTTGAAATATCATTAGTTACAAAGGACTAACGTACCATGTAAGTTATGATATGTACATAACTTGATTTTTAAAATATGAATTGAATTCCTACAGTAGGGATGATGGAGTGTAGTTACCTCATCTAGTGGGAGAGGAGATATATGTAGTTGCTCCAGAAACCATGGAAGATACATAAAATAGCTGTTGTCTTATTATTTTATTGTTTGGATTTCGTTTTTTTGGGGTTTTTGGGGGGTTTAATTTGATACAGACGTGGTGTTTGGGGTTTTTTTTGGGGGGGTTAATTTATTTTGGGGTTTTTGCTTTGGTTTGTGGTTGCTTTGTGTGAGGTTTTTTGTGGGGTTTTTTTTTTTCCTTTGGATTTTGGGTGTGTGCGGGTTGGGTTTTTTGTTTTGGTTTGTGGCTTTTTTCTTGCTTTATTTTGGTTTTTTGGTTGTGGGGTTCGTTCTTGTGGTTTCTGGGTTTTGAGGAGGTTTTTTGGTTGGTTTGGTGTTTTGTTTTGTTTTTTAATAGAAATATCTAAGGATTTTTCACCTTTTTTACTGAATGCCTTTTTTCTCCTGGCAATGGAATAGATTTTGTGAGTCATGGAAGTCATATAGTGCCCATGTAATTAATGGGAGTGGGAGATTTTGCTTGTTTATTTCCTTAAAATAAATTAAAAAAAAAATAATCGTAGTATCAGACAATTCCCTTATTTAAGTTAAGAGTCCTGTAGCTACTATTCATGATGAAAAGACTACCTGCTATACTGCTGTTAAAAGATGGTGAGATGTTAGTAAAGAAGTAAAGATATGGTCCTTAAAGCTATGAGTAAGGAATTCTGGCTTATCAGTCTGAGATCATGACATAGGAATTGTCACTATTCTATACATGATGAGGTTTTTTTTAAATTAGAAATACTTATCTTTTCAGAGCTATGGCAAATCATTTCAGTTGTGTCTAACTAGATCAGTGTTATGCCTTAAGGACCTGCCATTTAGGTGGCCTGTGATATCAGTTTTGGGACAGTGGTGTCATGCTTTGCCACATGTCAGTTAGAAAAATGTTTGAGCTTATATTCTTTAAAGAAATACTTCTTACCTCCTATTTTAATACTATAACTCTAAATTTTAATGCAAAGGTACTTCATTTTCCAGAAATGAGCTTTGTAAAATGTACATCTTTTTACCTTTCCTCACCATGTTCTTTTCAGATCTCAGGTAATCTGAGATACTACAATTTTTCATAATAATGTCCAACAGCCTCTGGCTAATCACAGAGTCAATTATGAAAACACATGTATTAGCTAGATGTAGTCATACAGAGGGAAAAACTAATCTTATTATAGAATGTTTAAAACTCAGGAGGTATACTAAGAGCAAGTAGTGGCATAAGAATCTATCCAGCTTGGAAGAGACTAGTACCTGTGCTTAACTACTGTGATTAGAAAATTAATTTAAGCTTATAGAAAATATTTTGGGGACTAGGGTTACAGTCCTCAGTTTAGAAAAGGAGGGAGAAATAAAACCTGAATAAAGCAGTACTTAGTGAAGAACAATATGGCAAAACGTTCTGTTTTGGATAAATTACTTGAACTTGAAAGAAAAATGTGAGTTTAGTTTTGATAAAGCCTGACCAATGAAAATCTTTTTTCAAATTACTGTGGAGTGGCCTTAATGCTGTAAATAATCCCGTTGGCCAAGACCCAGTACTGTGCAGATGAGAAAAGGATGCAGGAAACTCTCTTGTTTACACATGTGTCTGTAACACTGAGAAGCAAGAGGAGCATAGCAAACCCAGAGGGTAAGGGGTCTTAAGCTTGTGGGTTTACTGTTTAATTTTTATATTTCTCTTCAGGGACAAAGTATGGGAGGAAAACAGTCTGAAATACCAAGTAAAAGTATTGAAAATCAGAAAGCAGATAGTATTTGAAGTATGTGGCTAAGTTAGATCTAGCTAGATTTTTCTCTTCTGTCCTTCTCACTACTATTGGGTAGTGTTAATTCTAACAACCCATTAAACATAACTTGTTTTTCAGATATAGTAGGATTCTTACTTACTTTAACCAGGTAAGTTTTCAAAATTTTCAAAAAGTGCAGTTTGTTAAATGGTTCTTTATTTTTGATTAAGAAATTAGTATAAATGCAGAAAATTCAAGGATTATCCTGTTTCAATACTGAAAACCTTTAAGTCATGATGTGAAATGCATCTACAATAGGATAAACTGGTAAAGCTTTGGTAAATTTTAATCATTATTGGTATTACGAACGTAAGTGTCATGAGAATACTATTATGAGTTTGCAGCAGTTCATATTGTAGGGTTTTCTTTTTTGGTAGAAAACAGTGTTTCCACAGGGTTTCTATTTTCATAAATTCTACTAATGTGTTGTATAATCCTAACTTCTTTCAGAAAATATCTGAAGATAAGAAAAAAGTGTGTTATTAGCTATATGATATTATTCTAATGCCATGAAGTATACTTTATTGATACTATGATTTGGTTTGTCATTGCTTGAAAGGCAAATATCCCAGACAGTAAGAGACTGTATGGGTGATCCATTGCCAGTGAGAACCAAGGGTCACATTTCAAAAGTAATGTTGATGAGTTTAATAAGTATATATAAATATAGTACTAACAGGCCTCCTACTGACTATTCAGATGGATGCATTTTGTCTGTCTTAGTTCTCACTGATTTTTACAACTATTTTGTGAAGCAGACTCTGCTATAAATAATCCTATTGCTAGAAGCCTAGTTTTTGTTTTAGATTACCTATGTTAGAAAACTTACATTTTTTGACTTTTTGAATGGAATTCTTTGCAAAATATAATGAAGATAAAAGGATTTCTGTAATATACTTGGTATCTTTAATAGAAATATTTATATCACTCTGTCATGAAACCTCCAAGAGAATTCTATGAAAAACTTAGTGAAAAATGTTGAAGAAGATGTCTGTCGTTTTTATGTATTTGCATGTAGCCATTTTTTCACCTTAAGTATAAAGTATTAATGTTAACTTCAGGTAGATCTGAGAAATAAATCATTAGAAAATGAATACTCTAAAGCAGCTGGTAATAAGCTTAAAACACTGTCATTGACTTCGGCACCAAGAGAGGTAGATCCTGGAATCATTTAGTTGATTTTCTAAAGGCAATTACCTTTCTATGATGGAGGTATCCCAAGCAAACTGCATTTGGAAACAGCATTTTTAAGGGAAGTCCCATGGAAAACAGAGTTAAGTACTTCATGTACATTTATATTAAACTATATTTTAACAAAATGAAAAAAAATGGAAGAAAGAATAACAACAAACTTTTCAGTAATATTGAAATCCTCAATTTAAGTTTGTGTGTTTATTTGCCTAACACGGATTGATTCATAACTCATATTCCTATAAATTCTCAGTGTCCATCATCTTTAATGGTTGTCTATTTAGCTTCCTTGTTCTTACTCATCACTTCCTTCTCAGCTTTCAATCTTCCGCTCTATTTAACTCAGTGAGTTGCAATGGTAATTGAAAAATGAACATTAATCTCGCAATTTTGTAAGGGCTGCTTTAATGTCAAAAATTTTCCTGCATTCCCAGAATAGATCTTTATTCCATTTACAATTATATCTGTTAAGCTTCTATATAACTAACAAAATAGGCAAATTAGCTTCTAAAGAACACTTTTATTGTTATTAATAATCCGTTCCCTTTGTAGGGACCCTTACTGGGCTTTGCTTTCCCAAGTTGTTAGAAACCCCCTTTTTTCCCCCTATGTATTCTAATAAGTTATTAACAAGACCGTACAACAGAGATTTACTATTTATTTAACTCACATTATATAAAAAGATGTATCAATATCTAGAAACTACATTATCTTGGCATTAATTTCCTCTTAAGGCTGTTAGAAACCATATTCCACACTCCTTTGAAAAGCAGGTCTCTAAGCAAAGGGAATTTCTCTCCTATTCCCTTTTTAGCCCATGCAATAATCTTTCATTGACTGTTCTATTGTGAAAATGATCCTCCCGGAACAGCTTGATTCTCTACTCATGCTGATTTGAGTAATCTAGGTCTGATTTACATTAGGATAAATGAGACAGGTTTTATGCCAAATCCATTCTTATTTAATGTTAATCACATTACTGGAGGAATACCAGGGAGGAAGTGCCATGAAAGCTCTTATTGTTTTGATTATTTATTTTTTTTAAAATGTATTTTCAGTTGACTTGAAGGTTTCTCCATAACTTTTGTGGTATCTGTGTTGGCAGAAGGATGCCAGCTTCCCTTCTATGTGAAGGACAATATTCAAAAGAAAGTATGCAGAAGGAGCCAGGCTGAGTAACCATTACTTACACAATTAATTCTTCTCTTTTGATGGGACTACTCATTAGCCTACTGTGGGCACTGACAGAATAAATAGAGATGCTTCTCTATGCATTTACATGACCTCTAGGATACAGCCCATGGTACTTTGTGGATTATTTTATGTGACCACTCTAGTAACTGTAGAACCATGGCTTATGTGACAAAATGAATTATCTCTTAAGTTTATTTCCCTCAAACAAGACTTAAGAAGTTAGAGTCATCACAGGATGCTATCTTACAGCATTAAAACCCACAAAGGAGTCCTTAAACTGTTGAAGGACATAAGATGGTGTTAAAATACTACAGTGGTTAAGGGCAATTAAGAATAATTACATCTAAATGTCCAAGATGGAATCTTGTTTAAAGAATGTCTTTTAAAGGCTTAATTATAGAAGAAATGGCTTCTAAAACTATTCTGATAAAACTGAGCACATCTCTGCACAACAGAATTGTTAATTCTGATACAACTATATCAAAGTAGTTGAACAAGAAAAGGGATAGGCTCCAACCCAGAGAAAACAAAATATTCATGAGCATTCTTACTTGTCTGCTTATGTGGGTGGGAAAATCGCTTGTTTCCAGATTGACTCTGAGTAGCATTTTGAAGAAAAATTATTTTGTGTCCTAATAAGCATTGGAATGTTTTATGTCTTGGTCTGAAACAATACATCAGATATCTGTGATTAATTTTTCTTACTCCCAGTGTTATGAAACTGCTTTTGAAAGTAGGTCATGTTTTGGATAGAAAAAGATCATAAATGATTTCAACTACAACAAGACAAGTCGTAATCTCTCATATCATAAAGCATATGCTTTTATGATATTGTCAAGAATTTTTTAAAAATGAAGACTTTCTCAGAATATTAGCAGCGATACAGAATCACTGAGGTTAGAATAGCACTCAGCTGAGTCAGCTACTTGCTTAGTCCATAAGTTTATACTAGGTTTTGTAAACCTGTTTGTAAGTGGGTTACCCTGAAAAGATCTAAAACTTTGACAGTTCATACTTATCCTAATTACCTAGAAAGTTGATTTTTCTTCTTTTTTTTCATGGATCATATCCTAATAAGAAGTGATAGGTAACCTCAGAGGGGGGCTAGCCAAGCAAACTGTTGTGTCTCAAATGCCACAGCTAGTTAAATTGGGTTAAGCTTGTCTTGGCTTCTGCTTAATACTTAGTGCTGTTTGAGATTGTCTGGGAAAGTCGTTCATTTCACACGCGCACATCCCCTCCCCCCCCAATCTGATTATACAACTTATTTTTTCAAGTGTAGTGGCTGAGAAATGAGTATCAATTTTACAGACTTGAATGTATAAAAATTATGGTTGAAATATTATGAAGGCTTGTAATCAAACAAAACATTCTTGGGGAAACTAAGTTACTGTGAATTATATTTAAAGCAGTACTTCAGAGCTTCTTTTGGCCTTATGGGTAGTAAATGACAACATCTGTATGTACAAATATTTATGTTACTCATATTTAACCCTAAGGATTTGAATACAACTTCAAAGACGTGAAGAAACATCAGCTTGCCTATGTAAAAGATCTTGGAAGATATTGCAATGATGTGCAATGTCTTGTGTTAACCAGTAGACTTAAATCAGAATGAGTATATAATACTGGTTCTCATCTTGAAGAAGTCATATCAAAACTGCTTAGAGTTTATTGAAAGTGACAGCCAAGAAAGGAGAGAAAGAGTAGAATTTGTTTAGTCTTTTAATTTATTGTAATATGTGACTACCTTCCAAGTTGTCTTTGTTATGAATGCATATATGTACAGTATGAATAGAATGGGTATAATATTCTAGAAAAATATATTCATGTGTTTTAGAAGAAATTGAAACAGTGAACAGGTTTTTATTTTAAAATGGATATTTAGACATGGGGAGAAAATAGTAAAAGGGAAACTAGTACATAGGACCACAGAGAAGTGGACCAAGTTCTCTTCTGATGCATCCTTTTACAAAGAGAATTACTGCATTTCGCTTTGAGCAAGAACCTCTAAGACCGCCACTGGCAACAATAATGTAAGATATACTGTGAAAGAATTCTCGTCCGAAGTTACTGCTTTTAATTGTTGGCACCTTATGTCTTACTGTAACTTAAAAGAACAAAATCTTTTTACCTGGGGGTGGTTTTACTATGCAGAAAGGAAAAAAAAAGATAAATGCTGAGTTCTTAAAAGCTTTTAGTCATGCTGGTTTGACCGCTTCTGTGGTCAAATTCTATTGGCATGGAAAGTTTCCACTATATTTTACAGAAGTGATTCACACATTGAAAGACATATATAATACTTCATGGTCACAGTAAAGGTAGTAGCTTCAATAGAAGTGTCAGTCCAAATATAAAATTTTGTGGAACTTTATGGAGAATTAAATGTTTCCTGCAAGTCGTTGATTGTTGCTGTTACAGATATGTTTTCTGGATTGTTTCCACCTGTGCTTAGAATTGATCTTCAGCCTGGGAAGTATCTGGGAATACTGGATTATCTTGTTCACCGCTTTCTTCACACACAGTGCTCTGCATGTTCATGCCTTCTGTTGGCAGAGCGGGTTTATGGGAATAAAGCCAAGGTTTATACACATTCTTCTTTCTTCTTTTCCCTTTCCATGTTGCTGTATCAGGGCCCACCCCATAGTGGAAATAAGACTGTTCAAGTCTAATTCAATTAGCTTAGAAAGTGATGAAGAGGGGCAGAAGAAAATTCTGTGGCATCATGACTCTATAAGAAGTCAAGTGCATCCCTGAGAATAAGAAGTATTAGACATGCACTATAGATCTTTTCTCAGAAAGGAAGAGAAATATCTGAAGATGAAAAAGGGTAATCTTTCATAGGGATTTGTCTTGCAGATCTGAAGAAACAATCTAGCTACCCTCCAATCTCAAGAAAAAGTTATATGAAATATAATGTAACAGTCCTTATTTTCAGAGTAGTTCTGTATTGTAGTACTTACATGGGTTTAACTTCTCTTAAAATTTTATTCATACTTAACTAATTAAATCTCTGGTTTTGCATTTATCCAGTGTTTGTCCTGCTAGTTGCCGCTTGATTCCAAAGTAGCCAAGTATGAAATGATTCCAAACTTTAAATATTTAAGCTCATTTATAGATTCAAGCGTTATCTGTTGTATGAGGAGTGGATGTTGTTTTGAGCATCTCTTGCTTTCTGCAAACTTATTTTAAGGACAACCCTTTTCTTTGTATATCAGCATTTCTACCCCTCTATCTTCTGGAAACAAGCAGCAGAGACTTGCAATAATAGAAGTGTGAAAGTTACCCAGTTGAATTTTATGTTGTTAATATGCAATCAGGTTTCATATCTCAAGATATTTTAAAACTGCATTTCTTTCTAGAATATATGCGTTTGATGCATGGATGAGAATGTGTAGACCCTGATATCTATTACAGAAGCAATAGAAATGTAATCCCATAAAATGACCAAATTCTTTGCAAATTAGAGATTTTCAAAAGTGGATTGTAGCAATCCTAAATATGTCAGTGTTAACTGTTGCATGCTTTCTGGCTTATTTGTTTGGTTTTTGTTCTTAGTTTGGAATGGAAGCAAGAAAAATCCAAGAAAACATATTACTCCCCTTGAAACATAAGATAAATTGGCATGTTTTTTGAAGTAGATAGTCTGAGTTTACATTTCAATCATTATAGTAAAAATGGATTAAACGGGAATGTAGTTAGGAGAAAATAATTTCCATATGTCACTGAATTCTTAAAGAGACACAATGTGTTTATTTTTTCTGTAACTGTGTGAGGGAATTCTGATGCTAATATGTATAAAGGAATATCAAGATTTTGTTATTTAGAAATAAGAAACCATTACTTATAATATGCAGCATTGAAAACAAAATGCTTTTTTTTTTCAGATAATCTGCTGATGTGTTTTAAAAGTTCAAGAATCAGGTTGGTTAGAACAAAGTTCTAGAGCATGAATATGTTCACATGAAAAACAATAAATCAATATATTCCTATATTCTTCCTATTAAAAGTTATTTACATTATAAAATTACTTGATTTTTTAAAAGAAATTAGCTGAAAGAGTTGCAGAAGTCAAAAATGTGGATATACTGTACAGTTCTTGACAACAATGCAGAATTGCTGCTTATAAGGCAGTTCAGTGTTGTCACAAAACGGGCTTATGGCACTTCTCTACTTGCATCGTGTTTTGTGAACCATTTGGCTAAAAGTTATGTATTCAGAGATTCAAAATCCATGATCTTGATTCCTTCTTGTTTCCTGGCTGTTATGGCGATACTGTTAAAACTGGGAGAAGCAGGCACGCACAGCTCCTCAGAAATCACACTGCTCAGGGAATCATGGAACGGCTGAGGTTAGAGGGGACCTAGATATCATCTAATCCAACCCCCTGCTCAGAGCAGATTACTCAGGGCTTCTATATATCATGCCTTTGTTCCAAAAGAATTGCTGTCAAACTAGAGACTTTAATTTCTCTAAAATAGGCAGGACCACTTCCACTTGTAATTGTAAATGTTAGTCCAAAGGATTGGAATAGGTTATGGGGAAGGATAGCAAGTGAGGATAAACTGGCAATACAACTGGTGTGGCTAGCTTTAGGGCCACTCAGGGCTATTTCACATTTCTTTTTTGTGAAGTTATAAATTATATATATATAATTTTACAATACATGTCCTCATGTGAATTATGAAAACCTTCAGGAGAAGCAAGCTACTATTAACAATAGAAAGAATTCCTTCTCTGGAGTCAAAGAATTTTTGTTTCTTACCGTGAATACTGGAATATCAAGTAGCAGTATACTTAATATTGTTGTAGAGTGTAAAATGCTTATTTAAGCATTATGGCAATTGCTTTATTTTCCTTTGGTTTCTGGATAATCCAGTCTTGCTTCTGACTAAATCAGAAAAAGATTGAGCTATTCCTGAGTACTCTTTCACTTGCTAATCCCTCTGTGGTTTGTTGCCTTTCAGTCACTATCTTTAATGTGCTCATCCTTTACCTTTTCCCTGGGAATTTAGCTATACATAGACTGCTAATATTATAATAATACGCTTTCTGGGGGTACTGCAGAAAAACCTTGTCTGGACAATATTTTATATGGTAGTAAAATGCAATTTTCTCTACAGAACTACTGTTTTCCTGAAGTTACCTTCTGATTTTGAACATTTTAGACTTGATAGAGTAGTTAACAAACTTTGCATCGGGATTTTTTGACAGAATGCCAAGCTGAAACTTGGGTCTCTTTTTTGCCTTCTCTCTCTGTCATATTGTTCCCTCTCATCATCTAGCAGTCATCAACTCAGAACTGGGATCTGACTCCAGTTTTTCACAGATTATACTAACAAGTGCTTACTTACGTTTGGTCCTACTCCTTTTACTGCCTCTGGAATTTTTTAATCTTTCCTGAGATGAATTTTATTTATTTATTTTTCAAGGCAAATATTTTTGTTCCATAAGGAAATAAAGAGGAGAATAGTGATATTCAGTTTTACCAAGATTTTATATCTGGCCAGACTTATAGGAAATGTATAGAATTTTACTTACCACTTCTGTCTTTACTCCTCCTTCTCAGCCATTCTAAATATTTTGGGTTTGTTTTCCCTCAGTTTTATCTTTGGTTTGGAGGGTTTCTTTTGATAAAATATCTGAGTTTTAATACTGTCCTTTAGGAACTTTGAAAATTAAGGAACTTTGAAATTAAGATTTAAGCCTGACATTGTCTCTTACACTTCAAAAGTCCAGGCTGAAGATAGGCTACAGAAGGAAGATGAAGTTGCATAATTTTTATCTAATGTGTCAGGAGATTAATAAATTGTGGCTGTGATTTCATTTGATCTCAAAGACAGACTTAAGAAACCATACTTTCCAAATTGATGCTGTGAGAAAACCTGTTTCAGGCACTTTACAGACTTCATAATTGGACCAAAAAACCCCCAAACAAAACCTCACAAACCAACAAACATTTCTCTTTGTGAAGTCAGAAACATAACTATATTTTATGGTTTTCACAGCATAAGTGGTGTTAGTTACCACACATGAGAAGTAAATGAAGCAGGTTTTGGAAATAAACTAGATTTGTATTGATATCTTGATATTAAAAGGAATGTAGCTAGAGAAGTGTAAAGAGGGGGAAAAAAAATCATATAACTCCTAACAGGAAGTAAATAATTTGCATTGCTTGTCCCTTTAGGACATTTTTTGGCTGATTTTTAGTTATGACACATGTAAGGAATATAATGTTTGGAAACGACATAACTTAAAAATATACCATATGGTTTAATATTGTTATGTTTTATAGCTGTGGAAAAAATAAATAGAATGATTCTTGGCTGTGCATTGAAAAGTCTTGAAATCACCATCTTCTAATTTTCGGTTCTAAAATAACAATTTTCTTAACTTACTAAAAGAGACCATGATCAGACCCAGACTGTGGAAGTATGATAATCTGCATATGTTGTCGTGATCTCTTTGGATCTCTCAAATTCACAGCACAATATACTCTGTAAATTAAACTTTATTTGATGAGCTCATGAACAAACAACAACAAAAAAGCCCCAAAACAAAAGCACCAAACACCATAAAAAACCTCTCCCCTAAAAAACCCCACCAAAACATACAAAGGCATCAAACAATGGCTGAATCATCTTTGTACAGACTAGTCCAACATGTAAATTCACTAACTGATTATTTCATTAATTCACAAACTCTCCAACTCACAAGTTCTCTAATTCGTAACTTGTTTATGAGCAAAATAGTTACCAAGCTGTTGGTGAGCATACTCATTCTTTCTCCGCTGCCATGGTAGGGGGTGTCCCCTGTATCACACTGGCAAGCACAAAAACCTCATCAGTCTGGCTGCTGTTGAACCTTCTTCAGAAACTTAAGGGGTAAGCTGACAGATTTATACTTTGCAGCTCAGAAGTTTGGTCTGTAGCATTTCCATGAGTTAGCAGGTTCTGAAAAAACTGCTACGCAGCTACTTTGAAAAGAGGCAGGAGATGATGGCTGGAAGTGATATCAGCCCATGCCTTTTCCGGTCCACTGTGTCCTTTGTACGCACTCGCTTTGACCTAATGGCACTGCTGGTTTAGTCGTCCATTCCATTGATCTCCTGTCCCATCACTTTGACGATGATACAGTAGGTGGAAAATCCATTGTACAACATTTGAACCACAACAACTTTGTATACTTTATTCTTAAAATGTTGTCCATTATAAGATTGTATTTCTCTAGGTAAGGGAAAAGTAGCAAACCATTGGCTTAAAGCAGCAACAGTTGTCAGGCCAATGCTAGCTTAGGCAGGGTGCACATTCCCTATACTACTATTTCTACTTCTGTAAGGATGTCTTTCCACCCTCCAGGTGTTCTTTCTAAGGGATCTGCCTGGACTTGTGCAAGGCATTTGACACCGTCCTGCATGACATCCTTGTCTCTAAATTAGAAAGACATGGTTTCGATGGATGGACACTCAGTGGATAAGGAATTGACTGGATGGTCGCCTTCAAAGAGTTGTGGTAAACATGCGTCAGGGAGTGACACTGAGTCAGTTCCCATATTCTTCTCATAATGAGCCCATCACCCCTGCCCATCTTCTCCAAGCCTTTTTCCTTTGTAGGGGTATATTAATTGAAGGGGCAGCTGCAGCAATGTCGTGGAAAGTTCTGATTTTCCAGTAGCACTTACAAAAGCACATGTGCCGTTTTAATGGTTCATTTTGTCCTATTACATCTACAGATTAGACAAAAGAAAATTAACTGGCTTAATCTGAAGTGAGTATTTTCTGTAAAGATATAAGATCCCTTTAAAAAATGTTTGACCGAGATCTTCATAATTACAAGGCATGGAACTAAAGATTAAGTCATGCAATTAGTAAAAGGATGTTGAAATATTATCCTCAAGTGGCTGACCTAGCTACTGAACTTACTAAAAAAACTGAGTTCATTGAGCATGTATTAATATGGGGGAAATGTAATAATACTTTTCTCTCCTGGTAATTTTGTTAACTGTGCCACCAAGGGTTAACACATTTCTCTCTGCCCATAACAATAACAGCCTGTAATAATACATAAAGTGCTCTTCTTTTTCTTACTGGTGTTTATGATCATTAGGCAAATAAGCAAAAGTTGCAATATAATGACATAAATATGGTTTAGACCTATATTCCTTGTAGTGCTTGCCAAATGTCTCCACCTTTTTTTTTTTTGTTTTCCTCTGAGAACCAACAAATCTCCCTCTCTCTTTCCCTCATACTATCCCCACCCCACTCACATGGTACAATGAATGTTGTTTCCTGTATTTTGTGCATACTTGTTTTGGATTATTCAGCTAAGAAAAACTACTCTAAAAGGGATTCTGTGTTATTTCTTATCCCTGAATTGTTAAGCATGGAACTATCAGAAGGTTTCACTGGACAGAAAGTCCTCACTTTCATCCAATTCCCTAACTTTATCTTATCTTTCCATCTAATTATCTCTTATTAACTAATTATGCTCACTGAGGTCCATATGCTATGATAGCTAGTCCGCTGCTGCAAACTCAAGATAGCACCTTTCAAGCTAACTGCAGACAGTATTTTTTCTCCTCAGTTTTCAGACTCATTAAATTTCTGATGTTTAGAGGCCTGCATCTATAATAATATTAACACATAGCTTTCTTCTCTTAGCTATCTTTAAAATACATCTTAGAAATTATTCTGGTTCCCCTGGAACAGTTTGACAATATTCTATGTGAGAGTTTTTGAAGTGCAATGTAAATATGTGACATGCATTGGCTGGATGGTCACACTCAAAGAGTTGTGGTCAACGGCTCAATGTCCAAGTGGGGAATGTTGACGAGTGGCGTTCCTCAGGGGTCGGTACTGGGACCGGCACTGTTTAACATCTTTGTCGGTGACATGGACAGTGGCATCGAGTGCACCCTCAGCAAGTTTGCCGACAACACCAAGCTGTGTGGTGTGGTCGACACGATGGAGGGAAGAGACGCCATCCAGAGGGACCTTGACAGGCGGGAGAGGTGGGCCCATTCGAACCGCATGAAGTTCAACAAGACGAAGTGCAAGGTCCTGCACATGTGGGTTGGGGCAATCCCAAGCACAGCTATAGGCTGGGTGAGGAATGGATTGAGAGCAGCCCTGAGGAGAAGGACTTGGGGTTATTGATTGATGAGAAGCTCAACATGAGCCGGCAGTGTGCGCTTGCAGCCCAGAAAGCCAACCGTGTCCTGGGCTGCATCAAAAGAGGCCTGACCAGCAGGTTGAGGGAGGTGATCCTGCCCCTCTACTCTGCTCTTGTGAGACCCCACCTGGAGTACTGCATCCAGCTCTGGGGGCCCCAGTACAGGAGAGACATGGAGCTGTTGGAGTGAGTCCAGAGGAGGGCCACGAAGCTGATCAGAGGGCTGGAGCACCTCTCCTATGAGGACAGGCTGAGAGAGTTTGGGTTGTTCAGCCTGGAGAAAAGGCAGCTCCAGGGAGACCTTAGAGCAGCCTTCCAGTACCTGAAAGGGACCTACAGGAAAGCTGGAGAGGGACTGTTTATCAGGGAATGTAGTGACAGGACAAGGGGTAATCGGTTTAAGCTGAAGGAGGGTCGATTTAGATTAGATGTTAGAAAGAAATTCTTTACTGTGAGAGTGGTGAGGCACTGGAAGATGTTGCCCAGAGAGGTTGTGGATGCCCCATCCCTGGAAGTGTTCAAGGCCAGGTTGGATGAGGCTTCGGGCAACGTGGTCTAGTGGAGTGTGTCCCTGCCCATGGCAGCAGGGGGGTTGGAACTAGATGATCTTTGAGGTCCCTTCCAACCCAAACCATTCTGTGATTCTATGATTCTATGATTTTACAGTTAATTACTTTTCTATGAGGTGGTCATATACCAGACAAGAGTTTGGTTTTTTTTTAAATATAACTACAGGGATGATTAAAGATTCAGTATCAACTGATTCAGTATTACAACAGTCTTCAGTTAAACTTTCATTATTATTATTATTATTATTATTATTATTATTATTATTATTATTATTATTTCATCAGTGAAGTATTTTTCTGGAACCGTGAGGTGCTGAACATTTCAGGTACTTTTATAATAATCAACACATTTTTTTAATTTTTAAATCTTTGCTTCCTTTCAAGACTAATATTTTATTCTATTTCTTTTAAAATAGATAGAAGCACAAGTCTTAATCATTCACAGTTGAAATAGAAATGGCAATAGGAATTCTACCAGAGTTGCTCTACAACTCTAGCAACAGAGTTCCTTTGTTCAGACATGAATATTAAACTAACTGCAGAAGAATATTCATCCTTGATGCTATTAGCCTTGTATTTTAACACTCATTAGTCTGATCAAATGAAAAGGTTTCTGGAAAATATCTGCAGAAAACAGAAACATTACATTAAAAAATCCAATTCTAGACATTCTAGGATTTTTCTAGAAAATAATTTTTTTTTTAAAAAAGTTTGGAAATACTATTACAATGAAGTGTGACAGTTTAAAGGGTAGTTCGTTTCCTCTCCTCACCCATGGTTGTAGAGATTGACTAACCTGACAGCTAGGGTTACCATAATGGATCAGCATGATACATCATCATTTTTTCCCAAGAAAGGAAGTTTGGAGGCAAAAACTCGCTTTAGGCAAAAAAAAACGTTCCTGCCCAAGCCTTTTCTCCACAGGAGAACAAATTTGTTCTAGTCATCACTGAAATACGTTCTTCTCTTTCAGTTTCAAGCAATATGCTCACAAAAGTCAAATACTGTGTTTTAAATATAATCTTGTATACAATATATAGATTGTTTTGTTTTGTTCACAAACTCTTGGCTGTTGCTCCCTGGATATTACTTAGGTAATTCTCCTAGCCATATAAATTGAATGCAGTTTTGTGATGCTGCCAAAAGGGACAGTCCTGCTTTCCTTCCATCTCATATTTCTGTGCCATTTTTTGTGGAAACAATAGGTTTCATGTGGCCATTAGAAAAATATGAGGGCTCTGATGAAGCTGAAAAATGACTAGCTGTGAATGTTGTATCTGTTTGATCTGATTATTTCACTGCTTTTACTAAGAGGAAAAACTACATAATCAAGAACGTGTAGATACATGTGTGAGAAAGGAGGGGCTATCTTTTCAGCAGCAGTGCAGTACAGTACTTCTGCAAAGTAGAAAATACTACTTTCATTAATGCCAGTGGGAAAACACTCTTTTACTTCAGTTAAACCAGAGTATATGCAGAAGATTTGTGGATGTTTCACTATAAAATGAAATGGAAATTCAACAAAGTAAAAACAGTAGTGTGGTTAGGTTTTTTCTTTAGTTTTTTTTTTTTTTTATTGAGACTATTATTAAATTAATAAAATCAGAATAAGTCATGAATCATGCTTCCCACATTCTATATACTCATGTTGTCTCATGTTAAATGTAATGTTAAATTATAAAGTATTTCTTAAATTAAGAAGCCGTCACTGTACCTTGCTCACTAACAAAAAATAAATCTAAAAGTATTCAAAGAAATATTGCATTTTTGTACACCTCTATTGTTTTTAGCAAGTGATAAAACTTCTAAGATAAATTGCATAGAAAAAATCCCATGGGTGAAATAGAGATCTGGAAATCCTTCAGTGAATCATGGGCTCTAGTCACTTTTCATTCTTTTATTTTGGAGAATTTGGCTTCATCACTTCGTCTGTGCTTCAGTGATAATAGTTGATTGTCTGTATTGTGTGCAAAGGGGACAGAACGAGGCAATCTGTCCACAAGCAATGAAAGCCATTAATTTGTAAATATAGCAGGGTGAAAACAGACTACCTGGCTAAAGAAAATTTGCATGTGTATCTACATAGTGAAACACCAAAATATTTCAAATTTGTATTTCCAATACAACAATTACGGATTCAGGTGTAGACCCTTCAGTGCTGTCTTTCTATTTGAAAAGAAAAAAATATTTGAACACCTAGCAATAATACTTCATCATTCTTTGGCAGTGTTTTCAATAAGTGCTTCAAACCGTAAATTATGCTCATTTTAAAAGTTGGGAAATTTAAGTGTGTATTAATGATTTGCTATTTGACTGACTTCTGTCAAAGGGAACACCAAAGACATCTATTGTTCTAGTCATTAACCTACTGTATCTACTTCATTGACATTTAAGATTATTCATGGTCTGATACCAGTTTATTGATAGTTTTTACTAATATAAATACAATATGCCTTCATCAGTATCAGAGCTTTTCTTCAATAAGTTACCCTAGCTGCTGAACAGAAGAATTGGTGCAGTTCTAGCTTTTTTCTCTTTTTTTTTCTTTTTTTTTTCCTAAGTCTTTATCTTACAAACTGACAAGAATGTTCTTCAGTTTGGTCAACCTGTACTACAAGTCTTTATTTATTTGAATTATATTTTAAGCACTAATAAGAAAAAATAGAGGAATGATTCTACAAAGCCACCAGATTTTGAATTCTTTACAGGTTTTTATCTCTTTGCAGTTTGGTTTGGGTTTTTTGTGTTTTTTTTTTTTTTTTAAATTAAGCAATTATATATATATTAAAAAAAAATCCTCTTTGATGAAGACCTTACTGCAAGATGAAAGAGCAAATAATTCTTCAATAGTAAGAAAACTCCTTTGACTATCTTCCAGTTGAGAAGTGTCCTCTTTTCACCCGACTTTAATTTAGAAGTTTGTGGAGAAATCAAAACCTTGGGCAAGTATAATGTGTGTTATTAGGTGACATCTGTAGTACTTTGTTGAAACGTGTGTGTGTCTGAAATTTACATCAGCATTAATCCTGCTTATCTCTAAGAAATGGTGAACAAAGAAGCTTAGTGTGCTTATGCTGTGTTCTAAAAGTTGAGAAATCACTTAAAATAGAGATAATGACTGTAGTCCTATTTTGTAGGCTGCTCCATATTTTATTTATTTAGTTGGTTCATTTTGGCTTCATAAATGAATTCATAAATAGGTCTTAGCTATACACTATGAATCCATTCTGTGGGGAAGAGTTTTCACATCATTTTCATCTTTATATAATAAGCAATATGGAGAGATGTATCTTATTTGGAATGGGGTAACAGGATTAAATTTTTTTCCCCCCAGGAATTTCTAGAAGTAGGTCAGGCAACAAGAAAAAGACCCAACCTTGATCAAGCTTTGGCAGCGGCTGTTCTATATCTGTGTAGTGTTGTGGTGGTGGTGCTACACCAGACAGTGATAATGAAGAGAGGTGGAGTCCTTTACTGTCCTTTTCCTTCTCTTCTCTCATGTCCATACTTGATTACAACAATTCTCTAGAAGCTTCTTAAAAATGACAAATAAATGTCCTGAAAAGTTGAAAACAGCTGAGAAACTGGAACCAAAAACTGCAAAAACGTCTATTCAGCTGAAATGAAACACAACCTAATCATAATGCCAAGACTACCAACTCCTCAGTGCTTTGTTCACTGCATTGGCCTTCTACATTTCATTTAGTGATTTTTTTACAGATGGATGTTGGAATATAGGAGCAATTTTTTTCCTTTAAACAACTTAGTCTTCTACTGGTATAGCAAGAATTTTAGGTGTGTGTTTGTTTGTTTGTTTGTTTGAAGATACTCAAGAGGAGAAAACAAGAAGATATAAGTCTGTGCAGACTGTCCACATCAACATTTTCTCAGCACTGGGGTGGGAAAGCAATTTCTGAGACATTGATTTTCCTCTGGGCTGAATGAATAGTAGCAGATAAATAATGAAAAGGAATGCAACAAGATTGACTAGCAGAGTCATATCATGATGAGGTAGGCCATACAGTACAGTAGGATAGTGCTACCCTTTTAAGAATAATGTAAAAATATACTTCCTGGACAGCTTCTGGAATATAGACAGCAAAATAAAGCCCTCTATAAAAATGCTTGCTTTTTCTCATGAAACAAAGAAAATCCAAAGGTCAGGGGATTTTTTTTGTTGTTGTTTTGTTTTGTTTTTATTTTACTTAGGTAGGTAAATTATAAGGTAAGTTGTGCCTAGTATGAAGTTCCACAGTGAAAGAAGGCAAGTGAATCTGTGATTGTGGTTATAGACAAATACTTTCCTCTTACTAGATATTTTAAATACATATTGATTCAATTTAATCTTGTCTTGAAGGAAAAAAGCTTTTGCCTGGTTTATCTAGACTCAAAAATTTTTGAGCATGCTGTAATTATTTGATGACACTTCCTTCGCTAGCAATTCCTAGTCAATAGGTATGTCTGTTTACGCTGTACTCAAAAAGTATTACATAAAATATATTTTAATAGCTATTTCTTGTTGATGAGGCACATTTTTAAAACATCAACAGTATTATTAAGATTATCTCATTATTATAGCAATAAAATAAACTACTGTTTGAGGTTATTCATATAATTTAATGGAGGGAAGCTAAATTATTGTCTTTGTCTTTTTTTATAGGAGTGAAATTAGATTATGAATCAAAACATGAATTTAGGCTCCGTTCAGAAACTAATGGAAGAGACACAGGTTTTTGGAACCCAAACAAGACAACCTTATAAATTATCTGGAAGTTGCCAACCAGGTGGCCATCTGTGTAATTCAAATATGCCATCTCAAACTTTCTGCCCATATTCATCTCATTGCCCATATATGCATACAAATTACAGCAGTGATTGGGAAATTTTTGAAGCAGTAAGAATTCGGGAACTGGAAGAAGTCAAAGCCAGAGCTGCCCAAATGGAGAAGACCATGCGCTGGTGGTCAGATTGTACTGCTAACTGGAGGGAGAAATGGAGCAAAGTTAGAGCAGAAAGAAATAAAGCCCGAGAGGAAGCAAAACAATTGAGAATCAAATTAGACAGTGTTGTAAAAGAACTGAGTATGCTTAAAAAAATAAATCAAGATTTAGTAAGTGAGAAGGAAAACTTAGAAAATGTAACTGCTTGGAAAACAGAATTAAGTTGCTCAGAATTATCTTCTATTAAAAAAGACCTAAACCAGTTAATGTTTCTGGAACAAGAATCTATGAAAGAACTGAGCAAAACCAGCAAGATTCGTGGGGCAGAAGACTCAAAGAAGGTAAAGAATGGGTAATTTTCTTAGTTCATGAAGAAGTGGGAGATTATGGATGTGTATTTAGAAATGGGATTTTTCAAGAATTTTGACCAAAATACTACCTGATCCATTCAATAGTAAACTCACTTTTTTCACCTATCTAATATTCCTAATATAAAGAAGCATGGAAAACAATTCATATCCTTCAACTATGACTGAACATTTAAGTAACAGGGGTGGACTGTTATATCAAGTAACTTAGATTATTGTTCTGACTCTCTCTCATGTTTTAAGGTAACAGATTACCTCTGTTATCTGAATTCTCCGTGTTTTATGTACTTTTTTTTTTTTTTACTTCCAAAAAAAAGCAATGTACATTCCTGGCTTCTAAAATAAAATAATGTAATTCTCCCTTAACACAACTTATGAAATAAGGGAAGAGGTTAGGCAAATTCTTCTGCAAAGTAGAATTTATTTGGCAAGGAGAGCAGTTAAGTTGCTACGCAGAATTAAACAATCAAGTATGGGCATGGCTTAATACAGCTCCAAGTTCTGTACAAAAGAACCAATTATATTCATCAAAATGGAACTACTTGCTCCTGTTTTACCAGTTTTAATTCTGTGCCTTGTCATGCATTATACAGTCTTCATAGACAGCACCATGTAAAAGCTATACTTGTTATTTGTCTGACAGATAGTAGTCATTGTAGAGATAGGAATTTTTTTACTTCAGTTTAATAAAAATTATCAAGATCTTAGGCCTAAATGTATTACATTCAGAATTTTTACTCACTCTGTAATGCACATAAATTACATTATATTCCTGTGAATTCTGAAAAAAACCCACCATAGTGTTAGTAGTGAGAATAAATTTGGCAAAAAAAAAAAAAAAGCAGGCCTTTCATATTTTTAGGCAGACAAATGGGCCATAGGAAGAAAATTACACAAAATATATTTTAAGTCTCTCTCTCTCCCCTTAGTATCAAAATAATGTACTACTTGAAAACTGAAACTTTATATATGAATGGAAAACAGGCTAACCTTTTCAGCAGCTTTTAATATTTTCAGATGTAAATTTCAGGCATTCTTCTAAAAACTCAAAAGAACAGAGTGGTATGAAACCGTTCTGTTGTTAATCTGTTAAAATGAGATGAGCTTTTAAACACAATTCATCAGAGATGATAAATATATTTCTAAAGGAAACCATTATTTAGAAGAGATGTTCAGTATTCCTAAAAAAAATGTATTTTATTTTTTAATGAGGGAGGTTTCAGGCCAGACAATTTTCTAATTGTTATTAGTTTTGCTTATGTTTTGTGTGTAAAACATGTATCTTCAAATTAGATATTATAGTGCTTTTAGTTTCTGAATGGGATCCAAATTGGTATGTTACACAGATAACTTTGTTCCTTATACAAAACTTGTATAAGTCCATCACCTGCTTCAACATGGTTTACAGTAGAAGTTTAAGTGTTCTTAATGTACAGTTTCTCAATATATCATTTGTATGCATAAA
Source organism: Balearica regulorum gibbericeps (assembly GCF_011004875.1). Taxonomy (NCBI): domain Eukaryota; kingdom Metazoa; phylum Chordata; class Aves; order Gruiformes; family Gruidae; genus Balearica; species Balearica regulorum. The sequence goes on from NC_046185.1 coordinate 61,425,138, forward strand.
TTGCATTCCTAGTTTTGTTAGGTCCAGGATTGTCTTCACCGTAATTATAGCCAACTAATGATAACTGAAATCTATTTCTATAGTAAAGATAGATTAGAAATATTTTAGGTATGAAGCTTGTCATAACAGAAGGTGTGAGACATGTTACAAAATGATAGTGATCCAACTAAAATGACTTTTTTTTGGCACATTCTATCCATATACAGTGCAAGTATACAAGACATTACTTATTCCCTTTTTTCTCCTATGATGTGACTTAAATTTCTAGAAGAGCCTTGGTATTCCCTACAGAAGTTATGTTATCCTTTTCGCCTCATTTATGTTTTTCTCAGATGTCATATTTTTCTGTTTTTTCAGGATGTAGAGGTAATCAAAGACCAAAGCAATCACTGTAAAAAAATCACTCCAAAGCCTCCTGATTTCTTTCCCAATGGAGCTCCCAGCATCTGTTTAGAACAACCTAAAAAATGTTTGGACAATACAGCTAAGACAGCAGAGAATGATTTAATACATGTTTCCATCTTGCATTTGCATTTGACTGAGATGCAGAAAATCTTACAGAAGGAAAGAGAGTAAGTGCAAAATATATCTTACTTCGGGAAATCAGTATTAAAAATAAAAATTTTTAAGACACTTTCTAAAATAGATATGGTAATATTTGCATTTATAGCTCATATATTCTCATTTCTAAGCTTTATTAATTGCTATTTACAAGAATTTGATAAGAATTTAGAGAGAAAATTCAGCGTAAGTATTATTTTTTTCTTAACAGTATTGAAAATCAATGTTTCCATGTTTGGAGACATTTCACAATAGTGTGTTTATTGTTTTTTCTTGGCTTGTCTGTCATTTAAATAAGTGTTTCATACAGAACTGTTAAGAATGTACAGTGAATTAAAAAATATAAAAATTTTATATCAATGCATATTATCTAATGTATGTTATGCTCAATTGTTCTTTGTGCATAATAACAAATTTTCATATACTCTACCAGTAAACTTTGAATGAGTGTAACTTCAGAAGGACTAAGGCTATTTTTGAATGGAAAGTGCATGAATACAGCTGCAAAATGCTGTTAATTTTAACCTCTTCACCTGTAGTAAGATCTATGTCAAAAGCCGCTAACAGAGACAATAATACACTTATTGTATGATATCAAATTTACCTCATATAAATAGTAAATGTTAATTTTGGTGGTCTAAAAGAATTCGTACATTGATTACACACTATATGCTAGCATGTGAGTCTCTGTCTTGGTAGGAATTCCTTGATATTTCATATAGATGATCAATACTGAGAAAGATTGAATCACACCAAAAAAAGGCTTTCCAAGGAAACATGCAGTATGTGATGTATGATGGATGTAGTAGGAGACTTCAGGCACTATGTGGCTGTAACTTCAAAATCAGCTGAAGTTGATTAGAAAATGAAAAGGAAGAAAATTCTCCCTCTATGGCAAATATGCTCAACAGTTTCAGTTCAGAGAGTCTGTAACGGTAAGCTATGGTGAAGAGTTTATCTCCTGTCAGCTTTTTTTCACAGTTTTCCTGTAGATAGTACGAATTTGAGTTAAAAAACCCCAAAAAATCCTTTAAATTCCTAACTAGTATTTACTGTGTTCTGTTATATGAATTAAATAGCTGTAGAAAACATACAATAATTCTTTATCTGAATCATATTGCAGCAGATGACCAGAAGTACGGTCTATCTCATTAAAAAGGATTTATTTTTTTGTGGAAACAAAAATTCTAGAATGCCTAAATTTTCCAGTTTGTCATAGTATTTGTATATGTGAGTTAAGAAACTGATGCCTCACATAGCCATTTTCATCTGGTTGAAATATTTAGGGTTCTAGGTACTTAATTTTTCAACAGCAATCATAGTATACATACAACCATATATAAAACTTTCCTTTTAGAAAGGGGATAATTTTTCAACTCTTATTTTGTAATGACATCTTAGACAAAATTTTAATAAACCCTGGTTCTACCTTCTGGTTTTGTTTTTTTGGTTTGGTTTGGTTTTGGTTTTTTTCATGTACCTCTCTAACCAATTTGTAAGTGTACTTCAGAGAGACAGATTTTGCCACTTCTCCCTATATACTGATTGTGGTATATGGTAATAAATTTACAGGCACAAGGTAAAAACTGGGGCATGTCTACACTATGCAGTAGAAGACAGTGCCAACCGCAGGCAGCAAATGCTCACAGAGCAGTGATTTCCACATAACAGCAGGCATTGGTATAACAATTCCCTCTCTAGGACACTTTGGTTAACATTTTCTGTGTGCAAAGATGTTCCATAAGCAGAATATATGCAACTGAAAAGTATGAAGCAATAATTTTTGGCAATGCACACAATGAATCGCTAGGAATAATGTTAGTAAGATAAGCATTAACATAGTCACCAGTCTCTTGAGACACCCTATGAGTCTTTGTTGGACAGGCTGTCATCTGCCAGCTCAGAAAGGGTTGGTCTGCACTGCTTACTGGAATAGGCTTATTTTGCTGAGTCTCCGTCCTAGATTCCCAGTTTTTCCTCTCAGGGTTTTATACTTGTTCATGTCAGTATTTTTGCTCCTGGATCCTGAAGCTGCTAATAATGACTATCTCAACAATCTCACCCATGTTTGCATTTTTACTTTTCTTATCTTGCATAGCTTTAGCTCAAGTACTTTCTCACAGCTTCTTCCTCCCAACTTAGCAATTTTCTCAGTAAACTTGAGCCAAGGACCCACAGCTGTGCTGCATCAAAAGCAAGCTTGGATCACAGACAGCTTGAACCCCAAGGCCAAAGGTTACCTTGGCAGTCAGTATGATCTTACTCATTCAGCACTGGACTTCTCAGCAGTTTTCTGGTTTACATGCAGTACTCAAGAACTGTGGCCTCATTCTTTCCAGAGTCAAGTTTGCTCATGCAGATCCAGTGTTTGGACTTGCCCCTAGTTACCTGACTGATCTCTCCATAAGAGAGATTGCTTCTTTATCCTGAGAGGACCGGTACTTCTTGCATTCTGTTTAGAGCTATCTTCAGTAATGTCAATATACCCTTAAGGCATGGATCAGGCTTTGCAAAATATAAAAAGAAAGGAGCTCTAAAAAAATCCCCAAAAACAGAGTTCAAAGTTTATTTTTTGACTTTCAGAGAACTTCAGGGTTGGGTTTAAAATGTAAAATCACACACCAAAATCCTCTACGAGGCACTATGGCTTATATAAAATACACATTTGAGGTCTCATTGACATGAATGGGAATTAGAGACCTTATGAATTCAGCATTTCAAAGAATCATTTGCCTAAAATAGCTATCTTTAGTCATCTTTTCAATCAATATTCTCATCTAAGTGTCTTCTAGTTTCAAGATCTTAATTTGTTCCACATTGAACTTAAAAGTATTTCTTTGGTCCGAAACCAAAAGCCCATCAACTACACTGGTAGCTGATAATCAATATTGAAGAGGAATTGCCATGGGCTGGATGGGTAGACTTAGGCAATGGACATAGGGGGCTCCATGTGAGCATTAAACCCCACTTTTTTTCTGTGAGGGTGACCAAACACTGGCACAGATTGCCCAGAGGTTGTTGAGTACGCATCCTTGGAGACATTCAAAAGCCATCTGGACATGATCCTCAGCAACCAGCTCTAGGCGACCCTGCCTGAGCAGGGGGTTGGACCAGATGACCTCCAGAGGTCCCTTCCAACATCAACCATTCTGTGTAATTCTGTGATTTAACTAGAAGACAAGAAGTTAAAATAGGTGGTTAAAGGATCCATTAAAAATGCTCTGATCTTGATCTTTTGTTTAAGCAGTAATAAGCTGCTTCACTGATCTCTGCTATATTCTTTCTTCCACTCTTTTTTTTCTTTATTTAAATAGTAAACTATGTAGTCAGGATCATCTGTTTCATTTAGTAGCATCAGAGGGACCTGATCTTACTTAAGAGGTACTGTAACTCAAAACAAAAGTAGTATCTTCTAAGTAAACACTGCATACTGGAGATTCCTCTTTTACTTTTCTGATTAGAACGTTTCTAAGGACTTTCAATGCATTCAGTACAGTCAATAGACTGTTACTCAATGTATTATACCGCCATCTTTCATGCTTTCACTTTCTACTGTATTAAACATCCCTCTTAATATTTTTTTTTTTAGTTCTCCGATGAAGTTATGATACCATTCCACCGAGATATCCCATTACTTTAGAAAAAAAAACTATTCAGTTGAAATGCATATCTTAGGTTCTTTACATATGACAGAAGTCATCTTGCTCTACTTTGCTTTTTGAGTGATGTTGTTTATTGTTTTACTATAATGTTATGGGACCCATAGGTGTTTACAGAGATAAGCTGTGCTATGTGCTATATCTATGCAGAAAAAGGAGATCCCTGGTTCAAGAGCGTTAGGTTTAGCTGTAAAAGAAGAGAGAACAAGATACTTCAGTAGATTGCTTCATTAACGCAGCTAACATTGCTTCCAGGACCCGAGCCAGACTAGTCAGTAGTAACCCTTGGTATGTCTGAGCAAGCCTGCAGTATGCTGCATAGACATGCCCCAGACAAATCTCAATATCCTTTACCTTAATTCCTTGAAGTTAACAATGCTGTTGTGGAAGATGTATTTTAAACCAAATATTTTCAGAATGTAGTTACAGTAAGCCTGGCAATAATATCTTTAGTAAAAAGGCTGATAAATTCCATTAGCCTCAGAACAGAAAATAATTACTGTAGCATACAGTAGTTTCTTTAATTGTCAATATTAGAATTTTCTTTCCAACTATTTCAATATTTTTCTCTTTTCTGGTATAATAGCCCTTCATCCCTCCATTTTCACAGGATTTATATAATGAAAAATGTTAATCTCGCAACATAATATTATTTATGTGTTTTTACTGTTTTTCAAATTTTAGATTTCTTTAGCACCCTGACTTTATAAGCTGTATTCCTATATTGATGTTTGTAGCCAATGGAATATGAGAGAATTTTAAACTCTGATTCAATTTCATAGAAATGTTAGAAACATAATGTGAAAGCTTTTATTTGTAATTAAGAATTTTTGCTTTCACTTTTAATTATGTTCCAAATTCTATTTTCTTGCAAAATTGCACAATGATGCATACATATTAGACAAATATAAAAGGAAATTATGATGGGGTATAAATTATGAGAAGTTCATTCTTATCTTTGGAACTTGGCCAATAGTGTTTCCTGTGAACACAGAAATGAGTTTTTAATTTGTCTCCAAGACAAGAAAATCTGTAGTGTCTCTGGAGCTTCATTTTTCTTTCTTAATTTCCTGAATAGCTGAAAATATTTTAACTGGTTAGAAAAGGAGTAAATATCAAAGTTCATTGTTTTAGTTATACAGTATCTTTCTCCAGGGAACCACAGAATCATAGAATGGTTTGGGTTGGAAGGGACCTTAAAGATCATCTAGTTCCAACCCCCCTGCCATGGGTAGGGACACCCTCCACTAGACCACGTTGCCCAAAGCCCCATCCAGCCTTGCCTTGAACACTTCCAGGGAGGGAGCCCCAGAGCTGGACGCAGTACTCTGGGTGGAGTCTCACAAGAGCGGAGTAGAGGGGCAGAATCACCACCTTTGACTTGCTGGTCACGCCTCTTTTGATGCAGCCCAGGATACTGTTGGCTTTCTGGGCTGCAAGCATACATTGCCGGCTCATGATGAGCTTATTGTCCTTCAGCACCCCTAAGTCCTTCTCCTCAGAGCTGCTCTCAATCCATTCTCCACCCTGCCTGTGGTTGTGCTTGGGATTGCCTCAACCCATGTGCCGGACCTTGCACTTGGCCTTGTTGAACTTCATGCAGTTTGCATGGGCCCACTACTCAAGCCTGTCAAGGTTCCTCTGGACGGCAACTCTTCCGTCCAGCATGTCAACCACAGCACACAGTTTGGTGTTGTCAGCAAACTTGCTGAGGGTGCACTCAATCCCACTGTTTATATCACCAACAAATATGTTGAACAACGCTGGTCCCAATATGACCCCAGAGGAACACCACTCATCACTGATGTCGACTTGGACATCAAGCCATTGAGAGCAACTCTTTGAGTGCGACCATCCAGCCAATTCCTTGTCCACTAAGTGATCCACCTGTCAAATCCCTGTCTCTCCAATTTAGACACAAGGATGCCGTGCAGGACAGTGTCAAATGCTTTGCACAAGTCCAGGTAGATAATTTAAGTTGCTCTTCCCTTCCACCAATGCTGTAACCCCATTGTAGAGAAGGACATCAAATTTGTCAGGCATCATTGCCCTTTGTGAAGCCATGTTGGCTGTCACCAATCACCTCCTTATTCGCCATGTGCCTGAGAATAGTTTCCAGGAGGATCTGCTCCATGATCTTGCCAGGCACAGAGGTGAGACTGACCAGCCTGTAGTTTCCTAGGTCTTCCTTTTTCCCCTTTTTAAAAATGGGGGTTATGTCTCCCCTTTTCCAGTCAGTGGAACTTTACCGGATGGCCGCGACTTCTCAGGTGTGATGGAGAGTGGTTTAGCAACTTCACCCACCAGTTCCCTCAGGACCGGTGGATGTATCTCATCTCATGGACTTGTATACCCTCACGTTCCTTAGATGGACTCAAACCTGATCTTCTCCTACAGTGGGCGGTTCTTCATTCTCCCAGTCCCTGCCTTTGCCTTCTGTGACTTGGGCAATGTGGCTAGAGCACTTGCCAGTGAAGACTGAAGCAAAAAAATCATATTTATTTTGATTTATATATATGAATACATATATTCATATATATATATGAATACCTCATCCTTATCCATATTCTGGGTAAACTGGTCTCCCATTTCCTTCTGGAGAGGGCCTACATTTTGCCTAGTCTTCCTTTTATCACTGATGTACCTATAGAAGCTTTTCTTGTTGCCCTTGACACCCCTAGCCAAATTTAACTCGATCAGGGCTTTAGCTTTCCTAACCTGATCATTGGCTGCTTGGAGAGTTTCTCTACATTCTTTCCAGGCTACCTGCCCTTGCTTCCACCCTCTGTAGGCTTCCTTTTTGCATGTGAGTTTGTCCAGGAGCTCCTTGCTCATCCATGCAGGCCTCCTGGCATTTTTGCCTGACTTCCTCTTTGCTGGGATGCATTGCTCCTGAGCTAAGGAGGTGACCCTTGAATAATAACCATATTTCTCGGGCCTCTCTTCCCTCCAGTGCTTTGTCCTATGGTATTCTACCAAGCAGATCCCTGAAGAGGCCAGAGTCTGCTCTCCTGAAGTCCAGGGTAGTGAGCTTGCTGTGTGCCCTCCTCGCTGCCCTAAGGATCTTGAACTCCACCATTTCATTGTTATTTCAACTAAGCGTGTCCTTGAGTTTCACATCGCCTACCAACCGCTCCTTGTTGATGAGAACAAGGTCCAGCATGGCACCTGTCCTTGTTGGCTCCTCTATCACCTGGGGAAGGAAGTTATCATCAATGCATTCCAGACACCTTCTGTATTGCTTATGCCCTGCTGCGTTACCCCTCCAACAGATATTGGGGTGGTTGAAGTCCCCCATAAGGACCAGGGCTTGTGACTATGAGGCTGCTCCTATCTGTCTATAGAGGGCTTCTTCCACTCAGTCTTCCTGGTCAGTAAGGTCTCAGTCGGCTCCTCATCCATCCCCAGGCAGAGCTCCATGCACTCCAGCTGGTCGTTGACATAGAGGGCAACACCCCCTCCTCATCCCCTCTGCCTGTCCTTCCTAAAGAGCCTGTACCCTTCTATTCCAGCACTCCAGTCATAGGAGCCATCCCACCATGTCTCCATGATGCCAATAGGATCACAACTCAGCAGGCGTGTACACCTGTCTAACTCCTCTTGTTTATTGCCTGTGCTACTTGGGTTTGCATAGAGGCATTTAAGTTGGGCCCCCAATGAAGCTGACTTACTGGCTGGAATTACTTTGTGCTGCACTTCAAGCGCTCTCCTGCTGGCCTGTGATCCTTCTTCTGGCTCTGGGTGTCTATTGATGGCACTGGCATCAAACTGGTAGGAGTGGGATGGAATGAGGTTCCCCTCCCCCGGCAACTTTAGTTTAAAGCCCTCTTCACCAGCTTGGCAAGCCTATGACCAAAGATGGTCTTCCCCTTCTCTGACAGATGGACCCCATTAGCCCCCAGCAGAGCAGGTTTCTCAAAGCGAGTCCCATGGTCTAAGTAGCAGAACCCCTGGCTGTGGCACCTGCGCTCCAGAGTCCCTTACTGCTGCCTCCAGGGCTCTGTCATCCTTGATACTCCTCAGACTGCTCCTGACTGTGTCACTGGTGCCCATGTGAAACAACAGCAGCGGATAACAGTCAGTGGACTGTACAAAGCTTGGTAATGTCTCAGTGACATCCCTGATCCGAGTCCCCATTAAGCAGCACACCTCTCTAGAGAGTGCATCAGGTCGGCACACGGGCGCCTCTGTTTTTGGCTGTTTGGCCGTGGGCTGTGGATCTACTGCAGACTGTGCATGGAGCCAGCTATTCAACTCCTTCTCAGCCTCTCTGATGTTACGCAGCCTTCTCACCACCTCCTGCAGCTCAGCCACCTGCTGCAGGAGGTCCTCCCCCTGGGGCACACCTTTTGCAGGCAGGCCTGCCACCTCTCCCTGCCTCAGGAGAAAGGTCTGGGCACTTTCTGCAGCCTGAGGTCTGCGCTGCAGCCTCTCCTTCAGCGGCTCCGTCTGGGTGGAGGCATCGGCCACCACTGGGGTAGATGGTGCAGACCCTCCAGCTGGTGCTGCATCCTTTGCTCTCAGATGAGTGCCCACCATTCTGCCTTGTCACAGAACGATGCCTGGTTGCTGGGTTATGTGTACTTCAAGTTTCCCAGTCAGCCAGTGGAATCATCATTCATTCTTTCTTTGTGAATTGTGTATCCCAAGTATTTTTCCTGAATGTACTAATGGATTTTACGCTTAAATAACATTCCAGAGGCACGCGCTTAATGAGGGTGCAGTACCTTTGAGCAAAATAATCCATTTTCCTAAAATTCTTCTAGCATTTTCTTTCAAGAGCAATTATTTTTTGAAACATAAATATACATATTTTAATTATTTTTTTTTTGTTACATCTAAAGTAGATCATGTTTGGTTTCAGTAATGTGTACATACTGTCTATATTCCCATGTATGTGTGTGTTTAAAATAATCTTCTGCCTGTCCCCAAATAAAAGTGATACAGTACCTTTTCTCTGAGGATATTCATTATCTTGCCATGTATTAAGTGACCTGAATCACTATCGGAAGTCTATTTCCAAATTTTCTTCAGTTTATCCCAAAATTTTATTTCATTTAAAATTTCATTTCTATACCAAAGGATTTCTTTGTTCTCCTTAGCTGTTATTTTTGGTAAATGTCTTTGAGTAATTATATCATGATAATATGGGGTTTTTAATAAAAATCAGATATACAGTTGACAAAGGCAGCAAAATATAACTCAAGCTATGAAAAGGAAATTCAAAGTAATTTGTCTGTTTTCAGTTTCAAAAATATGTAATGCTGACTGTTAAAATACTTTTTCAGAATGAACATGTTTCTGGAAAAAGAAATGGAAAAGATAGAAAATGAATTATTTCTTTGGAAATGGAAATATGAAGAACTGAGAGAAACCCAGCAAGAAAGTCTGAAACAGGTATGTTAGCAGTACATTGTGATCACATGGAGTAAGAAATGAAATTGAGATTTCTGATTTCCTGTGTTGTAACTAAGAGTAAAATCATATCTAGGATTCATGAACGTGACAAATGAACCATTTATCAGCTGTTTCTCCCCATAGCCAGAGGGGACGGACCTGCCAAGGGTTTGTTGAGAAGCCCAGCCCCAGCGAAGCCACCATGTGGTGCCACGGTGGCACTGGTGCTGGGGAGCTGCGAAGGTGGCACTTAGGGTGGCTCCGTAGTCTCGCAGGAAGGGACTGGATGGGGGAAGTATATGCTATTTCCCCATCCTGATGTGTGGTGAGGGTGGTGGCCCTGATGTATAGCAATCCATGGTTGGGATCCAGCTGGGCTTGTGTTTGGGCAAGGGGCTATGTGGGGATGTTCCACCACTGTGAGGACATTGCCCCCAGGCTACTGAGTGGGCATGGTGGAGGTGCCAGCCTGGCAACGAAGAGGTTGGCATCCTCAGGGGCGGTCGAGGCACCCTGAGACCTAGGCTGTGGCCAAAAGAGGTGACTCCAGGTTAGGGAGCGCTGAATGCCTGTTCAGGTGCAGATGCTCTGCTAAGGTGATGCAACTGGAGTACTGTGAAGGACTTCGGGAAAGACTGGGAAGGGGAGGCTGAAGGTATGGGACTTGCCCTCAGTTCTATAAGCAATTCAGATCTTTTGAGCTCTCCTGAGGGATGAGTGATAGTCTGGCTAAGAACTTGTGGCTCAGGATCAGAGGAGAGGCCAGTAAGGGTGGCATTGTGGTGGGAGCTTGTTACAGACCACCTGAAGAGGAAGCAAATTAAGTCTTTAAAGAACTTGTGTCTCTGAGTTGCAGACCCTGGTTCTCATGGGGGACTGATGGCACAGCTGCTAGAGAGGCAATATGGCTGTTGCGATCAAAGAGATTTCTGAAGAGTTTCAGGAATAATTTCTTGCTGTAAATGGACCAACCAGTGGTGATGCATAGCTGGATCTGTTGTTGATTAATATGAAGAAAACTGGTTGGGGATGTGATGATGAATAACGTCCTTGTCGTGTAGTAACTTTGAAATAGTGGTGTTTGTTGTCCTGAAGGAAGTGAGAAAGGCAAGCAGCAGAGTACAGACCCTGAACCTAAGGAAAGCAAGATGTTGGCTTAGTCAGGGAACTGTTGGGTAGGATCTCATGGGAGGCAGTTCTGACTGGTAAACAAAAGAGTTCACCAAAGCTAGCAGGTCTTGAAGTACAGCATCTTCCAAGTCCAACAAAGGTCTGTCCTAACACTCAGGGGAACAGGTAGATGCATCAGGAGATAGACTAAGCTTAGCAGGCAACTCTTTTGGTGGAGTTCTGATGCCAGAAAGCAATATACTTTTATAAAGGAGATCACCCTACAAAGGAGTAATTTAAGAACATTGCCTGGTTGTGTAGGAATGGTGTTGGGAAAGAACTGTTAATTTAAACCCAAGTTCATGAGTAGAATACTAAGAAATATTTGCGTTGCAGCTTTCAGAACAATGGGTTGAGGACTTCTTAGATAGAACAAAACTCAAAATGTGAGTCTATATAGCTAAATATACATATAGAATTTAAAATTTCCTATAAATTTAATGTCTCAGATTTGGAATCATCCAGGAAAACTTATTGGCTTTCATTTCACATTTGCAAGCAGTCTATTAAATTCTGAGTTCTAGTTACAAGATGGTGCATATGTAAATGGAATTTCCTTCATAAATGAACATCCACAGCAACAAATTCACATCTATCTGTCATATTTGAGTTCCTTCAGATTTTAGTTCTTTCTTTTCTCCTTGCTCATTAAGTAGGATTTTAGTTCATCATACTTCTGCACAACAGTGGAAGTCTAGATTTAGTTAATTGTTTTGCTTAAGAAATGTAGTCTTTATGTTTTATAACACTGTCAGCAGGAATAGAACAACAAGAAGTAAAAACTTGCTGAGAATTATTTAGAGATTGATAGATTCAAATTTTTATATATGTGCATGTGTTGCTGATTTTTTTCTTGGGAACATGCTGAATTGCTTTAATTGCTAACAGGAGGTGATATTTTGAGCATTCTATTTGTCTTCTGAGATTTATAAGACTTATACATCTTGTTTTTAAATTACAGAAAAACATTGGTCTTGAATCTGACTAAAGTGAATGAAATTACTTGTATCTGTGGGGGGTTTTGTAAGCAAAAATTTTTCCTTTATTGAAAAAAACATCTTGCGTCTTGGCGATCTGTGTGTGAATGTCACTTAGTATATATTACTGTTAAGAAGTCGATGTTGGAACACCATACAAGGTTTTTGACAGTGAAAAATTTGATCGTGAAATAAAGGAAAGCATGGACATGTACTAGGCTAAGCATGGAATCTCATTTGTATACACAGTTGCAACATTAAATCACAAAGGAATTTCTAGATTAAGTACAGATTAATCATTACCTCTGGATTATTTTCATACCCTTGACTAAGAGGTTTTTGTTTCAGTCACGCATAAATTCATCTGCTATTTCCCCTGCTAGATCACCTGACAGTCCCACTGGGAATGTGGAAAAAAATGCTTGGTTTGCAAGTGTCGGTGCCACTGCAAATTTTTTAGCAATGGTTAGCACTGCTAGCCTTTTGGAAGTTTGAGAGTTTCTGTGTAATGTTAGAAGCTTCACAGCTGCCAAGATTTGAGTATTAGTCCTCTCAGTAGCTAATTACTTTCTGTTAAAAGATGAGTATTCACTCATTCAACTAAATATGGAATGCCTGGGTGATCTTGAAAATAATCTTTTTTAAAAATTATGCATTCTGCATCAATTTGGAAATTATAAATAAGTTTTTAATGTATAAAGTTAACAGAAAAAAAAAGTAGTAAAGTAGCAATTTATTTTTTCAATAACTACCAAGCATTATATGTAGCTTTGTGTGACACTAGCATTGAACTTCTCCTGTTTGGGCTCATAAATTAAATATAACAGGAAGTTGCATTTAGGCTTGAAATTTATAATTTCTTTTTCTGTAATAAAAATTCTTCTTTCCCACTAAATAGTAAAATAAGAAGCTAAGATTATCACTAAAAAGCTTATTTTTAAAATCTTGATTGATGTTTGACAGGACTCTGTTTCTTTATTGCAAGCAGTCAAATGTCATCGGTTTTTACTGCACACGATTTTATCTGTTTCTCTATGGACATGTAATTGGCTGTTCTTAAAGATTACCTCCTCACTACAGGCTGGGGCTTAAATGTTACCTTACTTGACTGACTAGATAGTGAAAATTGTGTCTTGACTTTACAGTGCTAGTGAATTAAGATTTTATGTCTGCCGAATATTTTCCCAGGGAGAAAGGAGGAATGGAAGTGGAGTGTCCCTTCCTTGCATTTTGTGTTTATTGCAGGAAAAATGTATTGTACTATCTGGAGCCTTTCTTACAAGTTATTGTGAATTTGTGGCCTAAAAATGCTATCAGTATCAGAGATCATTAGATACATTTGGGGCTTTTGAAGAGACCTATTTATGAGCTTGTTACACTATATTCAGTCCATAAGATCATATCTTAAACTAAGATTTATGCGTTTACATTTTTAGCTGTCAAAAACTGTATGTACTGCCTAGTTAATAGGCTTCTGTTCTACTTCTAGAAGAGTTTGCAGCTCTTAGTGGGATACTAAATAAACTAATATTTCCTGTTCCTTGGTTTTCCCATGTATTACAAATAACCTATTCACAACTGTAAAACACTTTCTTATTCTTAAAAAGGGAGAAGCAATAGTTCAGTATAGAAATTACACCTGCATTACTTTTATGTTTGCATGAGAATCCACAGAAGGGCTGTCCTGGTTCTGGCAAGGATAGAGTTAATTTCCCAAGGAGCCAGGACAGGTGAGCCAAGCTGGCCGGGGGCTATTCCATACCATGTGACGTCATGCTCACCATAAAAGGGGGCCAGTCGGGCAGGGGTGGGCTCGGTGTGGCTCTGGGGTGGGCTGAGCATCAGGTCCTGGGATCGGTAAATCGTTCTCTGTTATCACCCATTGTTACTATCTGTTATCAGCACTGTTGTTGATTGTTTTCCCTCTCCCTTTCTGTCCCAGTAAACTGCCCTTATCCCAGCCCTCGAGGCTTTGCCGTTGGTTTTCCGTTCTCCTCCCCATCCCGCCGGGGGAGGGGTGAGCAAGCGGCGCGTGGCACTTAGCTACTGGCTGGGGCTAAACCACGTCAGTCCTTCACAAACTTCACCAACGTGGGTCTGCTCCACGGGGTGCAGACCTTCAGGAGCAGACTGCTCCAGCGTGGGGTCCCCCACGGGGTCACAAGTCCTGCCAGCAAACCTGCTCTGGCGTGGGCTCCTCTCTCCACAGGGCCACAGGTCCTGCCAGGAGCTTGCTCCAGCGCGGGCTTCCCATGGGGTCACAGCCTCCTTCAGGTGTCTCCACCTGCTCCGGCGTGGGGTCCTCCACGGGCTGCAGGTGGAATCTCTACACCCCCTCATCCTCCCTCCATGGGCTGCAGGGGGACAGCCTGCTTCACCATGGTCTTCACCACGGGCTGCAGGGGGATCTCTGCTCTGGCGCCTGGAGCACCTCCTCCCCCTCCTTCTGCACTGACCTTGGTGTCTGCAGATGTTCTTACATCTTCTCACTCCTCTCTCTGGCTGCAAAAGCGCTCTCTAACTGTTTTTCTCTTTCTTAACTATGTTATCACAGAGGCGCTGATTGGCTTGGCCTTGGCCAGCGGTGGGTCCGTCTTGGAGCCGGCTGGCATTGGCTCTGTCAGACACAGGGGAAGCTTCTAGCAGCTTCTCACAGAAGCCACCCCTGTAGCCCCCCCGCTACCAAAACGTTGCCACACAAACCCAACACAAGGGCAAAGATCATATCTGTAAAAACATTGAATAAATAAGGGGTGTGACATTACATATACTTGTTTTTAAAGTAATCTTTGTAGGAAAAACTAGAAATCTTTAAATTCTCTGGAGAACATGAAAATTTTGACATCAATGATGCTGTTAGTTGACTGTCCATAGTCATCTGTGGAAATGGCTATACGATTTTGTCAGATAGAGCTTAGCTTTTGCCTTACGGTTTGAAAGACACAAAAAGTGTATCAATCTTATTAGTTAGGTCTTTAGACTCTTCATGAAATAGAGCAAATCCCTGGTGTGTTGCCCCGATATTTGTAAAGGCAGAATTATGGTTAGCAAGAATATTAAAGTTTTAGGGTTTAGAATGTTCATTTAATCTCATAACATGCACAATAAAACATTCTTGTTTACGCTCTTTGCAAGTCTTCCTCAACATTTTCTGTGTTTATTATTTCTGAAGGACATGCTTTCCTGGTGGTATAGAAGTTAAATAAGATGGAATATTTATAAAGCAATTTTACATTATACTGAAAATAGGGAAAAAAATGCATATACTGCTATATTCCACTGGTGTGCACTGTAGACTTACAAATGCCACTATAGGCAGTGACTTCTGTGGTTTTTTAAATAATTTTCTGCTAACTGAAGTACAGAATGTGCCCTTATGCTACATTGTCTAGTGTGTTGGTAATTAACGAGGGAAATTCATAGCCTAGTTTGTGGAATATGAGGCAAAAATTACACTAGTTGGTTCTTAAAGCCTATTGTAACATCAATATCAAAAGAAGTATCCTTAGATGAAAAGGAACACAGGCTAAACTAGTGTTTTGTATCTTAGACAGACATTTCTATTCTTCCTTTTTTTTTTGCACAGAGTTGAAGGTAAGTCACCAGTGTTGTTGATTTTGCACTGGAGCCAAAGAAATATCTTTAAATATCTTTTAAAACAAACATTTTCTGTTCCCTCTCAGTATATATACATACTACACTGTATTATTATGGCAATCAGTGTATTGCTACTTAGGTGCATTACTTTAAGAGAAGAGTAACAGTTCCCTACCTGTTGTATCCCAGGTAGAGGAAACTCCACTGAGGTGAGTGAGCCTTCTGGATAAATCAAGTCTTTTACTCAGACTGTAGAAATTTAAAAGCGGTTTAAAAAGATACAGCATTTTTGGAGTCTCGGGGTGTTAACAGCTAGTTCTTGTTAAAGATTCTGCTTTACTTGACCTTTTCCAGAAACCTTTATTCTGAAATCACCTTATATTGTGAAGATGCTGCAGAGCTGCTTACCTATAATTGCTATTTTCATTCACTTAGTATATACAAGAATTAGAAATAGTGATACTCTGATAATCTCACAGGAAATTTAGATACATGTAGTAGAACCATCTATACTGTCCCATACTCTTTGTTTGACCTCAAAAATGCCTTCTGCTTGTCCGCACAGTCCTGCAGAAAACATAATTGTTATCAGATATAAAACAGTAGGCTTAATGGCTATACTGGCTACTGTGAATTGTTCTGTTTAATTCTCACCTAAGATGGACAGAAATATTGCATACTATGATAGCTATCATAGGAATAAAACAATGGCCCAAAAATTAAATTTGTGATGGTTTTATATACTACCAAATAGCCAGTAGTCTGTCTGAGTGAGCTAAAGTTTGACAGCAGAATCCTCAAGACTAGTTTTAAAATATCTTTAGGCAATTTTCTGAAAACAGCATCTGAACTATTTCAGAACTCAGATGGCTTTACAGAGTGGAAACTTAGTGCAGTTAATTTTCCTCGGGCAAAATCTCATTATTTTTAGACTAGATCTGGAATTTGGAGTGTTCCTTACTGGACTCAATCCTTCATTTTTCTGAGAGGCCAGTGTGGTTTTCAGACTGAGTGAAACAGGATGATATTACCACACATCTGACTTGTGGTTTGATAAAAGTACTTTAAAATTACTTTAGGTATATACATTTCTTTTTCCTACCTGAATTACAATAGCTTACAGGTAGTTTGAGTGTAAGGAAAGAATTCTGAAGCATTGCTTAAGCAAGAATTCTTGTAGAGTCTTAACTATTCTTTCCACTGTTTTCATAAATCAGGTACCAGTTCATATTTAGTGTCATCTCTAGAAATTACGTACTTAATGTGAATGTTTTTCCTATCCAACATAAAGTAAATTTGTGAAGGTGCGTTTGATTGCCTGTTTTCCTACAAATGTAATTTGGAAAGTGCTGGGAAAATCTACTGTTTCATTGACTTTTTTCCTCCACACTGACTTCTAACAAGAATTTTAAACTGTATTGAGTTCTACTTGCCAATATTACTTGGATCTTCATTACATCTTTGGCAATGAAAATGCAGACCAAGAGCAGGATTATTTTATGTAAGGGCATTCTGTTATAACTGAAACATGAAAACTCATACTTATTTCTGTGAGGAAATATGTTTAGAAGAAACATGTGTGCATACTGAAACGTGTGTGTGCATACTGATTTTCTGTGAAAGGAATACGATGCCAAAGCTGCATCATTTGTAGAGGTTTGTTTTGCCTGTTCCTCTGCCACCAGCAGAAAGTATAACCTGGTGAGGAATTGTTATGAAGACAGGGAAGGAATATGCACAGACACAGAGACACACACACACACACTTGTGTGTGTATATATGTGTTTCTGTGTTTATGTACATGAAGCAATCTTTGTCCTAGAGTTAGCATTGTATTTTTAACAAAAACAGGTTTCCATACTTTGAGAAGTCCAAAATGATGACAAAGTTACTACTTAATAATGTATTAGTGTGTTCGGTTCACCATGTGGTTCTGTATCAGAAATGATTTTTTTGCAGTGTATAGTTTAAAAAAAAAATCCCCCAAAAAAGCTTTATTAAATATGTTTAAATATCCTGAATTTGCCTTTCAGGATTATATTTTCATATTCACTTAGTTTCTTGCTTATGTAAATATTTCTGCTAATAGGCTTACTTTTTATTCATTCACATAAAATGAACTTGGGCTAAAATAAGCAGTTTCTTCAAAAAAACCAAAACCAGAAACAAAAACAAACACCCAAAACAACAACAACAAACCATTGATCAATTAAATGTAACAACTGGTAGAATTTACAAAATTGAAATTATTGTCTGACATGTTTAATTCAATGTCTTTAAGATATAAGTATTTAGTACTTAATGATTGCAGTGGGTTGACCCTAGCTGGAGGCCAGGTGCCCATCAAAGCCTCTCTATCACTCCCCACCTCAGCTGGACAAGGGAGAGAAAATATAATGAAGGGCTCGTGGGTCGAGATAAGGACAGGGAGAGATCACTCACCAATTACCATCACAGACAAAACAGGCTTGACTTGGGAAAATTAATTTAATTCATTACCAATCAAATCAGAGTAGGATAATGAGAAATAAAACTAAATCTTAAAAACACCTCCCCCCTACCCCTCACTTCTTCCCAGGTTCAACTTCACTCCCAATTTCTCTACCTCCTCCCCCCAGCAGCACAGGGGGATGGGGAATGGGGGTTGTGGTCAGTTCATCACACGTTGTCTCTGCTGCTCCTTCCTCCTCAGGGGGAGGACTCCTCACACTCTTCCCCTGCTCCACCATGGGGTACCTCCATGGGAGACAGTCCTCCACCAACTTCTCCAACATGAGTCCTTTCCACAGGCTACAGTCCTTCACAAACTGCTCCAGCGTGGTCTCTTCCATGGGGTGCAGACCTTCAGGAGCAAACTGCTCCAGTGTGGGCCCCCCATGGGGTCACAAGTCCTGCCAGCAAACTTGCTCTAGTGTAGGCTCCTCTCTCCTGCTTCAGTGTGGGCTTCCCATGGGGTCACAGCCTCCTTTGGGTGCCTCCACCTGCTCCTGCATGGGGTCTTCCACGGGCTGCAGGTGGAATCTCTTTTCCACCATTATCCTCCATGGGCTGCAGGGGGACAGCCTGCCTCGCTATGGTCATCTCCATGGGCTGCAGGGATATCTCTGCTCTGGCACCTGAAGCACCTCCTCCCCCTCCTCCTTCACTGATCTTGGTGTCTGCAGAGTTGTTCCTCTCACATCTTCTCACTCCTCTCTCTGGCTGTAAAATGTTGCTGCTAGGGGTTTTTTCCCCCTTCTTAACTCTGTTATCCCAGAGACACTACCACTGTCACTGATGGACTTGGCCTTGGCCAGCAGCAGGTCCATCTTGGCCATTGCTCTGTCGGACCTAGGGGAAGCTTCTAGCAGCTTCTTGCAGAAGCCACCTCTGTACACCCAATACAATGATTAGTTGCTTTTTGTCTATGCTTATCCAGATAAGGATAGCAATGTGCTATTTAAAAAAAAAAATCTAATTTGGGAGGAGGTTTGATTGGAAAAATAACCTAAGATCAATCTCTTTCTTAGTTTTTGAAAATACAATGCTCTTTTTTAGCCATGACAAATATTATGGTCTTCCTACTAAAAAAAAGAAAAAAAAAAAAAAAAAAGGAAGCACTTTATTTTCTTGGAAAAAAACCCAAACAACAAATTCCTATCTCTTAGATGTTTTTATTTCATTTTTCTTTCCATGGAAACTAACCCTGTCAAGGATTCGTCATAATAAGAAATGCGTAAGTGGTACTTTATTTATCCAGGATCTAACATCTTTGTCTTATGAAGTTTCCGCTGTGGACTCGGCAGGACACTTGTGACTCAACACAAGCGGTGATTCCTAAGTCTATGCAAGCCATGAACGCTTGTGTAATCCATTGCTGTGTAGTAATCTAGAGTTAATCCATTTACCACATGGATTAACCAATTTTTTGCATGCCTTTGAAGGTAAAACACATAAGGAACTCAATGAATTTTCTTGTTTTTAAAGGAAGGTGCCTAAACGTTTAGTGTTAGAATTAATGTAGCTTCATGCCTGCCATCTGGGATACAGTTATATTCATACAGCTTTCAGGATGGCTAGATAGTTTTGCTTCCTAACTTCTGTTTGTGGAATAAGCAGTCAGATTCATTGTTTCATTGTGGCTGCTGAAATGGAATTTTCTTTTTGACTTAGCTATAGCATATACAGGAGAGCTGTACTGCATCTGGAACAAAGCAGTAGTACCTTCATGGGAGGTAGGAAAGGAAAAGAACCAGCCATATTAATTTTTTTCCCCACTTTGTTTTTTTCTGTGTAATGTGTAATAGGAATTTTCCTCTTTGGTCTTCATGCTTAAAGAAAACTATCTGGCACTGAAGTAAGTGCCTCTGCAGTGAAGCATTACATTTTCACTTTCAACCAAAGTATTCAGTCTTAGGAAAAATTAATGAGTCTTTTGTTTGAATACAATCAAAAAACTTTCCTTGCTTACATAAGTGGAGTACTGCGTATTTCTTTGAGCGACAAAGTGAGTGATATCCTGAAGTCAATGAGAAATCTGCTGATGAGTATGAACTTTGGATTGGTTCCTAATTTAGACTGTGTAGTAACAGGTGATTAAAAACTGTACTAGAAGATTCTTCAGAGAGCTTTGTAACTTCAAAACACCAAGATAATGTGTAATTGTAGTTCAGATATAAAATAGAAAAGGTGTCATGTAAACCACGCTGAAAACAGTAATACTATTTCTACAGGCACTTGCCACCAGACAATTGAGCTATGGAAATTATCTTACTGTCATGGTTTAACCCAGCAGGCAGCTAAAACAACCACAACTGTTCACTCTCTCCCTCTCCTCAGTGGGATGGGGGAGAGAATCAAAAAGAAAAAAAAAAAAAAAAGTCATGGGTTGAGATAAAGACAGTTTAATAGGACAGAAAAGGAAGAGAATAATAATGATGATGATGATGATGATAAAAGAATATACAAAACAAGTGATAACACAGCACAATTGCTCACCACCCAAATCCAATGCTTAGCTATTTCCTGAGCCACACCACTTCCCAGCCAGTTATATATGGAGTAAGACATCATATGGTATGGAATATCCCTTTGGCCAGTTTGGGTCAGCTGTCCCAACTGTGCCCCCTCCCAGCTTCTTGGGCACCCCCCACCTTCTCATTTGCAGGCCAGTATGAGAAGCTGAAAAGTCCTTGACTGCTTGGCAACAATGAAAATATTAGTGTGTTATCACCATTAGTCTCATCCCAAATCCAAAACACAGCACTATACCAGCTGCTAGGAAGAACATTAACTCCATCCCAGCTGAAACCAGAACACCTGGGTAATTGCTTCTCTAGATCCAGTCACTAAAGCTGTATATTTCAGGTTCATACTCTGAAAGGAGAGCTGTGTGGAGGCAACGTTCTATACCATATTTATCTGAAGTCTAAGCAACACAACACCTTAAAATTTCTTTGAACAAAGTCAGCTTCTGTATTTCTTGAATCCTGTTGAACTTTCACTTCAGAAGAGAAAATAAGCTTAAATACTGATTTAATCTGTCCTTTTAGCATAGACTGTTGTTTAAGGAGAAAGCTCAATGCACCAGAAGATGGCAACTTTGGGAGTCTGGTGTATAGTACAAATTACCTGCACTTTAAGTAACATTGGTATAGTAGTCTGGTATTCATCAAGCAACTTTGATGCAATCTTGATTTTCCTGTAAAATTAATATTATATACAATTAGACTTACAATTTTTTATTAAGTATGTTGGTATGGATTGTTTGCCTACAGGAAATTAATGATTACAAATTCTAGTGTGGTTTCACACTATTTAGTATTTCAGTAATCTAAGATGTATTTATTTTTAGAGATCTACAATTACAGCAAACATCCTATTCCCAGCACCACTTAACTATTAATCTGAAAAGTCAACAGTCTTCATCTGTAAGATAAGTGATCTTGCATAGTTCCTGACTTAAATGTAGAGTACTTTCACAATTGCTGTTGGTTTTCATGTATTGTCAATATGATTCATTAGCAGTTACATCAAAAAATGTACTGTAAACTGAGATAATTTTACTTAGTGTTTTCTTTTTCTATCAATTAGCATTATTATTATTATTACATCTTTAATATTATTCATTTAATAATTTCTAGTAAGTTGGATTGAACAGTGTTCTGATCTGCAGCACGTTGTACTAATACAGTCTAGGAAATTCTTGAGACTAATGACACTTTGAACTTGCTGTGATGGCTTTCAATCACTCTGACTACTATTGATTTACTGTTTTCTTACAGTTCCTTACTTGTCTACACATTTGGCTCAATAAAATACTATAAAGTCAGAATGGAAGGTCGGCTTAGAAATTGGTTGGAAACAGAGAGGTGTTGACCTTCTGTATGGCAAATAAAACTTCAAAAGTTAAAAAAAAAAAGAGAGATTACCCATTGCACTGTTTACTTTTGTTTTCAGGTGATTTTCTGCATGCTTACATTCATCATCTTGTGACAAATTACTGTATTTTTTGAGTAAGGGTTATCATCTTCCTTTTACAGTGCTTATTAGAATGATTCATAGCTTATTCTAGTCCCTGAATTAGTTACTAATAATAAATAATAGCGTTACTAAACACACAACAGATAACTACTTGAAACAAAGTGAGGCATGCTGTTATAGTGTAGACTACAATTAAATTTGTATGCTGTGTATGTGTAAAAATCCTGAAATTTTAAATTATCTTTGATAAGTTATAGATAAATCATTGTTCTGAGAGTTAAGACTAACAATTTAATCAGTCATACTTTTGCATAGAATAGAAGCTTATTTTTGCTCTCAGTACAGTCTGTATATATATTTCTACTCATAGGCATACAAATTGACAAATCTGTTCTTTATCTTGATGTTGGAAAGGATTTGCATTAATCAGTCTAAGCTCTCTAAGGGGGTAGTCTGTGTTCCTTATTTTGGGAAGAAGTTTGTTGTATTAGGTTTGGGGAGGAAAAAAACCCCAAACCTACACATATACCCTCATTCCCTTCCCCCTGAGAACAGCACTAGTAACACAAGTAAACTAACTTCAGATCATAACTACTCTTAAACTGGGCAACTTCAGCTTGCCATTGCAACAATACTTAGATGAAAAAGGAAGTAAGCAGAGTTTAATAAAAGGTTTCAAGTGTCATTTTAAAAAAAGGTATTCTCAGCAGAGGCCTGTTATACCTTCTTTTTAAATATAAACAAAAATGTCTAGTATTGAACCTTTAAGCATACTGGGAAACTAGTGAAAAGAATTTTTTTTTTCCTTTCTTCATAAAGCTAAGATGTCATTGAAGCAAATTGAGGGATGAAAGCTCATGATTTGCTTCAGATCTTTTTGGTTAAGAATGCTCCAAACCAGCTGCCCTTTGAGATTTAAAATTAAATTAGGAGAAATAATTGCTATAATCCCTATGCCATCTTTGCCATTTACTTAGGGTTTTTTAACACAGTTTGTTTAATCTATTACCACTGTCACCCCTACTGTGTTCTGTCATAATCCAATCAATTGCAAGAAAAGCATGCTACTGTTTGTAAACAAGGAAACAAACCTGTTTGGTGTGAATGCCAAGAGCTCCAGTTTTCCTGTGCTCAGTAGTGAAACATAAAGATTAAGGTGTGATTATTATTTTTTTTTTTAAATAAATTACTTTCAGATACATTTCCTAGATCAGTTGTTTGTTAGTTAATATGGGAATTTTTACTTGTTTATTCCCCGGATTAAAAATTCAACCTCTCCATGCATAGTAGCAAAAGCAACTATGCACTTGTTAGCACATTGGAGTTCTGACCCTCCAGATGAGTGATGGCTTGTCAAGTTTTGAGAGTTTTGGTTGACGTGTGTCCTTTATAAATTTCAAGCAATATTCTCCAAGAGATTAGCTGAAATGTGAATTCTTTTCTTGACTGAGATTAGAGAACAGTTTAAATTCACCTAAACTACTGTATAATGTTCATTTAGATTGATCTTGGTTGGAACTATAATTGTTACGTTCAGCTTTAGGCAATTCAGTTTGACAATTAAGTCATATTAATCCCATCTCAAGTATCACTTGCATGTAGGAATATAGCAAATAGGCATGTTGTACATGCCATTTTTATGTAAGGTCATGATTATCAGGCTTGTATAGGCACCAGTATTTTACTGTATATATGTAAAATGAAAATACAAAAATAGTCTTCTAAGAACAGCAGTATAAATCTTAAAGGAACAAATTACTTGATGGGCCATTTATTATTGGTAATTTAATTATGATTAATTTTTTTCAGTAAGTAAATAGGTCTCCCTCATCATGTTCATCTTATGGAAGAAGAGAGGAAAATTTCAGGATCTTACAAATATCCTATTAAGATATTGGAAAACTGAGAGATATTATTAAACCAGCTTTTAAAAAAGTAAAACATTGTGGCAAATTGTCAAAATGTAGGAGGAACAGAACTCAGACATCCTGTAGAGATTTCTTATCTTTTTTCTAAGTTAGAAATCTAGATTTTTCATTTTTTTCTTGTGGGGACATTCATTCTATCTAAGATAGGAAACAGCACGCAGCAAACTTCCCTCTGACAAATCACATCAGCAGATGGGTGTCCTGAGTCCCTGCAGCAGTGAGTCACCTATTGCTATTATTCACCACGTCCTTCTAGTGATCCCGAGTGGCTCAAGCTCACCCACCGGAGAGGCTTCTCATCAACCCCAAGGGTAGTCAACTTCTTCTGAAAGTGCAGGTTGTCAGGTGCAGCATGAACCTTCTTCCTAGTGTGAGAATTCACCAGCCTTCATTATCATGGGAATTTCCACTTCCCAGCTTCATATAGGCGGAGGCTCTTCTTGCCCCTCCACTGCAGTTGAAGGTTCAGGCGCTTGAAGCTGCAAGAAAAATGCAGATGTTTGTGTGGACTCGTAATGTATGAGGTTTGTATCTTGAACTACAGATTGCAGAGTCCGGTTCTGAAAAATAATAAAGTACATGGTTCATTTTTCATGTGCATTGGTAACTTAGTTGATCAAGACATGTGGACGTGTTTGAAATATTGCCTGGCTATAAAAATGAATAAAGCATTTATGTATTTGTTGTCTTTAGACTATGGGTAAAAGCCCCTCAGTTTCCAAGACAGCCTACAAATGGTTTACCATTTGCCTTATATTTCAATAGAACTATTTTCTTATGTAAGACAACTTCATTTTCAATATTCTTTGGAAAAAATCTTTAATGCTATGTAGCTATTAGAATGCATCATCCCTTTTCCCCTGGATACATTCACTAAAATAAAGGACATGAGATGTGTGATTTTTCCACATAGAGTGAGTGTGAATGTTAATTTCAGTATCTCAAGAATATATATCTTATATCAGATTGCTTTTTTTTTTTTTTATATGTGAGAAAGAAAACAAACCACAAATATCAAATGAGAACTTTTGTTGTTTGGTGGTCTTTTTTAATTTTATTTTTAATTTATTTTATGATTAATATCTGCTTTTGATACCAGCTGGTCTTCTGGAAAGCTGATTTTCATACTTGTTTAGGGATAAGTACATAGGTACTTTGTATATTTTTTTTCTTAATCTGTAGCTTCTGATTATGTACACTAATGAATTGGCAGCAAAACTTAATAAAGTTTATTTATTTTGGAAAAAAATATATTATTGTTGCATTTGAAAAATGCCTTCTGTTGATAGCACATTGTTTTGCATACGGTTTATTGCTATACTGATCACCAGCTATTAGAGAAAGACTAAAGAGATACAATCAGAATCACAAGGACCTTGAATCCTTGTGGCAGAATCTATCTATCTATCTATTTATTTATTTATTACTAAAAAGGAGTAATATATTTCAGGATACTCTCTTTCAGACTCTTATCAGTAGGGCTGTAGAATTAAGTACCACAGCTTTATGGGGCTACTATGGCTTGAAAAGATTGTAGATGCTTTTGAGTGGATCTAGTTTTGTTAAGGCTCATTGGGTTTAGCTGCAAAATAAAATATACTTGTAGCAAGCCTCTTAATCATTAATTGTAATTATTTGAACACTGGAGTGTATTGCCTATGTAAGATGTATTTTCAGTTTCTGATAGGAGACCTTTTAGTCAATTTGGTTACCACCAAGTTTTGGGCACTGGCAGGTATTGTTATTGTAGATATTTTCTCTTTTTTTGGACTGAAGCGAGTGTAAGTGCAGACTTCTTTCTCCTGCAGAGATTTTTTTTGTCTTTTAATTTCATTTGGTGGACCTAGATTTCAGAAGGAAACTGACTACGTCCCTTCAGTTTTAAATCCTAACTCTAATTATCAGCTAGGTCATCATTTACCTGACACAGTTACTGTTCTTCTCCATCAACAGTAAAATCTCTTTTGGGGGCCAGTGGGGATATAGAATTTTTTCTTTACTTAATGTTTTACTAAATCAGGGGGAATCAGAGATAGGAAGGCTCTAAGAGGGATCATGTAATTATGTAAATATGAAATTAGACATTGTGTGGGAGAAGAGGCAGCTAAAATAGCACAAGATATATCAGTAAAAATTAATCATACTCTTATTTGTTTTTAAATATTCGTTCAAACATTCATGCTTTTCTGGCAAACCTACAAGAGTGTCTACTTGACAGAATTGTCCTTATATCTTATGGCTATTAGAAATTTTATTTATAGCATATGTTCGTATATCTTTATTCTAACAGTCCTTTCTAGTTCTAACTGGTTTCCCAGATATGTTTTGCAATAACTTGTTATTCAAGTATGAAAATGTGAAATAAGTAAGCAGTACTGTACAACTTGGTAGACACTGACAGTTTGATTATTCCTCTAGTCTCAATCTTTTTATGAATTGTGATTACAGTGAAGAAGTCTAGCATACAGCAAGGAACTTTCAGTATTTGCTTAGTAATTTTCCTTATTTTTTTTCCACCTGAAAAATGTAAATATCTCTTTTGTTTAAAATAAGACATAAAAACATTTCATAATTTTACAGTAAAAACGAGTGCATGATGTGTTGGTATTATCTTTACTGATCTCAACAGTTTAGATAGGTAAAAGTAGTTACTCTGAAATTTTTAATTATTTTCAGATAATTAGTGAAAGCAGAATTTTAGAAAGGCGTTATGGATAATTCTGTCTGATAATCATTGAGAGAAAAACTTTTTTCCTTGAATGCATAATAGATTCTCCTAAACACCAGGTCGTTGATGTTAAACAGTTGTTCATGTGAATTCATTGGTTTAAGTGAGGCTCCACGAGATACGTTATGATACATGCAGATGTAACATTTGAGACATGAAAGCAGCAAACAACATCTGAAATATCAGGATTGCCGTGTCCTGATGTGCATGGTAATGTGGACTGCTAAAGTTGCATTAAGGATTATTTAAGATAGACAACATTCCTAGTTTTTCAGTGAAGATGTTAATGTTTATTTAGTTTAACGTAATACATAGTCCATATCAACTTGAACTTAAAAGAAATTGAAAAGCAGTGCCGGAATCAACATGGAAAGAAAGATCTGTGAGATCAAGGGTATTTTCCCCACCTCACTCTCAATATTTTATTTTTGTTGAACTTATTTATGCCGCTCTGCATATATTATTCATGATTCATGAAAGTTTCAGCCTTTAAGTTTTTTATGTATCTATGGACAACTTATATTCCTGAATAAAATCACTTGTGGTAAATTAGTCATACACACAAAAGAGTTTTCTCTGTGTGCAGATAGGGAAGAGGAAAATAAATGCCAGTAAATCAGAAACTTTTCTTTTAATGTCAGCATAGTGCAATGATATCAGCTTGCAGCAGACTTAAACATTTGAGTGGTACCAGAAGGAAGAAATATTTGATTACTAAACATGCTGGTACTCAGATACATGAAATGTTATGAATATAAGCATTCATTAGAGAGTTCAATTTGTTGCAGGGCTTGGCGTCTCAGGATATTGTTGGGCATAATAACATTTATCATGCTTTCAGTATAGTTTCTGATGGACTAAATGGTGTTCTTGGCAGACTTGCTTACCGTAAGATAAAAAACAGAGTAATTTTTTTTTTTTCCCCCCATATTGAATATTGAAGTACTTGTCAAATAAAAAGGTAGGCAGCATTTGTCTTCCCTTTCTTGTGGAAGGAGTGCTATGGATTCTGGCAGTCTTTGATTACTTCTTTTAGATGAAAAAGGAAAAGAATTCTAGAAACAGTCACATATACTGTAAATAATCATTGCAAAATTGCCTAGTGTCACACATGGTGAGTAATAGTTTTGCTTGCCAGCAAATATCACACCTGTGCACAGCAGTGCTGGGCTTGGAAGCAGGCAAGCTGATGGGTTTCCTTTCAGATCTAGGAGCTTTTCCAGTTGTCACCAAGCTCTTACAGACTTCTAGCAGTAGAAATCTCAAAACAAAAACAAACAAATAAAATAAAATAAAATAAAATAAAATAAAATAAAATAAAATAAAATAAAATAAAATACCCTGAAACCCCAAAGCAAAATAAAGGGTATACTGCAGGTAATTAAGATTCTTGAAAGTACTTCCTATCCACTTGGACATTGGCATCTTGCTTACATGAAGTGTGTCTTCCTCTGACGCCTTTCCATAAGGGAGGTGTTCAGTGGGGCAGAACCATTGTCATATAAGAAGTTCTGTTGACACTTCTGACCTAAACCCAAAAGAGATTTCAGAGAATCAGATTCAGCAATCTAACTGATGTCTTCTACTTGTATATAATACCTCTTTCAGGGTGCATCTACCTGTATCAGATTTTTCCTGATATTCCAGTAGAGACATTTTTTTTTGCCCAGTTGTGCTGAAAGAGTATCTTTAAGAATTCCATACCATTCCCTTTAGAACACTGATAAAAGAGCTTCAGACCCAGTATTATAACTAACTATGTTATGAATTGTAACGATGTTTCACAATGCACTCTTAATGAAGAAATGTGATGCTTCCGCTTGATGGTAGACTCCTCAGGCAGAGCTTGTTTTTTAATTCATTTGATCCAATCTACCTAGATGTCATGTTTAAGGAAATTGCACTTTTGCCATTCCTTCTAGCAGCTGCAACACATTCAATACTTTAGAAGTGGATGAAATCTCATAAATAAACAAAACTACCACTGTGAAATGGCAGATTCTCTGTCCTTGCATTTCTTGTCAATACACAATAACTTGGAAGACGGTTGGTAAAACTGCACAACTGTTGAGTTATTGTCTCTGGCTTTGAGAAGGTCATTGAATATGACTTTGTTTGAGAGATAATATTCCTGAGTTACTGTAGTGGGTCGACCCTGGCTGGGGGCCAGGTGCCCACCAGAGCCGCTCTATCACTCCCCTCCTTCTCTAGACAGGGGAGAAAAGGTATAACTAAAAAAAAACTTATGGGTCGAAATAAGGACAGGGAGAGGTCATTCTCTAATTATCATCACGAGCAAAACAGACTGAACTTAGAGAGGGAATTCATCTTATTTATTACTAAGCAAAACAGAGTAGAGGAATGAGAAATAAAACCAAATCTTAAAACACCTCCCCCCACCCCTCCCATCTTCCTGGGCTCAACTTCACTCCCGGCTTCAACCTCCGCCCCCCCTCAGCGACACAGGGGGACGGGGAATGGGGGTTACGGTCAGTTCATCACGCGGTGTTTCTGCCGCTTCTTCCTCCTCAGGGGGAGGACTCCTCTCATCATTCCCCTGCTCCAGCATGGGGTCCCTCTCACGGGAGACAGTCCTTCACGACCTTCTCCAACGTGAGTCTCCTCCACGGGGTGCAGACCTTCAGGAGCAAACTGGTCCAGCGTGGGTCCCCCACGGGGTCACAAGTCCTGCCAGCAAACCTGCTCTGGCGTGGGCTCCTCTCTCCATGGATCCACAGGTCCTGCCAGGAGCTTGCTCCAGCGTGGGCTTCCCATGGGGTCACAGCCTCCTTCAGGTGTCTCCACCTGTTCCGGTGTGGGGTCCTCCACGGGCTGCAGGTGGAATCTCTACACCCCCTCATCCTCCCTCCATGGGCTGCAGGGGGACAGCCTGCTTCGCCATGGTCTTCACCAGGGGCTGCAGGGGGATCTCTGCTCCGGTGCCTGGAGCACCTCCTGCCCCTCCTTCTGCACTGACCTTGGTGTCTGCAGAGTTTCTTACATCTTCTCACTCCTCTCTCTGGCTGCAAAAGCGCTGTTTTTTTTTCCCCTTCTTAACTATTTTATCACTGAGGTGCTGATTGGCTTGGCCTTGGCCAGCGGCGGGTCCGTCTTGTAGCCGGCTGGCATTGGCTCTGTCAGACACAGGGGAAGCTTCTAGCAGCTTCTCACAGAAGCCACCCCTGTAGCCCCCCCGCTACCAAAACCTTGCCACACAAAACCAACACAGTTACAGAAAAGGAACATTTGCTTCAGAAACAAAGAGATTTGGGAAAAGATCAGTAAGAGTCAAATTTGCTAATTTCTTCACAAAGCTTTATATTTATTTCAATAAGTTTTCTTTTTTAGGAGGGTGACTTGATCCTTAACTCATAATCAACCTATGGCTTATTAAACTTTCAGTTGAATGTGTCTCTTGTTTTCAGTTTGTAGAATAATTTACAGCATAGATGAGTGGAAATAACCTCCATACACAATATAGAGAGGATATTAAGAATCTTGAAAATATGTATTCATTCATCCTGCATTATAAAACCTGAAAAAGTCCTGTGCAGTCATTTAAAGCGCAAAAAAGCATTGTGCTGGTTTTGACTGAGACAGAGTTAATTTTCTTCATGGTAGCTAGTACAGGGCTATGTTTTGGATTTGTGCTGGAAACAGTGTTGATAACACAGGGATAGTTTTGTTGTTGTTGAGCAGTGCTTACACAGAGCCAAGGCCTTTTCTGCTTCTCACACCACCCCACCAGCGAGTAGGCTGGGGGTGCACAAGGAGTTGGGACTCCTGGGCTGGGACAGCTGACCCAGACTGGCCAAAGGGATATTCCATACCGTATAACGTCATGATCCATCTGTGACTGGGGAAGCTAGCTGGGGGGTGGGAATGCTGCTTGGGAACAGACTGGGCATCAGGTGGTTTTCTTTTTTTCTCTGCAGGTGGTGAGCAATTGCATTTGTGTATCACTTGTATAATTATTATTAGTAGTATTACTATCATCATCATCATCATTATAATTATTTTCCTTTTTTGTCCTATTAAACTGTCTTTATCTCAGCCCATGAGGTTTTTTTCCATTCTCCTCCCCATCCCCTTGGGGGGAGGGGTGAGCGAGCAGTTGTGTGGGGCTCAGTTAACAGCTGGGGTTAAACCACAACAAGCATATTGATTTTAACTTTTCATTTTTGTTCTGTGCAAGCTGAAACAGAGGTTTTACAAGTATTTGAGCGGGGCTGACCGGTTTCTTTTTATTAGTTGAATCAGGAATTCTCGCCTCTCTGGGTCACAAGTCTGTAGGCCATTTTTGGCTCACCTGCAGATTATTAGTAAGAAGACAGATAGCAGTAGAAGTTAATGTTTTGTTGTTGTTGAGTAAAGTTCAGACTGTAAATAAATAAATGAAACTTTTCTGTTTTCAGTCAGTTCTGCTGTGGAAAAGGCCTTGCATGTAATATTAAGTATCTTATAGGGACAATCTCTTTTTAAGATGTTTTGAGAAACTTTCTCAGAAAATTCTGTTGTTAAAAAGTGCTGGTTTTGTAAAAGAAAGACCTTGTGCAGAGAGACTTTCTAGCAGAATTGGCATTTCTTTTTTTCTTTATGATCTCATTGTCAGTGATATCAAATAAAACCTACAGCTTTTTACCCTAATGCTTGTGTTCTTCTGTCTGTCTCCATTTTAAATGCTTCCTTTGGAAAGCGAAAGCTGGAGATCATAACTCTCTAAGTACACTTTCCTACCTTTTCCCAAGTTTCATAGGAAGATAACAAAACTTTGTGCTAAAACCAAACAAAAAATGCTGCTTTCTTAACCTGTCCTGTTCCTGAGGGATGTGTGGAAAATTTTCTGGTTTTATCTGAAATAATATTGACTGTTCCATCTCTTCTTCATCATCCTTTTTTTTGCTGTCATTACTCCCGTTAAAAATGGGTAGACAGCTTAATTGTTGTCCTCCATCCTACTCCATCTTCCCTTGACTAAAAGGAAGGAGAAAAATCTTGTTTCAATAAAACTTTTTGAGACTCAGTCACTGTTATATTGCCTTAAACTGAACTACAGCATTAACATTTTCCTGCTAATGAACTGTACCAGGAGGAGTTCCTTCTTTGGTGTCTTTTTCTCAGGGCTCTGTCTTTCATGTTAGTCAGAAAATGGAGTAGGTTAGTTCTAAGACGTAATTATCCAGTGTCAAAAGGTCAGTACACCATACTTCATTTCCGCCATTCACCTTAGCAATTATCCATTTCACTGACAGTACCTTGACCTCAGTCTATGCTTCCACCATTATTCTGGTCTTCCTATTGAAAAGTGAAATTCAGTGCACATTTGTGGAGATATTTTCTGGAGAGAAAATATTCACATTTGAAGGGAAAATGAAACATGCTGAGTTTTTCTCACATGTTGCAAATTGTTTCTTAGGCTTTCAATTCCTTTATAGGTCAGAATCTGTAGTTCTACCCAAGAGCATTTAAAATAATACTTAATCGCTGTACACATATCACAATGTACATTTTATGTGCAAATAAAACCCTGAAATTCTTTTCACTGTAGATGTGAGATAGGTATCACTGCTATTCAATCAATTTTCTTTTTTTAATTAAATTTTCAGTAATGAATTTCAAAATGAAAAATAAGTTCTGCCATTACTTTGAAACATTTTCTGTGAAAAGTGAAAGGAAATAGTAGACTTTAAGGCAGCAATAGATTAAAGGATGTACAATTTTCATATTATGAAGGGTAGAAAAACAAAATTAATAATGCCGGGTTCCCTTTAAAGAAACACAGGAACATGTCTATGTGTATACACATATGCATACATGTATGTATTCTATATACACATATATACCCACAAAAATTTCATTAGATCAGTTCAAAACAGCTAACACTTTTTGAATGTTTGCTTTGTATTTTATTTTCAACAGCATCTGCCTCAACTTCCTTACTGAGAAAAGTTCCTCTAACTGCTTTCCTCAATTGGCTGTATTAGAATCATAGAATCATAGAATCATAGAATGGTTTGGGTTGGAAGGGACCTTAAAGATCATCTAGTTCCAACCCCCCTGCTGCCATGGGCAGGGACGCCCTCCACTAGACAACGTTGACCCAAAGCCCCATCCAACCGCATCTTAAACACTTCCAGGGAGGGGGCATCCACAACCTCTCTGGGCAACCTGTTCCAGTGCCTCACCACCCTCACAGTAAAGAATTTCTTTCTAACATCTAATCTAAATCGACCTTCCTTCAGCTTAAACCCATTACCCCTTGTCCTGTCACCACACTCCCTGATAAACAGTCCCTCACCAGCTTTCCTGTAGGCCCCTTCAGGTACTGGAAAGCCACAATTAGATCTCCCCGGAGCCACCTTTTCTCTAGGCTGAACAACCCCATCCCTCTCAGGCTGTCCTCACAGGAGAGGTGCTCCAGCCCTCTGATCAGCTTCGTGGCCTCCTCTGGACTCACTCCAACAGCTCCATGTCTCTCCTGTACTGGGGCCCCCAGAGCTGGACGCAGTACTCCAGGTGGGGTCTCACAAGAGCTGGGTAGAGGGGCAACAACAACAGTTATTTTCTCTGGTCTCACAACAGTTGTTTTCTCTGGCTGTACAGTGGAAAGGAAAGCGGGTCCACACAAGTTACTTGTACAATGGATGAGGTGATTTTCAGCCTTTTGAAACTGTGTGGCATGGAGTAGGTCAGAAGATCCCAGGGGTATATTCAAGCTCAGTGATGGGGAATAGGTCCTTCACAGAGCACTCTAGTTGTACAGTGATGAAATAGTCTACAAAGCCCATCAACATATGTAACAACTTTTTTTTTTTTTTCCTCCTAAGTGAAAAAGTTACTTTCTCTGAAGGCAGGGAGCTCATAATTGGAAAATAAAGTTGGTGAGTTTTTTCAATTCAAAACCAA
Source organism: Balearica regulorum gibbericeps (assembly GCF_011004875.1). Lineage (NCBI taxonomy): Eukaryota > Metazoa > Chordata > Aves > Gruiformes > Gruidae > Balearica > Balearica regulorum. Next base: position 61,458,523 of record NC_046185.1, read on the forward strand.
ACAACATTCCAAATCTTGTTTCTAGAGGGAAATAGATCCTTGAAGCTTTGTTTGTTTTCTTTTGTTTTACTTTGGTTTACTTTGTTTTAAGGAGAGGAATACACTCTCAAAAATCTGAGTTAGCAACTAGCATTGCCTTTAGTCATTGCATTTAATCTTTTCTGGAAGCCAAAGCACCAGGTTATAAAAAAGACCCTTCTTAAAATATCTCAAAGAAGGATGAGCAGACTTCGGTGCATTCTGAAAGACTATAACCTTGCAAGATTTTTTTTGTATAAAATTGCATTAAAGAGATCATAGAATCATAGAATCATAGAATGGTTTGGGTTGGAAGGGACCTCATGGCCTTTTCAATAACAATATTCCATTTTTCCACTAAATGAGTTAAAATATATAAATTCAGACATAATTAATTTTATTTCATTCAAGAGAAAATATGTTGAAAATTTCATATAGAAAGATGAGACTAATTAGTTCAGGAACACCTATGTTCCTCTTAAAACAATAGAGGTATCAAAGCTGTTTTCTGCAACCTATATTACATTTATATGAACCTCTCCTGTCTGTTCTAAATGCAAATATGTAAATATTTGCAACATAGCTCCATCAAGGATGGGGTCTGGAATATTCATATTAAAATCAGCCCTGAGGCAAAGAGAGACTTTTCTCTGCTGTGTCTTCTTCCAGCTCCTTACAACAGCTCACATCAGCTAGCTGGCCTTTGTCACTGCCAGCTGAACTCCTGGGGCTGGAAGGGCCCTGACAGGGGATTTGGGGTGTGAGTGGGATTAGGAACGTGTTGATGTGTTGTACAGGTGTGGGAGACAAATTCTGCCTGCTCAAGAGCAGGTTGCTCTTTTTAGCTGGGAGTGATAAATTTACACATGATGACTTTGTGAAGTAGGTGTTCTGATGTGAAATCTCTAAGTTGGGATCTGACACCTCACTTTCTTTTTTTGCATGTTATCAAAGAGGAAAAAGAGCAAATACTTCCTATGAGGGCATTATATGAAAATTTTTATTTGGAATAAGCATAAGGTATAGTTTGAGAGAACTTTGATGAACAAAAAACCAACCCTGATTACTAATACTCTGCAAATTAGTATTTCAGAAAATATGAGTTCTAGTACTTTGCTGGACAAAAACTTATAATAAAATCAATTACACTAAAATTGTCTGCTCATGATTTTGTACAAGTTAGTATCTGTTTCTGACTTTACTATGGAGTTCTTCATGTATATGATATATCAAATATTTAAATTTTTCATTATTGGAGCTTGTAGACATCTTGAGTGTGATGAATGGAAATTTTACAGGCACAGAGATAAGTAAATTTATCTGTGACATCAGATCTTGGTTTGGTAGTCATCTTGTGCTTAATTGCCCGACTGAAATTCAACCTTGGATGGCTTTGTGATTTCTCTCCACATCTTGGTATTGATTAGTGTTATCACTGTTAAAAGGTGAACTTTCAGGCTTGGAATTTGAGTTGTGTCTTTTGGCAGATACTTTGCAAGAACATAGGGCTTTATTGTGCTCCAAATCTTTCATAGGTAGTTGTAAGACATTATTCCTGCATATTTATTTAGAAAAAAAATGTGGGGTTTGTGATTGTAATCTGGTAGATGGTATTTGAACAACTATAAATCTGCACAGTTTGAGAAGAGAGGGGAGGGGAAGAAAAAATATTTGGTGCTAAATAGAGGTATGTGATTACTTCATTTCCAGTTATGTACAGAAATTCAGTAAATAGAGTTTAAAGACCTCAATAGGAACATGTGACCATCTAATATTGTCTTGTGCATTGGAATTAACATCTTGTACTCTATCACTAGTGGGTAGACCATGCCAAGAAAACCCCAACCCCAAAACCAAGGGTACAAAATTATCCTCCCCTGATTCCCTGTTGTCCTGGTTTTGGTTGGGATAGAGTTCATTTTGTTTCTAGTGGCTGGTCTAATGCTGTGTTTCAGATGAGAATAAGGTTGATAACATGCTGATGTTTTAGTTACTGTTAAGCAGTCAAGGACTTCTCAGCTTCTTATACTGGCCTGCCACCAAGGAGATGTGGAGTGCACAAGAAGTTTGGAAGGGACACAGCTGAGACAGCTGATCTCAACTGACCAAAGGGATATTCCATACCATATGATGTCATTCTCCCCAGTATATAAACTGGGGGGAATTTGCAAGAGTGTACTGTGGCTTGGGAACTAGCTGGGCATTGGTCAGCAGGTAGTGAGCAATTGTGTTGCATATCACTTGTTTTGCACATGCTGCTATTATTATTGTTGTTGTTGTTAAATTCCTTTCCTGTCCTATTAAACTGTTTTTATCTGAGGTTTACTTTTTTCCAATTCTCTCCCGCATTCCACTGAAGGGGGGGGTGGAGCAGTGAGTAGTTGTATTAGCTGCTTGCAGGTTAAACCATGACACATGTTTAACCTCAGTACAGATGTTTGTCACATTCTAGGAAATTTAGCTTGGTAAATAACCTCTAAAGACTGTGAGGTAAAATGAATATAAAATACATAGGCCTTTCACTCTGTTGTATTTTATCCAGATGGACCACCCCCAAAACTAGTTGTTTTGTGGCTCTGTAAAGTCTTTTCATACAATAATAAGTCCATAATGTAAAGACAGCTGCTGAATAGCATAATTGTTTAAAAAGTTAAAATTAGTTCCCAGTTAGTCTGCCAATATGATACAGAGTATGAAAGGAATATATTCCTTTCTTTCTAACTTGCTACCTTGCCTAATCTTAGATCACAGGCCCATTTTAGTTTTAAGAACTGTTTCAGAGTACCCTCCAACAGTGTATCATGATGTTAAGAGTGGCCAAAGTTAGACTGGAATTCTGTCAGGGTGTGTGCACAGGTTGTTCATTTTATTGTTCTTCTTGTTTTTTTCTTTGTTAAGGGAAGCAAATAATCCACAATGAGAAGGAACAGCCTGAGAAAGTTTCTTTTGTTGGTAGAATAAAATGCATTTAAACATAATCCATTCAGGTTTTAACTCTTTGACAACTTTTCTAAGTGAAGTAGTTGGTACTCATCCTCTGTATTTGGAAAAATAGAATCATAGAATATCTCAAGTTGGAAGGGACCCATAAGTATTTTCAACTCCAACTCCCTGCTCCTCACAGCACTTCCTAAAGCTAAACCATGTGACTAAGAATGTTGTCCAGACACTCCTTGAACTCTGACAGGCTTGGTGCCATGACCACTTTCCTGGGGAGCCTGTTCCAGTGACCGGCCACCCTCTCACTGAAGAACCTTGTCCTAATGTCCAGTCTGAACTTCCCCAATGCAGCTTCATGCTGTTTCCTCATGTCCTGTCGCTGGTTGCCAAAGAGAAGAGATCAGCACTTCCCCCTTGAAGAAGTTGTAGACTGTGATGAGGTCACCCCTAAACCTTCTCTTCTCCAGGCTGAACAAACCTAGTGACCTCAGCTGCTCCTCATAAGTCCTGCCCTCAAGACCTTTCACCACCTTGATCGTCCTCCTCTGGACACACTCTAATAGTTTGATGCCCTTCTTGTACTGAGGCACCTAAAACTGCACACAGGACTCGAGGTGGGGCCGCACCAGTGCAGTGTAGAGTGGGACAGCTATGCTGTGCTTGATGCACCCCAGGATGTGGTTGGTCCTTTTGGCTGCCAGGGCACATTGTTGACTCATATTAAACTTGCCATCAACCCAAGCACCCAGATCTCTTTCTGCGGGGCTGCTCTCCAGCTTCTCATCCCCCAATTTGTATGTGTAAACAGGATTGCCCCATCCCAGGTGGAGAATCCAGCACTTGCTCTTGTTAAATTTCATAATGTTGGTGATTGCCATACAGTATATGAATTGTCTTAGAAATGGAATTTGGAGATGGCTCTAATGAGAATCATAGAATCATAGAATGGTTTGGGTTGGAAGGGACCTCAAAGATCATCTAGTTCCAACCCCCCTGCCATGGGCAGGGACACCCTCCACTAGACCAGGTTGCCCAAAGCCCCATCCAGCCTGGCCTTGAACACTTCCAGGGAGGGGTATCCACAACCTCTCTGGGCAACCTGTTCCAGTGCCTCACCACCATTATAGCAAAAAATGTCTTATTGCTTTTTATTGTTCTTCATCATGAGAAGATAAAGCTTTTGGAGAAAAAAAACACCTTTTTTTTTTTTTTTTTTCTCCTTTTTCCTTCTACATACTTTACTCAGTCTTTTGTGGAATCCTATCATATACATATCTATATCTGTATCATATATAGAATATTAGCTAGAGAAATATCTGGAAAAATATTATCATTTTTAGTAAACAATCACTTGTTATTTTCCATCAAATATTATTTTTGTCCCTGCTAGACTCCAAAAGCATTTCTACTTTCCTCTGAAAATGTGAATGAGACTCTTTAACTTTATAAAGTTTCTAATTATTTTTATTTGCTCAGAAATAAGGTGGGAACAGAGAAGTTTACTATTTGATTTAGCAAGATAACAACATTGTTACAACTCACAGTGTCTGAATTATATTTCTCTGATTCTGTAACACCTCATTCTCTTTGCTTCATGTTCAGTAGCTTTTTATTATTTGCCAGAAATTGATTTTAAAATAAAAGTAACCAGTATCTGAGAGATTACACCTCTCTGGCTCTTTCTAAAGCCTTGTTGGCACAAATATCCTGTTTCTTCAAAGAGGAAGTGCCTTGTACTGTTGTCAGACTCTACTTTTATCAAAAAACCCTGATTTTAGTTCTCACAAAATTGAAAATTGTAAAGTTCTTAAAATTTTTACTTTTATATATTTCTCTTCCTTTTTTTCATCTCAGTTGAAAGAATAGGAATCTTGCATTTTCACTTATTTTCATTTCTGTCTTATTCTCTTTTAATATTTTCACAAGTTCCAGTTAATAGTAACTTGTTAATAGTAAGTACATGTCAATAAGAATCGTCTTCCAATAAATATGTTAGTACCTGATAAGTACCTGTTTTGTGTTATACAAATCAATTACTTTTATCCATTTTTCTTTTGAAATTTAAGGAACTTTTCATACATTCTTAACAAAACCTCTGTCTAGTTGTCTCCAAAGAGTAAATAAAATCAGTTGTTAGATAATTACTTTATATCACTTAGTAACATGGCTTTTTGTTGATATATTTAATTCTTCCTGTATGTGGATTAGATAAATAAATTCAGAAAGCTTGGTTATCCTAAATTAGGGTTACAGCATTTGCTATAGAAGATAATTTTTTCCCTTAAGACTATTAATTGTGACCTCAAGAAACAGAGTAGTGTGAAAACTTAAAAATTCTTCCTCTGCTTATTAGGATAACAGGTTCTAGTACTGAAGACATACTTTAGAACTCAGTTGAATGAATATTCATTATAGTCCTTTAAAGTGTAAAGAGATGATAACTAAAAATGTGATGATTTTTCATCATAATATAATGAATAAAAAGTGAACTTTGACACTGTCAGACAAAACCCAGTCTCAATGTTATTTAAAACAATTTTTTTTTTAATATTGTTGTTCTGTAAAGAGCAGGGAATGAAATAAGATTTGGTTACCAATTACTGTATTAAAACATTACATGTGCTTTACTTTTTTAAAGGAACAATTAATGAAAAATTGACTCTCTTGGTTTTTTTCTTTTCAATTTCAAGTACTTAATGAAACATGGAAAACTTTATCTTGGACTGATTTCTAAGATGCTCACCTTACACTGAGGTGAAGCCATTAGCCTCACTCAGTAAAGACCAGGGGGGTTTAATAATTTTATTCCTCTTTCTTTTTCTCTCTTTCAATTGTTCTTCCTCCCACCCCAACCCTTCCCAGCTGGAAAGACTGCAGTTTGAGAATACCTCTGAATGGGCAAAGAGAGAGACACTTGAAGCAGAAAAGCAAAGTTTGGAAGAAGAGAACAGAAGATTGAAGTTACAGGTAAAAAAAAATTCAGGGACTTCTGGAAGTGAAAAATAAAGCAACACTAACTAAATTGAGTTGTGATCATCAAAATGCACAAAGTAAGCTGCCAGTTAAAAATACGTTATGTGCATTGCTTAGTTTGATTACTTGGAGAACATTCCCAAAAAGAATTACTATTTCATAATGTCAAAATGTATCCCTAAAAGAAGGGTTGTTCAAGGGAGAACAGCCCTGTCTGTATCTTAAACCTGGACAATTAGAACTCAGTGACTTTGAATTTCTGTAGGGTACAGAAACAGAAAGAAATATCTTTTCATTGTTAAAAAGGAGCAGGTGGAAATGACAAGTCTGACAACACTAGGGAGCAAAAGTGAAGACTGGGAGGAACAGAAGAGATGAAGTAAGCTTTGGTGGCTACAGAGTGCTGATGAAGGACTCTGAGTCAAATAATTTGAAACTGTGAGACAAATAATTTCTCTGTCTTACTGAACATTGAATCTCTTCCTAGGGAAGAGAGAACTGAAGGAAAAGCCTTTTTTTCTTTTTTCTTTTTTTTTTTTTTTTTATTATTCCTCTAAAGATCTGTTCATTTTTAAACCTTATTGTGCTGTTAAAAATGATGTGATAAATTATTCAGAGACTCTTAGCTGAGGGCATTTAATTTATTTTATGGTTTTCTATGCCAATATTCTATGGTTTTCTATGCCAGTAATTAAGTAGTAAACCAGAAGGCTCCCACTTTCATTGAGACTCTGAAAGCTGTGTAAGATAAAGCAAAAAAAACCCACCCTTAACCAATCAATAAATGTACATACCTGAAGTTACAAGTTGGGCAGTCAGAAACAGTAACATTCTTATTTGCCTAAATAAGAAATAATTTAATGTCTTTTATTTGCATTTGCTGTTGAATAATGGCAGTCTAAGTAACTAGGACTAGATTTGGGGTGTAGTTACAATAGGTAATTTCTCTTGGGAAAGATAGAGAGAGAGAGAGGTTCTGTACTTGAAGTCTGTTTTTAAATGTAATGATATGTTTTTTCTATATTTCTTTGATTGCTCAGGAACAGCAAAATGCAATTCAGGCATAGCTTACTTTTATAAAATATCTTACATAACAAACACCTGCTTTGGATTTTCCTTTACTAGTATTTATTTTATCGTATCATATATCACAGCATATCATACCATATCATACCAGCATTTTCATGATTTCTTTGTAATGCAAGTAATTTGAGGTTGGAGATATGGCCAGAAAGATGCTCATCTGATAAAGCTTGTTACTGTATTTAAAATATCTTTTGGTTATACGGCTGTGCTGGGGTGTTTGTTTGTTTGTTTTTTAAAATGTTACTTGCATAGAATATTAGGCATCTGTGATGAACTCTGTCTGTTAGTGTCAGTTCTGTCTGTTAGTCTCACACCTCTAACAGCCAGAACTTCACAACTTTTTGTCAAAGTCAAAAGGCAGAGATGGAGCTCAGTCATCTGTTTCCTTATAAAAGTGAACGTCCCTGCAGTGTTTGCCTTTTCATAGCTGTTGATTTAAAACTATTGTTTATCAATGTAAAGGAAAAAGTTTAAAATTGTATTTTACTGTCAGCTGAAACTATGTTATCCGTCATCTGCCAGATTGGTAACAGTTACCATCAAAAGATTAGGGTGGGAACTGATTTGTTTGCAGCTGTTTCTATCTCTGATTCACAAGAACTGCAAATCATGGAATGACAGAACAAGTCAGGATGGAATGGACCTCAGGAGATCTTCAGTCCAACCTCCTGCTCAAAGCAAGGTCAGCTCTGAGGTCAGACGAGGTTGCTCAAGGCTTTGTCCAGTGGGGTCTCAAAAACCTCCAGGACTGCACAACTTCTCTGGGCAGCATGTTTGTGATGGGTTGACCCCAGCTGGCAGGTAAGCTCCCACCCAGTTCTCTTTCACTCCCCAGCAGCGGGATGGGGGAGAGAATTAGAAGGGCAAAATAGAGAAAAAGCTCGCGGGTTGAGATAGACAGTTTAATAAGTGAAGGGGGGAAATAGAAGGGGGGGGGGGAGAAGTGATGCAAAAGCAATCACACACCACCAGCAGACTGATGCCCAGCCAGTCCCCAAGGAACAGCTACTTTGGAAAAACCACCACCTCTCTGTTATTGCAAGGGACTCTTCCTTCCCAAGTGCAGGACTTTGATTGTTGAATTTTACAAGGTTCCTGTTGGCCTCTTCCTTCAGCTTGGTGACAGAACTTCTTGACTGGAACATGCCATCTAGAGGCAAGAATATTGCCTCTACCTGCCCAGCCTCGGGGAGATAGCATGACCTTGATGGGAACATTTTCCCTCCAGAGCTGTGAATTGAGGCATTTGCTGTGCCAGGAGTAGTTTCTCCATTTTGGGCTAGGAACCATGCCCTGTGGTGCATCACCACCAAGGCTGACCAGTCTTGTAGTCTTCAGCAACATTTCCAGCCAGGAGTCCTTGTCAGGGCCTGCCATAGTATCCTAAGCATAATTGCTCACCGTGCCCAGTACTCCTGGCCTCTGGCTGCAGGCAAAGCAAACAGTACAACTGTAAACAGTCTTCTGTGACACCAAACACCCATTAACAATATGAGTGAAATAAAAGGTCAGCAGTATTAGAGGAAAGAAGGACTGTGGTGAATCCTTAATGCCACAATGAGCTCTACTCACAGCAGCAAAAAGTTAGTGAGATAGAAACATCCTTATGAGAAAAATTACTCTAGCAAAAAGTTCATCTCTGAATCAGTTGTGGCATTGGAGACCTGGCCAGCCATATGTGGAGAAGACAGTGGTTTGTAGAGTTAGTTAGCATATTTTTTTAATCTTGCTGCTGCCATTAAATGAAAAACAGGAGTTCAGAAAGGAGAGAGAACAGCTTTTTCAAGGATTCCAGCCTAACTCAATTTATGTCTTAGATGGAACCCATCTATTCCTATGTAGACACATTCTAATGTCACTGTTGAACCTTTGTAATTTCTGAGACTGTCTCTATCTAATTTGCACCAATACTATCAATAACCTGAAAACAATGGCTTTGAATTCTGATTCAGGAGCCTTTTTTTCTGTGATAGTATCTTGAGTTCAAATAAAACAACATGTTATGTGGAGGGTTAGAAGAGTACAGAAGGATGATTTCTGTAAAATATGGGTGATGGTTAGATGTTTAGGTTAGCAAAGGGGATCATATGCAAGATTGAAACCACAGCTGTCTAAATATCTTTGTGCATCTTAATCTGAATGATTAGGACTTTGTTTAGCAAGTAGACAGAAGGGATACGGGTAATGTGTTATGGAATGAATTCCAGATCAAAACACAGTTGCCTAATACTCTAGCTTCTCCAAAACTTGTATTTGTGAGATGATCTGGGAGATCTATAGTAGTTGTTTAGAACAATATACAGTGTTACTAATTGATGTATGGCTGATTCATATTTTAAAGGGTATAAACAAACAATGATGACACTTTTTCTTTAATAACAGTTTTACTAAGATTAAACACAGTATCAAAATACAGAATTGAAGTCCTTACATCCTTGTCTAAATGATTTCATGTTGACACTTAATTGTCTTGCTCTTTAATATGTATACCTCCACAGAATATAGAATTTATGCAATCTCTTGCCACTTATGGTAGTAAATCATGCAGATTGAAATTCTGAACACAAAAGTTATTATTAATCATATTTTGCACAACATGTGAGTCCTTAAAATTATTCTTAGCTGGCAGTATGTTGGTATAAGATGTTTCCATATGCAGTTTTTGAAAGGCTAACTTCTGTTGTACAAGATAAGCAGAATTGATGAAACAATTCAGATCAGACATTGTTACTATGTGGTTTCATCGATTGTACCTCTTGGAATGGAGAATACCATTTAAATTAATAGCTGTGTTATTTGACAAATAGCATGGCAACAAATATTAGATGGATCTAAAACTGGTTCATCTAGGAAGGGATAAAATGAAGAAAAAAACCCCTTGTTGATGGTACAGATCAATATCCAAAACATGCTGTTTATGGAAAGATATTTTCTATTTCATCTGTGAATATGACCTTGAAACAAGCTTATAAATTAATTTTGGGGAACAATAGCTGTTCTTTTCTTTATCTCTAATTATTATGGTAAATATCTGGTTATTAAATATTTGATTAATTGAATATGTTTTGTAGTGGACTTGTACAGAATCTAACTAAAGCCTGCTGAACTGTGGAGCTTGTGGATGCGTAGACTATTTTTTTTTTAATTTCCACCTTTAATATGATATTTTTATAATATTCTTAGGAAAAAAAATCCATAGATTTTAAAGATGGAATGATGAACAACACATATTTTTAAGATGAAACCATTTTAGCTTAACATTACCTAACAAGATGTTTTTAAAATCATCATTATTTTAGGTTTGACTTTTCAAAAGTAGGAAGCACTCAATTTTTTATGCAAATAACTTGAAAAATTGTCTGTATTAGGTTTACATAGCAAGGTTTTGGTAGCAGGAGGGCTGCAGAGGTGACCTCTGTGAGAAGAGATCAGGAGCTGCCCTGTGCCCTGTTCCATCTGGCACCAAAAGGAACCCACCACTGGCCAAAGCCGAGCCCATCAGTGGTGCTGGTGGCACCTCTGTCAAAACACATTTAAGATACAGTAAAAATGCTGAGCAGTGTGTGATAGGTGTGTGATGGGGAGAAGTGAGGAAATACGTGAGAGAAACAGCCCTGCAGACACCAAGGCCAGAGAAAAGGGGGATGAGGGGCTCCGGGTGCTGGAGTAGAGATTCCCCTGCAGCCTGTGAAGAAGACCATGGTGAGGCTGGCTGTCCCTCTGCAGCCCATGGAGGGCCATGATGGAGCAAATATCAATATTGCAGCCTGTGGAAGACCCCACACCAGCTCAACTGGACATGTCCTGAAGGAAGGTGCAGCCTATGGAGATCACATGCAGGAGCAGGCTCCTGGCAGGAGTTGCAGCCTGTGGAGGACCCATGCTGGAGCAGTCTGTTCCTGAAAGATTTGCCCCTTGGAAAGGACTCATTCTGGACCAAGGAATTGTGGCCTGTGGGAAGGACCCACACTGGAGTAGTTAATGGAGTGCTGTATCCTGTAGGAGGGACCCCCAGCTGGAGCAAGGGAACAATGTGAGGAGGAAGGAGAAGCAGAGGAGCTGTTATGGACTGACACACAAACTGTAATTCCCCATCTGGGCAGAGAGGGACAAGGTAGAGGAGTCAGGAGTAAAGGACTGAAGTTGAGCCTGGGAAGAAGGGTGAGAGGGAAGGAAGATGTTTTCAGTTTCATCTTGGTTTCTCACCATACTACTCTGTTTTTAATTTGCAACAAATTTAATTTTCCTCAAGTCAAGTCTATTTTTCTTGTGAGTGTAGTTTATCTCAACCCATGAGCCCTTCCATGTTATTTTCTCCGCCTATTGTAGGTGAGGGAGTGAGAGAGCAGCTGGGTGGGCATCTGGAATCCAGCCAAGGTCGTCCCACCACAATGCCAGAGATGGGTGTGTTCCTCACATTTCATAGACAAAAAATAATTTTTATGATAGCAACTTCAATGAGATTGGTTTTCTTTGTATTTTTAAAATAGAGGGACAATATCCACTCTCTCCTTTTCCTTAGACAAAAGATGTGAAAGGGGTATTTCTTCCTCCTAATTACAAAACAATGTATTTGAAGATGGTTTTCTTATACGGCAGAAACTAGTTACCCTGCTTCCGTTGCTGTAACACCCCCAAAGGGCATTTGCCACCACCCATGAGGTGGAATAGCTTCATTCAGATAATGTTGTGATTGTCAGACAAATCGCCAGTGCCAGCAGAAGCACTGCAGAAGTAGCCAGTTGGCAGCTGCACCCCTGCAATGTCAATGCCAAGGGTGCACAGAGCCTCTGGGCCAGTCAATGATCTCATCTTTGTAATTTCACAGTCTTTGTAATTTCACAGTCTCACTGTGTAAACTCTAACTTTTATGGATACAAAATTTTCATATTGGAGTAGTTACAATGTGAATGACATGCTTCCTAACTTTAACTAAAAACACCAGTAAAGGCTGTGAGACTAAATTACTACTTCCTAAATAATTTTTTTTTAGTTGAAGAAGAAATCAAAGTTCAATCATTCCTTTTTTAAGATCTAGAAAAATCAAATTAATAAAAATTTCAAAACACAAGTTCTCTGTTTCTGTACATCTCTAAGGAAGGTGTTATAATATGCTTACACTCACTTCCAGATTTATTATCCAGATAGTATCTTTTTCTTCCTTCCTCTGTAGATTAAGCAACTGTTTCAAACAGACTACCAAAGTACATATAATGTGGTCTGTCTTGGTATGCAATTGTATGACAAAGATTTCAAAGTGATTGAAGTATTGGGTGTATTAACTAAAGGGAAAAAACACTGTAAATTCATAGAAATAAGGGTTGCATACTTGATTCCCAAGAAAGGGAACTGCAAATACCACAGTTTTTAAACTTGCAGCATCATAAGATTCTGTTTCTTCATGACTCAGGGAAAAATACTGCCAACTATTTTTCATCTCTAGTTAGGAACAGACTGTTTTTTAAAGATCGCTGTATATTTCAGACCTCTCTTCTTCTAGTGTCTGCTGTGTTTTAATGGATTACCACATATAAACCCTTTTGATGAGTTGTTGTTGACTCAGATCACATCTTAGTAACACACTTTTTATATGTATATGAAGCACATATATTACTTTTTTTTTTTTAAATAAAATCTTAGTTACAGTTTTGGCAACTGAAATATTAAATGCTTTTCTCTTTAGCTAAGAAAAATAGTATAAAATATTCAAACATTTAGGCAGCTAAAAAGATTGTTCATACTGTATTTTATTTCTCACAGAAATATTTGGGTCATTTTGAAGTTTATTAATTTTTATTTCTTCCAACTGTTTACATGAATGTACTGGGTCTGGACAGAATGGAGTTAACTATCCTCAAGCAGCCCACACAGTGCTGTGCTGTGCTTTGTACTTGTGACTAGAATGGCATTGATAACACACCGGTGTTTCGGCTGTTGCTGAGCAGTTCTGGCACAGCATCAAGGCTGTCCCTCCAACCTCCCGCTCAAAGGTCCGTAGGCTGGAGGTGGGCAAGATGTTCGGATGGGAAACAACCCGGACAACTGACCCAAACTGATCAAAGGAATATTCCATACCGTATGATGCGCTCAGCAGTAAAAGCTAAGAGAACTGGAGTGAGGGGCGGGGGTGGGGGGCACACCTTTGTTGTTAAGGTGTTTGTCTTCTGAAGCAACTTCTTTGTGTACTCAGGCTCTGCTTCCCAGGAAGTGGCTGGACATCACCTGCTGGTAGGAAGTAGAGAATGCATCTCTGTTTATGGGTTGGGGTTTTTTGTTTTGGGGTTTTTGGTTTTCGTTTGGGTTTTTTTGTTTGTTTTTTTGTTGTGGGTGTTTGGGGTTTTTTTTGGGGGGTGCGTGTGTGTTTTGCTTCCACATGTGGCTTTTGTTTATTTCATTAAACTGCCTTTATCTTGACCCATGAGGTTTCTCAACTTATTTTCTCCCCCTGTCCTGCTGAGCTGGGGGAGTGAGAGAGACTTGGTGGGAACCTGTCAGCCAGCCAAGGTTAACCCAGCACAGCAGAACACTTCTAACAAGAGACAGACTTATTCTTAGAGAGAAATTCTTAACTAGAACAGTATTTACAAGTACAGTTCTGAAATAAAATTTAAGAATTAGTTGAGAAAAATAAATGGAATGAGGTAAGGTGACAAATGCTGCAGCTGCATTAACACACCTTGGCGTTTTGGTTCAAAGAAGTAGTGTGGCTTTAAGGCAGATCCCCTCATCATCCCCACTTTAACTGGTATTGCTTTAGTGTAGAGTGATTTTGTGCACGCTCAATTCCTTCTGAAAGAAACTATGTGGGAAGCTCTGCTTCAGATATTCACAGCCCTTACTCCAAGCCCTAAGGGAGTGGACTGTGCTGAAGCAAAGACAGCTCTTGAGACGGCCTCATACTGCACATGGATTGAGAGCCACAGGAGCAGGCAAAACCAAGGCTCTTGTGTTTGCGCACAGGCCTCAGCACCTGCTGCAGTTGTCTAATTACCGACTTCTGCTGTGCTGACTTACTGCTGTGAATATAGCCAAATACAAAAGGAGATGCGAATTGCTGCTTTGTCAACAGGGATCACAGTAGACAGTGATCTGTCTACCCAATATCTGAATGCATGGGATCTGCCAGAGGTGTTTTGAGGAGGTACCATAGTACAGAGGAGGAATTCTATAATTTGCCTGGATGATGTGAGAAAAGTTTGAATAATAAGGGCTTATACTAATTGCCAAGTGTTTCATTTCTGGTTTGAGTCACAGATCTCTTGGACTGACTTATTAATTTTTTTTTACTCTTCATCAGAACAAAACTTAAGAGAAGATGGTATCATTGTTAAACCCTTCGATACTTCCCCTAGCACTGTTCATCCAATGGAGAATTATCTTTATTTCAATGCAAACCTCTGGGGCTGGTTATTGTGATAGTAAAGCACTACTGGCTGTACAATTTGCTCCCTTAGCAGGTTTTTAAAAGGCAATATGTTTTGTCAGAATTACCACTTGCGATACAGTTAGTTTTATATGATTTTCTTCTGTAATTACTTTTCTGGTGAAATGCTTATTTCAGTTCTTTATAAAACCCACTAAAGTGTAGAGCTAAAAACAAATAAAAAGGGAATTTTACAGATGTGTTCACTTCCACTAACAAATTATGCTGATGTTTAATAATAGCTAGGAAAAAAAAAAAAAATTGGATTACAAACTGTCATGGATCAACATTCAGCACTCTGAACTTTCCTCACCAAATTATTTCCAGTTTCAGAAATATTTAATTCAGAATTCCTGACAAGAAGAAGCTGGAGGTCAAAGACCAGGTTTAAAAATGAATCTGTCATTTGCATGTGACCAGTGGCATAACTTTAAGAATATTAGTATACTTCAAATTTTTCATTTAAGTTTAATATTTTATTTCGTATTTTCTAACTTCTTGAATAGGCCAGTAAATTGTAGTGATAAAATTTTCAAAGATTGTATAAAAATTTTAAATTACACATTTTATAGCCGTGATAAAAACCAGAAAAGCTGTAGGTTTTGCTGATGCATGTGTATAATCATCTATTCTACATTATATTTTTTCTTAATTAGGACAAGATTCTGATTTTACTTAAGGATACGTATTTAGTATTGTCCCATATCTTTCATAAAAAAAGATTTAAAAGCATGAATATCTTAATATGATAGTTTACTAAGGCATATAGTCTAATCATAAAATAATAGATGGTCTAGTTGGAGGAGATCTGTTCAGTGATTCAACCTCAGTGATGAGACCAAAGTTATGAAACTTTTAATTTTTCATGGAAATGTCTAGTTAGAATATTTCCTTCTTTTTACATTGAATTTCTCAGTGTTGTCTTCTATTTAAAAGTCACTGCAGGCTATTTGTGGCAGACTAAATATCTTGAAGTGCATATGGCAGATTAACACCTATTTGACTATCATGCTTGCAATTATAGATGTGTACAAGATACAATGTTTCCATTCAAGCTTTTCATTAAGCAGTAAATTACATATAACAATAAGAAAGTTTTTACACTTCATAAAAAGTTTTATTTCTTTTTTTTTTTTTTTTTCAAATTTATGAAGCCTGTATTGTTCTCTTTTTTCCCTTCTTCATTTTTCTATAGATAGCTTTTCAAAGGTTAGGATGTTCAAATGATCAATTAAGGGAAATAAGAAGAAAATTTTAACTTTTAAACTTTATTGCACTATCACTCTCCCTTTATTTCCAGCCAGTTGGGGAAGCTTGCTTTTAAATGCCAGTTACCTTTTTTATTTTGGCAGAGTAGTGTGAGAGCACTTGCATGCCATCAGAACAAAAGCTCATCTAGCCCTGTATCCCGTTTCTGACATTGACCAAAAATGAGTATGTATGGAAGACTTAGTAAGAGCAGCACAAGAATACTTTCCCAGAGCACTGTCATGGCTTCTTAGCAATTTATGGCAATTTACCAACTTTAATACTTCTTACTGAATATTTCTTCTGTAAATTTTTTTTCAATTATTTTTGAACACATATAAATATTTAATATTCATTATGGCCTACCATGAAAAATTATAAATTTAGCTGTACGTTGGGTAAAATATTGACATTGTTTGCTTTAAATCTACCTTTGCAATTTCATTATATTGATATATATAATTAATTCTGTTCCCTCTTCATCCACCCCAGGATCCTATATGCAAATTCCATTTTGGTTTGGTGGTTGTTTTTTGTCCCTTCATCTAAAGTATCGTATACCAGCAATTCCTTACCATCAATTGCTTATTATTATTTTTCTGACTTTTTAGTTTCAAACTTACATAATTTGGTTGTGGGGTGGGGCGGATACAATAGTAAACAGAAATATACTATTGAGGATGTTAATGTATGACTGGAATAATTATATTTTCTGTTATGCTTAATATGTTTTTCCTAATAACTCTTAATCTTCTCTTTACTTTTTTAATGCTATTGCACAATATTTTTTAAAATATAAAAAAGCGGGTGTTACCAGGTTTTTACCAGGTTACCTTTTATAATTGTGAGATCTCACTTTGAGTAATAACAGTGAACTCAGAGCTACACCTGTATCAGTAGAATTAGAACTGTGTTTTGCTTTTCATTACTTTATATTTTTTCTCTTTTCATCACTAAGTATTGAAGGCTTTTACTAGTTTTAATCCCCCTAGTGTCTTTATTTCTGTTTGTATTTACCTTCCTGTATAATATTGACTTCTTTTTTCTGTGGCAAAAGCCAAGCATGTTTCCCTTTGGGTGTCTACTGGAAACTGGTCATTTATTCTTCTCTCCCTTCCCCCTTATTTTTTTTCTAATTTAATAACTAGGTATTCCAGTATATGCAGGCCTTTCCTTTTTCCAAGTCAGCTAAGTTTCTATAAGAATCATAGTGGAAGGCCTTTCTTAAAAGCCATTTGAAGGCCTGTCTAGACCTAGGACTCAGCAGATTCAATTTATTGACTCATTCAGAAAACTGAAATAGATTTGTAAGATCTACATTTTCGTGCACAAAAATTGTTTTGATTCTTCTTCAATATATCATATTTATCCATGTGTCATCTTATTTATAATTAAGAATGTCAGTTGCCCTGTTACAGGTTTGAGGTCTGTCTTTTTTTTTGTCTTTTTTTGTCTTTTTTTGGCTGCTTTTTTTTTTTTTCCCCCTACCCTCTTGAAGCATTTTAAAAATTGTTATCATGCTAGCTGTTTTCTAGGCCTTCTAAATTCTTTAACAACTGGTGTCTGGTCCCAGGGTTTTTTAATTACCCATTTTGTCTGTTTGTTTCATGACAATGTTCAATTCGAGACAGATCTTGTGATGTAGCCCATATATAAAATATGAGCACAGGATTATTTCCATGCTTCTCATATGTGAATATAGAGGAAATTCATCATAGCATGGCCTAAGTTGGAAGGGACCTTAAAGATCATCTAGTTCCAACCCCTCTGCCATGGGCAGGGACAACCTCCACTAGACCATCGTAGAAGGCCACCAAATTTGTCAGGTGCAATTTGCCCTTAGTGAAGCCGCGTTGGCTGTCACCAGTCACCTCCTTATTTGCCATGTGCCTGAGCATAGTTTCCAGGAGGATCTGCTCCATGATCCTGCCAGGCACAGAGGTGAGACTGACCAGCCTGTAGTTCCCCAGGTCTTCCTTTTTCCCCCCCTTTTTAAAAATGGTGGTTATGTTTCCCATTTTCCAGTCAGTGGGAACCTCACTGGACTGCCATGACTTCAAGTCACCATCTTATTTCCTTCATTTTTCATATTGATTGTGTAATGGTCAAGAGACCAGAAGGTTTCTTGCTGTTGATTTGTTAGAAAAAGGATTAATAATAGTTTTCATAACTTCTGCAAGTTTTTCCTCATATCCTGTTTGTCCTGCCTTATTGTATCTTGACAAAAAGACTGCCAGATTTTAAGATCTTTTCTGTTTCTCCCTTCTGTAAACAGCTAGTTATAATACATCATGTGATACAATATTTTATATAGTTCCCTTTATTAAATAAATACGATAAACTCCACCCCAGAATATACATATGATAAATTGATTTCACTTTTTTCTGCCCTAATGAACACATTCATTAGACTTGAATCTGTTTTCAGACTATCGCACAATAATCTGTAATAAAAATAAAATTCAGATCTTTTTAAATTTGATTTTTCCCCCCACTATTTTATTCATTCCAGAAATATATTCTTTACATTATTGCTGTTGATAGAAGGTAAGGAATTTTCCCTTGTTTTTTCTCTCATGATTAAGTTGTCAGTTGGTAAAGGGGATTGTATGCATCAAAGTGTGTTGAAACTCAGTTCAAGTTTCATTCCTTTAAATTCAGCCTGTCAAATCTGACATTTTCAGTGATTAATCTTTTCAGTTAGGTAGAAACTTTGGCCCTATGTGGAATATCTGTAAGTTTGTCTTAGTTGGCAAGGTACTTCTTGCAGTTACTGACTATTTGAAATAAGTTCTTCTGATTAACTTCTGTCTTGTGACTTCTTTGACATAGCAGACTTTCAAATTCAATTGTTGATGAATTCCTTTTAAGGAAAAATAAGTTATAAAAAAACAGGGGATAATTCGGACTTCAGTTTTCGGCATCTTTTAACAGTCTTAGAAAAAGAAAGGAGGGATTGTTCTTCAGTAGTATCCCTCTTAAACATAGTTATTCATGGATTTCAACAGCATTTTGTGATATATCTTATCAACTTTGGAAATTTCAGTTCTTTAAACAGCCAGCAGTAGATGCTTAGAATATCCTGTGCTCTTTCTTGCTGTGCTGTGCATACCTCATTGCTTTCAGGACAGCTATCTTGGATTATTATGTTCATGGAGGAGACCATGGACTGTTAATTCTCCCTGAACTGCCCTCTCACTAATTCTTTTAGCCAACTTTGTGTAGAAGACATGTCTCTGTGTAAAGCCTCAGAATGTTTCTTATTCTCTTTTTCTTGTTTTATTTATTTTTTATCTATTGGTCTTTTACCCCAGTATATGGAAAGAGTAATCTAATTGGAAGTAGTCTGATTTTGGTCCAACACTTTCCTTTTGTGCTCATTGGAGTTAGTGTTGGAGTCACTTAGTCCATGTAAATCTGGTTAAACTGTTAGCTACAGGGGATTGTCTTTTCATTATACTACCATTTTTATTTCCATGCTCTTCAGAGGATATATTTCTTTACTGAATCCTTATTAAAAAAAAAAAACAACCCAAACAAAACCACAACAAACCAACACAAAAAAACACCCCAACACCCCCTCAAAACAAAAAACCCACAAAAAAAGCCCCCAACCAAAACTAACAGAACACCCCAAGACTTAAGAATTGCATTAAAAAAATCAGTCTTCTGCCAAAGGAGATAACAGAATTAACAACTTTTATTTTGTTATTAGATAAATTTTGTCAAGAGATTGCTTAAAAACAACCCTTGCCATTTGTGTACATTGGAGGCAAGTAGTGCCCAAATGGCATAAATATTGATTTATAGAGCTGAACACCTCTTGTCTGACCCTGTCACTTCCTGTGTGCTTTGCTTTTCTCAATTTAGGGATACTGACTTCTTTGTCTTTCTCTGTTTCAGAAAACTTGTGAGGAAGAAAAATAATAGTTGATGTAAGATAACCAAAGTTACTTCTCTATCTGAAGTTATTTTTTGTTGTTGTTTTTTCTTTCTCCTTTTTTTAAGATGCTTTGACTGGAATTTTATTTAATACTTGATGATAAAGGTGGTTCCTTAAAAAACAATGTTGTACTCTACATCTGCCCTTCTTATTCTAGAAACATTGTGGAACAAATTACTCTAATTGTCTTTTTGCAAGTAAAGAATATTTAATATTTCTATTCTCTTTGTTTAATTGTAGTTGAGAAGTGGATATCTTAAAAAAAGTAATTTCAAGACATTCTTAATCTGTTTTGTCATATAACATAATTGCAAAGGAAAATAAATAACCTTCATTGTTATTTTTCCTTGTGTCTACAGTAAAAAATATCAGTCAAGAAGGCATTTAGCAGGAACTCTCAGATAGCAAAATAAGTACTGGTTTATCCAGTTTCTAATTGGGATATTTGGGGTGATTGCTGTATATCTCAGCTTGTGTTGCACACATTTTCTCACTCACTGATGCATTCTATTTTGCTTTCACTTTCCTTTTTCCATCTTTTTTTCTGTGCTTTTTTCAGATAGTGAACATTGTCTGGTTATTTACTTCAAGCCATACATCTTACCAAGGAGATTTATTTTCATATTACCAAATGTGTAATATAAATGAGCGGTAACCGTGTTGGAAGGAGATTTCATTTCTTTTGTAACAAATAGTGTACTATATTTAATGCATTATTGTATAGCCTGCCTAAGCAAGGTTGTAGAAACCTTTCCGAAAGCTGTCTAGAAAATATTTTTCTGTCATTGTAGTGTTTGTAAGAGGTCTTTGTAACTCAGCAGATTATTAGTCTGTGGAGACTGCTTTTTTTTTGACCAGTGTTCTATAGCTGTGGCTGTATTTGGAATCCAGAATTCCTCTCAGATTGTACTACTGTAATTTTGGTATCAGTGTCTAAATCAGTATGTTGACCTCTACCCCAATGTGTCAGAGGAGCATCCATTCCCTGAGGGAAGCCAGGAGCTGAGCACGGGACCAGGGCCAGGAGAGGCAGACTTTACCCAGCTCCTACAGCGCCTGAGGAAGCAAAGCAGAGTAGGTCTGGTGGTGGCATCCAGGGTCAGCTGAAAGTCCAGATCATCAAGCAAGTCCATAGTGACTCTCATGCAGCTGAAGCTGGGGCTCAGACAAGGCTCATGGGAGAGTCTTGGTTTCCAGCAGAGCTTTCTGAAGGAGCTTTACTTAAGGTCCTTTCTAAGAGGGGAGCAGGGGCATGCCCTCAGCTACACTATCTCTAAACTGGCCCTGAGCCCAGGAAGCCAAATCTCAGGAAGGGGAGGATGCCTTTAGAGCCCTGGTGTTCCTCACCTAGTATCAAATGACTGTATCAGCAGTAGAGCATGGCTAAGAGACTACAAAGCAGTAGAACAGGGAGAGGTTCAACCCTGTTTAGTCTAATTCACCAAAATATTATGTTCCTTTTGTCTTCAGATTGATTAATTATGATCTGGTTTCTAGTATTGTGTTGTGATTGTTGGCTGTTCTGATAAATTCATTGATTAACAACTTTTATGTCCCATTGAAGGTCAGCACTGGTGATTGCTGACCTTCAGATGGAAATGACTGTAACGGGCTCCTGTATAGTTGAGTGGAAATACCTTTTACAAAGTCTAATGGACTAGAACTGATTAATTTTAAATTGGTTGATCTACATTCACACTCTTGTGGTTTTATGATTAGTAGGTGTAAAGGTATCTACAGTTCTGAATTGTCTCAGACATTTACATCTCATCATATGACATATAGAAACCGCATACCATGACTGAAGAAGCTGCTTTTTCAGAAGAAGTTATATTTCCAGCTAACTAAGTAGAAGTGAATACTTTTGGCAGTTCTGCATCGCTGGCTCCAGTGGTATAAGATGGATCAATTTACATGAAGAATATTGTTGATAAAATCTGAAAGGTCATGGTACTCACACATACATAATAGTGTGCCTTCTGAAAAATCAATGTGGTTGCAATGATTAGGTGAAGAAAGCTATTGACGCTTCTGTTTGTTTCAGAAACTGATGGTTGTGTTGACAGTAAACTTTCTTTCCATTGGCCTTATTGGGACTTCTTAAATTAAATAAAGAAGTTTTCTTGTTTTTACATACAAGAATAATACTTATGATTTAGAAAATATCAACTCCATAAAACCAAAGTTTTGAGGAAAATATGCTATGAAGAGAAAGAATGTAAGGTCCTAGAATTAAACAACTTGAGAAACAGGAAATCTAAGCTATTATCTAGTCTGGGGTAGATCCTCTTAAGACTATTTCAGTGCTGCTTTTCCACATGTAATAAATCACTGCAGATGTGATTGAGTTCCTATCCAGCCCGAACAGCCTAACAGTTTAGCTACTATGAAGACACTGTGTATCTTACTTTTGCTCATCTTTCGTTATATAGCTTTTCACACTGAAAGACATATAAGCAACATCCCACTCAGTCCTTGGGCTTATCCCAACATAAGCTGGAAAATTTTTGTCTTTCAGTTTCCTGGGCAGGAAGGCTGTTGACTCTTAATTCCAACAGTGCTAAGCCCCTCAAAGAAATAGTTTAATCCTACAGATTTGAAAACAACATTAACCCAAAACATAATAAATAGTTTATGAAAAGAAGCAGTCAGTGTTAGGAGTCAAAGAGTTGTATTTCCATTCTCTGTGCTTATTTCATTCAACTGGACTCTCTTCTTCCTTCTTTGAACTCTTCAGAAAATAAAGGTTTAGATTCTTGATGGACATCATTGCATTCCAACTTGAAGATTAGTTTTTTGCCTTTAAAGACGTACTTTAAAGTTTTGGCAATAAAGAGTTGAAACTGGATTGAGTGGTAAATTAATTTGTAATGGTGAAAATGGGCTTTTGACTTCCACATTTAGATTTTTTTTTTATTATTAAAGAAGATAAAGTGATTGTTAAGTTCAAAAGCTGGACTGTAAAGTTCAACAGTTGGACTGTCTCAAGTGTTACCAGTGGAATAGAGGCAATTGCATAATATTTTTAGCAATACTTGGAACATAAGCTTAGTGTTATGGTTCAATTCATGCAGGCCTTTTTGTTATTTTATGCTGCGTGAAGACACTTTGGTGCTTTATTTCAGTTCTGTTCTGATGTTGGTGTATATAACAGTGGAACACTGTTTGTTACATTTGTTACAGAAAAAAACAAATTTGTTACAGCAAGATTTAATTAGCAGACTATTTTTCATCTCGTTGAGATTCTGTAAGTTTGCATAACTGTCCTGTCTTGGTTATACTGGTTAGAAGTTATCTTGGTGTATAATACAACGTACTATCAACTTTCATACTTTATCTTAAAAGGAAAGGCTTCAAAAGTTGTATCATATTAACATACCTGAATCCACCAATATGGCCTCTGAGTGCAGTTACTAAAAAACCCAGAATTTATTTGGTTATCCTATCAGCATCTTCAAGGTGGAGAAAATAGGAAGGTTTGTGTTAACTGGGTCTTAGACTATCAACCTTTGTGTGGTAGAGACTGTACCTCCCTTTTTATTTGGAAGATTTGTGTATTTGGAAAATTGATGTGGATTCATATGGATACAAATAATTACAACACTATTAGTCAGCTCTGTTAGATGAAGACTTGAATATATCAGGTCTTTGAATAAGGTCTAACCCACTAGATTTCTATCATACCTGCTGCCTCCGTGCATCACTAGAGTTTAAGTGCTAAACCATATACAAAAAAGTCTGTACAAACAGATCTATTGTTCTCATAGCATGCTACTAAAAATTACAGTGCTCTGTAGCAAAGGACACCAGAATAAACATATTCTTTAGCACTGTACAGAGCATAAAACCAACCTGAACACCTCGGTCTTGATAGTGAAATCATCAACAGTTCCATGATTCCTTTTATTTGAAAAAAGATATTGATTATTTGATGAATTCTGTGGATACTCTGAAACTCTGCTGGAATTCTCAGTATTACTCTTTTTGTTGATATAAGCTGTAAGACTAGGCTCTAAGAAGGCTGTATTTTCTTATATATTTTTCATATGTCTCAATATCTATGCTGTCTGCATTTCTTCAAATTTATGTGTTAGTAATAACACCACTTTCAAATACAAATCTTAGCAATTACATGCTTTAAATGGCAAAATGTAGATATGTATAATTCTCTATACATACTGTGTGTTTCTGTTTATCTGCGTATTCATATAAAACTACAGGCCATATATTACCACTTTCCTTTAAACCATAATTCATAAGTAGCTCTCTTTTTCCTGGAAGGGAAAAAGTGCAGTTTAGCATTTTACACATTGTATGGAAATAATTTCTCATTTTCATTACCACATGATTGCAGTGAATGCAGATCTCTAAAATAAAATAAAACAAAATAAAACAAAACAAAATAAAGCTCTTGCTGTTTAATAATAAAAAAAGGAATCATATTGTCAGAAATAAGTGTTCTGTCACAATAAAAGTTTCCAATTTAAATTGTGATGAAAAATAATTTTTCTCTCATTGTTTCATACAGCTGCAACTTCTAAACTTACTTTAGCATCTTTTTCTTCATGCTTTATTCAATGTTATATTCTGAGGTAACTCAGCTGAATGTTTTATTTAGATGGCGATGTCAATTTCCTTTTCATTAATAAGTTTAATTTGTAAGTAAATCTTTAATGAGTATATATATGGCAAACGTTGTGATAGCTGGCTTCATTCTAGTGTTTCACCATTTATCTGAAACATTAATAAAATTATTTGGTAAAAATTATTTAGGTTAAAAGTAACTAGGATAACTTTTAAAAAATAAAATAAATCAGATATTTTAGCATGTTTGCACATGTGTTGGTTCAATAATCTTAAAAAAGAAAAGAAAAAAGAAAAAAGAAAAAGCAGATTATGGTTAAATAAAAAATTGGTACTCTTCAAGAGTACTCTGACAAAAGACATGGTGTAAGTTACTATATTGAAAAGTATTGAAATATATTCCAATAGTGTGACATTCTGGAGGCACAAATACTGTAGTATAGAACATTTCTCAAATTTTGCCATAGGAAGGACTAAAGGATGACAGTGAGTTAACACTCTTGGAGACGCATATTCCATTTTATTAAACTTTTAAACTTCATTCATCCTAATGTCTTTTTTTTGTGCCTGGGTAATAAGGTTTACTTTAGGAAGAAGTCTAGGTAATATGAATGTTTTTGTGTATTGTTCTGAAGTATAAAAGAAAAAGATCTATGAAGGATTAATTTAAAAGAGGTCAATTTTGCCACATTTGTAATGTGATTCTGGACAAATGCAGTAGCTGTAACAATTATGAATTGTTTTCTACTTTATACATGTTTTATTCAGTAAAAATAAAGTGTGTTATTTTGATACAATAAAAAGAAAACCATACAATAAAATGTGAGTAGCTGATGTGCAGTGTCTATGACATAACTCTCTTGCAGACATTCAAAGATGCTTATAATACCACTGTTGATTCCTAGTAGATAATGGATGGTAAATGATAGTAATGTGGCTTACTGTAACCTCAAGGTATTTGTCATAATGTTGTGGAAACTCTTGCAAAAAAATGAGGAGAAAGCAATTTGTCCATGTTTATCTATGAGGAAATACCAGTTATGGGCTTATATAGCAGTGTCTTTTTGTCATTTCTACATTTGTGGCTGCATGTGTTTGCTGCTTTGTCCTAAAACAATGAACCCCAGTGTTTCTGCACTGCTTTCTTCCTAGTTAAGTCAAATGTATTTGTAGCCCTATATGTATACGAAATCACTTGTCATGTATATTCATAAGTACTGTAGAGAACAAAAAATTGGCAATATTTTGCATCAGAATTTATTCAAATTCAATTTAAGTGATGTTGGTGATATTCAAGAAACTGTTAAACCATGTGATGCTCTCCACTGGAGACACCCCAAAATCTATAGACTATTACAGAACTCAAGATATTGATTTAAGGAGGAGAGGTATGTGTTTCTGAGGTTTTGGGGTGGTGGTGTTTATTCATTTGTTTAAACAAATAAATTGTAAAGAAATTGTAAATCCCTCCAAAAATCTAGTGCCACTCATCCTTCTGTATAAAAATAAAAAAGTATGAGACAACAAACTCATAAAAACTCAAATCTGCTATATGCAAACCCAATGGATGTTAGGTTTAATGCTATTCCAATTACTGGTAATTAATGAAAAATATTTTAATATTTTTCAATACTAAAAAGTTTCCTTTACTAGTATTTCTATAACAATGTTATCCTCACTTACTTTATAGCAGTGTATAACACTTTCATGTAATTTAAGAAATTCATGTTGCTTAAGAAAGATATTCCAAAGAATGAGGATTTCTTGTTCTTATAATGAAGGAAGAAATAAGTATGATCCAGATGTAAGACAAACAGCATTAACTAGTCTGTGGTACTAGAAATAATTTAGCAATGGACCTATAATTTCATAAGGACCTTTGTGAATCTGTTAATACTTTGCAGAAGAGCGGTGAAAATCTGAGCTGATGACCACAGTGCTTTGGAAACAATTGGTTTTGGAACAGGAGACTTTAAGTTGGAAAAAAAAACAGTGAATTAAAGAAAAGATGCTACATTTTTTAAAAGTGGAAAAAAATCCTACAATTCTTAAGAAAACTTAATTTGTCCCTATTCGTCTTTTCTGTTTTCAGAACATTGCACAAAAAACTTGTACCTTATAAACTGTTAAGTTCGTTTCTATCAAGAAATAATGAATGCTTCAATAATGTTAAAAATTTGTGTTGTTAACACTAAGAGATGAAGTATATTGAAGATAATTAAAAGCCTTGGATGCTTATAGTTTTTTTGATTAATTTATGCATTCTCTGAAATAAGAAGTAATAAATGTTAATGAAGTGATATGTCCTGACACTATCATGACTAAAATTTACTAATCTGTAACTAATTGATTAGGTAACAAAGGATTAGAAATCACATTTTTTGAATGTCCATTTTTCACTATAGTAGTTAGTTCTTATCCAAGAACTATTTTTTTTTTTTTTCCAAGTGCTTATTTTTCTGAAATGTTACAGGTCATGAAATTGAGCTTATAATTTATTTATAAGGAATTTATTACTAGTGACCCAAATATATGTTGACAACTCACAAGAGGTTTTCAAGGAGACCTTTCAGAGTGTGCGGTTCTTACTGGCTTCTAAGTACAGATAGGTTAATTTCACTGAACAGTGGACATAACCAGCACAAAAATGTTAAATCAAATACTCCAGAATATTCCTATATTAAATTTCATATGAACAAATCAGGCTTGCGTGCATGAAGCAGAAGTTTTGCAGTCTGGAATGCTGAAGGTCATATGCCAATCAAACACAAGTGAAAAATGGAGTTTATGAGGAGCAATGACTAGAAATCCCATTTATTCTTCCTGAGGAGAAAAAGATTGTTTTTCTTCTTAATGTGAAAACAAGATTTGTCTCTAAACCTTGGATAGGATTCCCTAACTTGCATATAGTACTGTGGAATATTAAAATATGTTCTAGATCATCTTTTATAATTTTCTGAATAGGTATATACATCCCATGCATTTGTGCTTTCTCCATTATAAAGATGTGTTCACAAACAGAAGGAATAAAATAAAATTAATTGATGAAAAAACCCAACACATCTATACTCAAAACAATCCAATACTAAAGTATTTCAAAAGGAGTTTTAAAAATATTGATGTTCAGTAGTGTGAGATGATAATTAACTTGTTCTTTTTGTTCTCTAAATTATTAAATATTTAAATACAGTACATTAATGGGTTTCTTTTATCCTGAAAACTATATAAAAATAAAGAAATTATGTTTTAGGATCACTTGTAATTACAAAACTTCTATAAATGGTCATACAAAGCTAGACGCTAATAATTATGTTTGACTTATTTGGAGCTTCTTGCTTTGATGCAAGAATAGAAAAATGGAATTAAGCTTTAAAATCACAAGGCCTAAAAAAAAAAGAAGATAAAGACTGTAAACCTGTTTGGCTTGAAAGCGTATTCCAAACTGCAACTGGGCTGTTTTATGAAAATGAAAGACTGGTTAATTGGTGTATTGGAAATGTGCATTGTATTTAAAATATACTCTTTTTTGTTAGTATTTTTCCTAAACAGAAGGTGAAAACTAAATAGCTTTTCTGAACATATGTAAGACATGGGAAGTACAAAATTTTGAGGGTTTTTTAAAACCTAAAACACTTGATAGGAATGACAGAGAAAGAAATCAATAACATATAACCCTGTTACATACTCCTAAGTAGTATATGTAGTTTGTTTATATATTTAAATATAAATATAAACAAATATGTTTCATAGCCACAGAGAATCATAGTAAAAGTGAAAATTATCCAACTCATGGCATGTTGCAAAACTCAGGTACATTGAGGTGAATTCACTTTCTTACAGCTCCAAGCAGTAAATCAGCATAATAGTAGAATCATTCATTAGAAATGCTTGACAGATACTATTTATCAACACTGAAATAGATATGATGCAATCTCTTATTCTCTGTAGTGTATATTTCATTCAGCACAAGAATTATAAGTTCTGATAATCAGTATCTGAAATAAAACAAGTGCTCTGTGTATAGACTAGTAAACTGTGGTTTTGCACTAGTGAGGGTAGGCTGATAAATTCCAGCCTGGATGTGTATGTAGGTTGGAGTATTTCATATTCATCTTTGAAGTGTGGACAAAATTATAAGCCTTTTTATTTGTCTTGTTCTTAAACAGTGCTGCTGGGCTAAGGAATTTCTCTTACGCTAGAGTTTGGCTCTAGGGAAACAGGAGCTGTGTTTCATAAAATCAGCTAAATTGATATTTAGAAATGTCACCCATGATATAGTGGCATTTTCTAATATATCCCAAGGTAAATATAAACTTTCACTGAAAATTTTCGTTGTTGAAATTATTGGTCAGATAGCCTGTTTCTTATTTGGAGTCTTTATTATTTAAGTGATATTTAAAAAAAAAAGAATTGGATTTGAAAGCAGATTTACCTTTTTTTGAAACATTTTATGCAGTAGTTACCCATTAATTATCTTTCATTATACCAGATAATAATGGGTAGTATGAAGTATTTGAATATAAATATGCTGTAAACAGTCTCCAGAGAAGGAAAACCTGAGTTATCAGTATTAGTTTCATGATGATTTGTGTTAAGGTCATCAGCATCTGTGTGCTATGATTATACTTCATTTCAGACAAAAGATTTATCTGTATTCCCTACTTAGAAGAAACATCATTAAAATTATTCTCTTTCTAAAATATAAGTGACCTTTCAACATGCCCACTGAACAAGGCTTTGGTAGCACCATAGTTGTTGCTAGTGGTTTGGTTTTAGGGTAGGCTAGAGAATACAGAGGATGGAGAATACTCTATTTTTATAAATGTAGTTAGTAGCTAGCCAATGCGCCTTCTCAAGAAATAAAGAATACAGAGTAGTCTGCTGTCTTGCATGATCTGAAATAGCCACAAATTATTGGTGCTGAGTGTCAAATTGAAGATTATCCAGTGTCCTGCATATCTGTAAAAACCCTCATTTATACAAGCAAAATCTGTTGTTTATTATTGATTCATATTTTTAAAAAAATGCATTTTTGGAATAATATGTCTATTATGTTCTTCATTGAATTAGCATGTTCACATATTTTTGGGCCAGTGGTTACCATAACATTGTGTCAGTCATCTTATCCTTACTTCAAGCATACGTACATCTTTTTACCTCTCAAGATCACTGGTTTCCAATATTTATACATATAGTAGAAAGCATGTCATTAGCATGGTAGGAAATAATTGAGCAGAAGTTGAATGGTTGATCAAAGAATTCGCACTGAGAAGGGGAAAAATAGATCTTGTTTGACTGGGCATAGAGGAAGTTTTGGTATGAGAAGCATATATGGGAAATGTTGGGAAAGCATACATATCAACTAGAAACCTTTATGAAACAGTGCTTTCTTTGCATAGCCTTCGGAAACCAAGACAAATGCCGTCAGATTTCCATTTTTAAACTTTTTTACTTTTCCCATATATTCTGTCCTCTTACCCTTTTACCCTATCCTGCTGCCAAACTAGGCATAATTCCCTCAATGATATCATCAAAAGTTGACAGGAAAACTATGCTGCTTTAGAATAGTCCTCAGGTAAATTGCTTGATAGAGCTGTCAGAGGTGTCTTACCGGTTGCATAGCACACGCATTAGAGGTACCTTCTGGGTGATCTGAGGGAAGAATAATGCTACGTACTTTCTCTTTCAAGATCCAAAATAACAATATTATCCTGCAAGAAGGCTTTAAATGGGCTCTGAAAATTGCTTATTGTGAATTCTTTCCACCACACTGTACTAACTCAATGACTTTTTGGAACATATCAAAATTATAGTGTTCTTTTTTCATTTTTTTTTTCTTTTAATCTTTTGAGCCAGGTAGCATTTCTGTGTAGTTACTGCAGAGATCTGTTGTTCACACACACACAAAAAAACCCCAAACAAAAAACCTAACCCAAAACAACCACCCACCCACCCCACCGAGGTTATTATATTGCTGTGAGGTGAACAGCTCTCAATTTACAAATATAGTCAAATACAGTGGATCAGTAAGACAGAAAAGTTTAACTAGCAAGCATGAATAAAATAATATATTGTGCCACTATAATGTGCTAATGTGTATTTAGGACAACTCTATGACACTGCATACACAAGTCAGTAAGATGATCATAGAATCATAGAATGGTTTGGGTTGGAAAGGACCCTAAAGACCATCTAGTTCCAACCCCCCCTGCTGCGGGCAGGGACACCCTCCACTAGACCACATTGCCCAAAGCCCCATCCAACCTGGCCTTGAACACTTCCAGGGATGGGGCATCCACAGCTTCTCTGGGCAACCTGTTCCAGTGCCTCACCACTCTCACAGTAAAGAATTTCTTTCTAACATCTAATCTAAATCGACCCTACTTCAGCTTAAACCCATTACCCCTCGTCCTATCACTACATGTCCTTGTAAAAAGTGCCTCTCCAGCTTTCTTGTACCCTTTAGGTAACTCTAAGGTCTCCCTGGAGCCTTCTCTTCTCCAGGCTGAACAACCCCAGCTCTCTCAGCCTGTCTTCATAGGAGAGGTGCTCCAGCCCTCTGATCATCTTCATGGTCCTCCTCTGGACTTGCTCCAACAGCTCCATGTCTTGTACTGGGGACCCCAGAGCTAGACACAGTACTCCAGGTGGGGTCTCATGAGAGTGGAACAAAGGGGGAGAATCACGTCCCTCGACCTCCTGGTCAAATGTTTTGCACAAGTCCAGGTAGATGCTGTCTCTCACTCTTCTCTTACCCACCAATGCTGTAACCCCAGCATAGAAGGCCACCAAATTTGTCAGGCGTGATTTGCCCTTAGTGAAGCCACATTGGCTGTCACCAGTCACCTCCTTATTTGCCATGTGCCTGAGCATAGTTTCCAGGAGGATCTGCTCCATGATCTTGCCAGGCACAGAGGTGAGACTGACTGACCTGTAGTTCCCCAGGCCTTCCTTTTTTCCCTTCTTAAAAATGGCAGTTACGCTTCTCTTTTTCCAGTCAGTGGGGACTTCACTGGACTGCCATGACTTCTCAAATATGATGGAGAGTGGCTTAGCAACCTCATCCACCAGTTCTCTCAGGACCTGCAGATGCACCTCATCAAGTCCCATGGACTTGTGCACCTTCAGGTTCCTTGGACTATCTCAAACCTGATCTTCTCTTATGGTGGGTGGTTCTGCATTCTCCCATTCCCTGCCTTTGCCTTCTGCGACTTGGACAGTGTGGCTCAAGCACTTGCCGGTGATCTAGTTGGGAAGGTTGCTTTTAACTTTTCCATTTGTGTTAAATATGCATCAGCTGCATGGAATTAGTAAATTGAACTAGACTAAGGTATGCATTAGATGTATAAGATAACATACACTACAGATTATATAAATACAGAAGAATTATATAAATTCACCCTGGCTATATTAGTGGTTTTGTCAATGTGACAGCATCCAGCTCAAGATGTAGCACAAAGCTGTGTTAAAAAAAAAGAAACAAAAACCTTACTGTTGTTTTAGGCTAAGGCATTCTTATCTCTTCTCCCCACCACCGCCCCCAAAAATTGTATTCAAGTGGCATTCAAAGGTCTTGTTTATAGCTGTTTGGGAGTGTTCTTTTTCAAAACACAAGTCTTTAATGTATTACAGCATTTCATAACTGAAAATCTAGGCATCTTGGACATTTCTGTTTTGCAGATCAGCTTCGTAAGACCTGTGCAATGATGCCCTGGTCTTGAGAAAGGCAGAAGTTGCATTGCAGATGCTCTGCATCATTGGTCTGACCACACACAGTAAATTTGGCATGAGAAAAATGTGCTGGCTTTCCTGAATGTGCTCATACCATCTGTGCACATCATACTCAACTCAATAGATCTGATTTCTTGGAGATGTTGATTCACTGTACTCATGTGCTAAATAGGACACATACACATGTTGCTGAACACTAGAGCAGTATGACTACCTGAGAAAGGTAAATGGTCATAAAAATAAATGTTTCTTATGTAGCTTTCCTAAATATTCAAGGTTTGATATAATTGATGATTTGAAATATTTCCCTAGCATGATTCTGTTACCTTAAATACATGTAGCTCTTTGTTAATGGTGCCAGATCATGGTTCAAGGAACAGAGCCTGAGGAGAAGAAAAATGCAGTCGAGTTCATGACATGCCCGAGAAATGATGCATGGACGTTTGTTAAAGCAGTTTTGCACTTTTTTTTTCTCCCTTTCTTTTCATGTTGTGCATTGAGCTTATGATTGTTACATTCCTTCATTTTCTGTGCAGTCTTGCTTCTTGATACTACGGTTAGAATCTAAAAATTACCTTAGTAATCCAGTTACAGTTCATGTAATCTATTGTTGTGGTTTAACCCAGGTAGGCAGCTCAGTCCCTCACAGCTGACCCCAGAGGGATGGGGGAGAAAATTGGAAGGGTAAAAGTAAGGAAACTTATGCATTGAGATAAAGACAGTTTGATAGATAAAACAAAACTACACACACAACCCATGCAAAATAAGAAATTCATTCACCACTTCCCATGGGCAGGCAGGTGTTCAGCCATCTCCGGGAAAGCAGGGCTCTGTCATGCGGAATGGTTACTTGGGAAGACAAAGACCATCATGCCGAATGTTCCCCGCCTCCCTTCTTCTTCCCCCAGCTTTATATGCTGAGGGTTATATCATATGGTATGGAGCATCCCTTGGGTCAGTTGGGGTCAGTGGTCCTGGCTGCATGCTCTCACAGCCTCTTGCTCACCCCCAGCCTACTGGCTGGCAGGGCAACATGAGAAGCAGAAAAGGCTGTGACACTGTGCAAGCACTGCTCAGCAATAGCTAAAACACTGGTGTGTTATCAGCACTGTTTTGGTCACAAATCCAAAACACAGAAATATATGAGCTGCTCTGAAAAGAATCGACTCTACTCCAACCAAAATCAGTACATTTATGAAAAATTCCTTCAGGTTACTTTTTTTTTTTTTTAAGAGAAGTTAAAGAGGTATTACTTTGCATAAAATAAGACATTATTTGTCTGTTTAAAGCTTCTACTTCAATAATTTATTTCACTTCTCTATGTTGATAGAATCTAGGCAATGAATAGAAAGAGTGGATGAAACTAAACAATGTGGACAGCATATACTTATGTAGTTAAGTTTATGGAAAAACTATCATGCATTTATAATTGCATATTTGCTTCTAATAGTACATCTTGTCAGATATAGATTCACAAGCTCTACAACAATGGCTAATAGTTATGATCTGGAGGTGGACCAGGATTCCTGTATTCATCTTTATTCAAAAATAATTGTTCCATCTGCCCTTTTTTTACATAATGTATGGTGACAATAGCAAAGTAGTAATACCTAGGAAAAAAAATTACACATCTCTCTGTGTAATTAAGGATGACTGTATAGTCGTGTGGATTTCTGTTACTGTCATTACATTACAACATATTACAGAGACAAAAAATTTGTTTTATTGATCCAAATCTATGACGTTTGTAGTAACATTATGGTAATGTAGTAGCATGAGAAGTTTTGTGGCTTGGACAGGATTTCATTACACAACGGCTGGTACAATAATTCTAGCTAATTAAATGCTAACAAAGCCAAACTAAAGGAAACTGTCCTGATTTTGGCAGGGATAGAGTTAATTTTCTTCCTAGCAGCTGGTATAGTGCTGTGTTTTGGATTTAGGATGAGAATAATGTTGATAACACACTGATGTTTTAGTTGTTGCCAAGCAGTCAAGGACTTTTCAGCTTCTTTTGTGGAGGGAAAGAAGATTATTGGGAGTGGTCAGCATGGATTCACTAAGGGGAAATCATGCCTGACCAATATCTGATAGCCTTCTGTGATGGCATGACTGGTTGGGTGGATGAAGGCAGAGCAGTGAATGTTGTCTACCTTGACTTCAGCAAGTTTTTTGACACTGTGTCCCGTAACACCCTCAAGGGAAGTTTAGTAAGTGTGGGTTGGATGAGTGCACAGTGAGGTGGATTGAGAACTGGCTGAATGGCAGAGCTCAGAGGGTTGTGATAAGCGGTGTAGAGTCTAGTTGGAGGCCTGCAGCTAGAGGTGCTCCCCAGGGATCAGTACTGGGCCAGGCCTTATTCAACATGTTCATCAATGACATGGATGAGAGGACAGAGTGTACCCTCAGCAAGTTTGCTGATGATACAAAACTGGGAGGAGTGGCTGATACACCAGAAGGCTGCGCTGCCATTCAGTGAGTCCTGGACAGGCTAGAGAGCTGGACGGAGAGTAACCTAATGAAATTCAACAAAGGCAAGTGTAGGGTCCTGAACCTAGGGAGGAATAACCCCAGGCACCAGGACAGGTTGGGGGTTGACCTGCTGGGAAGCAGCACTGCAGAGAAGGACCTGGGGGTCCTGGTCGACAGCAAGTTCAGCATGAGCCAGCAATGTGCTGTCATGGCCAAGAAGGCCAATGGTATCCTGGGGTGCATTAAGAAGAGCGTGGCCAGCAGGTCGAGGGAGGTTATCCTCCCCCTCTACTCTGCCCTGCTGAGGCCACATCTGGAGTTCTGTGTCCAGTTCTGGGCTCCCCAGTTCAAGACAGACAGGGAACTACTGGAGAGAGTCCAGCGGAGGGCTGCAAGGATGATTAGGGGACTGGAGCATCTCTCGTACGAGGAAAGGCTGAGAGAGCTGGGTCTGTTTAGCCTGGAGAAGAGAAGACTGAGAAGGGATCTCATCAATGCTTATAAATATCTAAAGGGTGGTTGTCAAGAGGAAGGGACCAGACCCTTCTCTGTGGTGCCCAGTGACAGGACATGGGGCAATGGGCACAAACTGGAACACAGGAAGTTCCATTTGAACACGAGGAAAAACTTCTTCACTGTGAGGGTGACCGAGCACTGGAACAGGCTGCCCGGAGAGGTTGTGGAGTCTCCTTCTCTGGAGATATTCAAAACCCACCTGGACACGATCCTGTGCAACCTGCTCTAGGCGAACCTACTTTATCAGGGGGGTTGGACTAGATGATCTCCAGAGGTCCTTTCCGACCCCTGCCATTCTGTGATTCTGTGATTCTGTGATTCTCTTACTGGCCTGCCATCAGAAAGTCAAGGGGGACCCAAGAAGCTGGGAGGGGACACAGCCAGGACAGCTGACCCAAACTGACCGAAGGGATATTCCATACCATATGATGTCATGTTCCGTATATAACTGGGAGGTGGGCCAGGAGGCAGGGCAGCTTGGGAAGTAGCTAATCAATTCAGACTCTTGAGAAATTGTGCTGTGTATCACTTGTATATTCTTTTATTATTGTTGTCGTTGTTAATATTTTTATTATTATCCTCTTCCTTTTCTGTCTTATTAAAGTGTCTTTATCTCAAGTGAAGTTTTACTTTTTTTTTTTTGTTTTCTATTTTCTCCTCCATCCCACTGGGGGTGGGGGAGTGAATGATTGTGTGGTTGTTTTAGTGGCCAGTTGGGTTAAACCATGACAGAAACAGAGACCTGTAAATTCATCTGTTACAGTTTAAATAGTAAAATGCATATGGATCTTTATTTGATATTATTTTTTTTATCTGATGAATAATTCTATTACATAATTCTTGACTCACCCAAAAGCCCTTTTCCACCATGCTAGAAATTCCATGCTCCTAATAAATAAAAATATGGAGCATCTCAGTTGTCACTTCATTTAAAATAAACTTTATTTTTAGAATCTGGCATAGTAAAAGTTTAAAATGTTGAGCAAATGAGCCTGATACTGTGGGAGGGGAGACCATAGTTGAAATTCTGCTTGAATGTTAGTAAAAATTACAGGGTATTTTTTTCCTCTCTAAAGTTTGTATTTTGAGAGTCTAACAGATCAACCTGATAGTGGTAAACATGAAAATTACAATACAAGATAAATGAGCTGCTTGGTTAGTTCTTAATTGGCTTCTTTTCCTATTTAGCAATACTTCTGTGACAAAATTTGTCTTTTTAAAATAGTTATTGTCTCTAATTACTTGATCATATTTGAATATTCACTTTTTCAAGATAATTCCTTCTTTGTTTGCCATAGTTCAATCTTAGATGCAATGTCAGCATTTTTTTTAAATGATCTTAAGACCATCTCTTTTATTGTCAGGATTAAGGACAGAAAAAGATAAACACTGCCAATTACTGTCTCCTTGTGGTAGATTGTTCTTTAAAATCCTTTTTTTTTTTCTTTGCCTGTGTCCCATCAACATAAAAAGATCATAAAATACCAGTAATTACAGTACAACTCTGTTATTTCAGTTGCTACTTCATTATGTTTCAACAGCATTCAAAATACTTAATGGGATTTTTTTTTCACCAGTTGGGCTCTGGAAAAGCATTAAATCCCATCTCTTCCTGTTCTTTGAGGGACATGCAGTTGTCTGCCATACAATGCAAAGATGTCCTTCACATCTCAAAATAAGAAAACCAGAATAAAGCAAAAAACATCTGATTAGGCCTGCCATGTCTGTCACTTTGTCAAATTATTAGCTTTAATAAATAGAACATTCATCCAAAGTAAAGAAAAAAAAAAATGTTTTTTTT
Organism: Balearica regulorum gibbericeps; assembly: GCF_011004875.1. Taxonomy (NCBI): domain Eukaryota; kingdom Metazoa; phylum Chordata; class Aves; order Gruiformes; family Gruidae; genus Balearica; species Balearica regulorum. The sequence continues at coordinate 61,495,258 of NC_046185.1, forward strand.
TCTTGTACACCATAAATGGACATTTTTGTTAAAACCAATGAGGACATTCATTTTCAAACTTCATTTACTTCCTGATCCACAGCAATAAATGTTGCATAGGAATTTTTCCAGCTTCTCTGTTTTTTCTCTTCTACTAAGAGGAAGTAGAAACAGTAAATAATGTTGGTTGTGATTTTTTTTACTTTGAATTCTGTCATTTAGCAATAGAGTAGGTAAAGTAACAATTATTAGTATGTGTCTAGATAACATTCAGGTGCTCCAGGATCTGAAGAATACCTATCCTGTTAGAGGAAAGAAAAAAATCCAAGAAAAAAAAATGTAGTGTCTTCAGAATCTGATCCTTTTGTTTGTTTGTTTTCTCTTGCACTGGTGTAGTCACATAGACACTAGAGAGGCAATCATTAATTAAATGCTATTTTATCACATTCTTCAGTGAAAATTAACTGTCACTCTGTTTAAGATTTGGACTTCAGTACTGTGAGTAAATCACAGTTTGTTGGTGTTGTTTTGAGCATAATAAACTTTGAACGTGTCCCTACCTTATTCCTGTTTCTTCTGGAGTGACTGATGACTGTTGTGCAGTGGTAGTTTTATCAGAATAAGACAAAGAAAGAAAACAGCAAAAAAAAGATTTACTAATGAGGATATCTTGAACTTAGGAGGTGCACATGATGGTGGTACTAATTCAGGAAGCTCATCCACACTTTAGATTATGTTATAATACTTCTGGAAGATGTTGCATATCTAGAGGCTTACCGTCCAAAAGCTACCGATGATATTTTAATAAGAGCTAGTATAGCTCCTTAGCATAAAAATCTTTGCATAGTTTTATGTACAGTATTCATCATCTTGCCTGTACTTTGAACACTGCATTTAAAAATACATATGAGATCATAAACTTTTTTAACAAAATATGTTCTCAACTTTACTGCAGAAATTGCAGGTCTTATTTAGATATTCCTGTGAGGCAAGAATTGCGTGACAGCATAAGTTAATTTTTCAGGCAACTCAGTCTTTTTTTTTCTTTTAAGTAAAAAAATAACTACTTTAAAATGTCTAATCGTGCTTTATATCTCCTGTATATCACAGAACACAATGGGCAGTTTTATCCTGAAGGAATGAATCTAGTTGTCTGTGATGCAGGAGTAGCAGGTAGGGAGATGAACAAGTGGTTTCACTTCCCGAAGGGCTCCATTTACTCAGAACTTCTGCTTTCCATTCAATCATCTATATACTCTGCACTACATGCTATTTAAAGCGGAGCTGCTTAAAGATGGAAGTTTTAAGGGCAAAAAAGAACACACTGTACGTGCATAGCCAATAACTTACTTATTGTTAGACTAATTAAAATCTTAACTGTGTAATCCAAATATGCAGTTACTATCTCAGTTAAAATGACACTAACCTCGAGGCCAAAGTATCTAGGTAATAAAGAAAAGTTTCAGTAGTAATACAGTTAAATTTGTTGTACCAAAATTACCCAAGCTTTCCATTCCTTTTCTCTGATGTTTTGTTCATCTTTCTGGTGCCAGTCTGGTATCTAAGGTCAGTCGTCATCCTCAAAAGGTATGGGGTGAGGGGAAGCATTATCGAAAATTGTCTGTGTCCTGAGTTCTTTGCATGAAGGAGTACATGATTAGTGGTGAGCACTTCCTTCTTCTCAGACTTGAGTTTGTCTTGGGATTATTTTTTTATGTTTTCAAACACCATCTCTTTATTTAATTTTTCTTCATTGGTTGCTACCTAAAGTGTGACTGTCTTCACCACCCTGCTATTAGTTTAGGTTCTGTGATAGCCTCCTCCAACTCCACTTAACATAAAGGTGTAGTGTTTGTTACTCAACAATTTTATAGATTTGTTAGACCTTTGCCATAAATAATATTCACGGGCAATAGTCACTTAACTGCTAGACTTTATATCACAGCTAAACTCAATTTTGGTCAAGACAAGACCTGAGATGCTGTCCTGCCAAGTTGTGGCCTTCTACTATTAATGGCAAATCACTACATGTAGTGGTATCACCACTATGCTGTCAGTATAAACTTTGAAATATATTCCATGGAGACATGTGGATTTTTTTTCTTTTTTTTTTTTTCCCCCTGTTGTATGGTTTGGGGGTTTTAGGTTTTTTTTCTGATTTCTTTTGTTTATTTGTTTGCCTGTTTGTTTTAATTTAAATGAGTGAGACTACTTAAAGAAAGAGAAGTTTGTTGGAATCTTATCTACTGATGCTCTAGCAGGTAGTTATAGCCAATCTACAGTATAATTTTTACTGTATTAAGCTGAATGTTCCAAATCAAGTTGCATCAGGTTCCTTGTCAATAGCTTAAGAGTATTTGGGAGAAAAAGACTAATAAAGATTTAATCTTTGAAAAAATGAAAATGAAGTGCAACTCAATATAGAATGCCAGTGGGAAACCACTGAGCACATACAAACTCCTGTTCTTTAAAAGATGCAAAGCTTCATATTCTACAGCCTTACTCAATGACCATTTTTCCTTTTTAATTTTTCACGTAAGAGGAGGGAAAGTGATGTCTCCAGAAGTATATTATGAAAATAAACAGCTTCAGTGGAACAGCCTACCTTTCTCATTTATTGCTTTCCCAGCTCCTAACTGATTAAAAAAAAATAAAAAATTGTATTAACATTCAGTTGTATTTATGTACATGTCCTAAAACATGTTGCTCAAAATTATTCCACCTAAGGTACCAGGGGAACTGAACAAAAAAATTTGTTACAGTGCTGTAAATATCTATGACTGAATGGCTTGGGTTATGTGGGTTCTTTTGAAGGTAGCTGTCATGGTTTAACTCCAGCTGACAACTGAGGACCATGGAGCTGCTTGCACACACACCACCCCCCCCCCCCCCCCCGCCTCCAGTGGGATGGGGGAGAGAATTGGAAGAGTAAAAGTGAGAAAACTCGTGGGTTGAGATAAAGACAGTTTAATAGGTAAAGCAAAAGCCACACACAAAAGCAAAACAAAAGAAGGGATTCGTTCACTACTTCCCATCAGCAGGCAGGTGTTCAGCCATCTCCAGGAAAGCAGGGCTCCATCATGCGTACTCGTTACTTGGGAAGACAAACACCATCACTTTGAACTTCCCCCCTCCCCTTCCTCTCTCCCCAGCCCCTTATATGCTGAGCCTGACGTCATATGGTATGGAATATCCCTTTGGTCAGTTGGGGTCAGCTGTCCTGGCTGTGTCCCCTCCCAGCTCCTTGTGCCCCCCCAGCCTCCTCGCTGGTGGGGTGGTGTGAGAAGCAGCAAAGCCCTTGGCTCTGTGTCAGTACTGCTCAGCAGTAACATCCCTGGGTTATCAACACTGTTTTCAGCACATATCCAAAACATAGCCCCGTGCTAGCTACTATGAAGAAATTAACTCTATCCCAGCCAAAACCAGCACAGTAGCTTGTTTAAACCCATACATAACTGTTTATACCACACACTCATCCCATTATGACCTATAAAAGCTGGGAAGTGGTTCGGCTTGTGCCTGGAAGAGCAAGTGATTGGTTTGGAAGTAGTAGGAAAGGCTCATTTGGTCACAAATGTATTCTTTCCTAAGATATTTCCAAGACATTACTTGTAAAGAAATTTGCTAGGATTGAGGCTGAGGAAAATAGTCACAAGGAGAAGTTTATCTTGAAAGTTCAATCTTATGAGTGCTCATCAATAAATGTGGAAAACAAACAGAAATGTTTAGCAAGAAGCCTTGACTTAGTAATTTTGGCTCTGTGTGTGTGGCTTTGAATAGATTTAAACCTTTGAACAATATTTACTGTTTTTTAACAGAGAAATATAAGAAAAAATCAAGAAAAGAAGGTTGTAGTCCTAGTGTATACACATTTGTAGGTTTAAAAATTACCTTTGAATTGCCTTTCTGCACTATTAAGTATTTCTTTAGTGGAGAGTTGTAGCAGTTTCAATTTCTTTCCCCAGTTTCTCTTTCTGACTCATTAAAAGTCAAGAATTTTTTGAGTCAGGTAACTGACAGTGCTTTATGTCCTCTGAGCAGAGAGGGGAATAATTCTTGTACCTTGAAAATCTAGATGTTTGATGCATTGAACTCCTGTGGGTAGAAAAATCAAGGCAATGCTGTGACTTAAGTCATACTTGACAGATTCTGCCTGTTCAAATTTGCAGGTATGGATCACTGTACCACCATAAATATCTGTAATGCAGTCTTAAAAGCTACATTTGCTGTTGACTTTTATTTTCTGATTCTGTGAATCAGATGATTATATAAGAATTTCTGTTGTTTCTTCCTGTCATTCTCTGACAATTGTTGACAACAGACTTGAAGAACTGTCAAACAAATGAATCATAATGGTTAGTTGTGTGATTTTTAGCAGGAAAAAGGACTCAATTTTACAATGTTTACACCAGTAAACTTGATAGCAGTGCAATGCTGTTGTGACAGTATACTTCATGCCTGGTAAGCAGAATTTCTTACTTGGCATTTTACATCTGTGGAGACCTGCCCTTGTTTAGCAAAAGTCAGATGTAAAGTCAGGAGGGTCTTAGCTTGAATTCATTCCCCACATAGATGTATTTGCTAAAATACAAGTAATACAATCAACTGCTTTTTGACCCAGTTTGGAGGTATGTTGATCTACTCAGAGACTATTTCAGGCAAAGATTGGTAGCATCAATTTCTTACACTCCTTTTTGCAAATTCGCGGATAGACAATCATGCTGAATAAATAATTTTCCTACTCCCTGATTTTTGTTGGTCTTTTTGACATATCTGTTAATGATGTTGAAAATACCTCTGGGAGTTAAAAGGAATTATTATTGGAAGTAATTAATGATAGTTTGAAGAAAAGTTTCAGTGTCTTAAGAGCAGTAAACTATATGATAACATGAGGTTTTTATTTACTGCATCTACCATATTCACGATCAATAAGTATGGAGGGTTTTGATGTACGCTGTATTTTATGCCTTTTATACCTGCCCTGGAGAATTTTCAAGCATTGTGAGAGGAATGCACATAAGTAACATCAATAAATAGAGTATTTGCAGGCTTTTTTTGTTTTACAGCGCTCTTAAAAATTCACTGTTCTCCAGAACAAGGATGAAAGCAATGATAGTGCTCAACGGGAGGCATTAGTCATAGGTCACAACAGTATTTAGCATAAATATCTGCATGGCATCAATGTGACATAATTTTTTGTGTATAATTTTGAAAGACAGAACCATATTGCAGATGTGTCTCCAAACTTCTGAAGTTACGTGAAGTTTAAGAGGAAAACTCCTAGTTGAGCTCTGTAATGGTACATCTCCTCTGCCTCACCCACACAACGATCTTACTAAGGGAATTGTCCCTTAAAACTGCTGCATGTTGACTATCATTCCTTGTCAGTCATTACTGAGGTGGTCATTTAGAAATGAAGTGCTGGATTAAGCCTTAACAACGTATAAGTCCTGCTTACACATCTTTCTGTAAAAGTTAATGAATGGCCTAAAGGATCAACAGAGACTGTTTGTTCTGTCTCAAGCACATCATTCATTCAGCACAACTTCATCTTTCATAATATCTCAAATTCTGGTGATTGAATATCTGTATCTCATAAAATTGACTGCAAAGTCAAATTTAACTCTTCCCAAATCTGTATATGAATGCAGAGGGCCTAAGAGATACACTTAGAAGAGAAAATATTTAGCTAATTGTTGTTCAGAATTTTATTTTAATTAGTAATAATTAATAGCCAATATTAGTATATTAGATGAGTAGTGCTAAATAATTTGCAATGTTTCCTGTATCTACGGTAGTTCCAAGATATGATATCTGAATATGGATTTAAAACAATATCCACACCAATAAAGCTTGGCTTAGAGATTACGTTTAATCCTCTGTGCTTTAGGACACTTATTTTGATTTACATTTACACAATCTGGCAACTGTAGCTCAGAAATCATTCAAATGTAAGAAATTGCAAAGAAAACATTACTATGAATGCAAGAGGAATAAAAGTGAAAAGGAGATTCTTGGCTTGCTTTACTGTTGATATATTATACTCTAAGTAACTATAATAAACTCAGCAGATGTCTGCAAGGCAGTGATTTTTTTTAAGCATTAAACTTCTGTGTAGGTAATTTTAGCCACTGCTACAGTCCTTTTTATGACGGGGAAATTTTTTAATCTGTATGATTCCTTTCTGAGTGCTGCTATAAGAAATCAAAAAAAATAGGGTAAAAGAAGGGAGAATCTTTTGATGTAACTGCCATATGTATGTATATCTTTGTGTTCTACCAAAGAAAGAAAGAAATCAGGAAAAAAAGAATTTTCATTTTAAGAAATTTAATCATACTGGGTTATAAATTTCAGCATGCTGTATTTCAATAGGGGACTCTTAGATTTAGAGTTTCTGTATCTTCAATGATTTTTTTTTGCTTAAGTAATCAAAGTGTCCCTGAATAATCTTATAACAGGAATTAGCATAGAGTCCACCACTAACTGAATAGGATAGGTTCTGAAATTACTATATCTTAGTTTTCACCTAAGTTTTGCTTAGCTAACCTCCACTAATAGTTCTCCTAAGCAGAGAAGCTTTTTTTTTTTTTTAATCTTGATTCTTAACTGAATTTTATTTGTAAAGATCTCTCCTTGTTTCCATTACTTTGATTTAAAAACAACTTTTAAATATTTAAAGTGAGTTACAAAAAAATAATTGAGTATTGATAAACACTCAATTGCAAATCTGTGGGTTTTAACTTATAAGAAAAATACTAAATTCATTTGGATTGTGCATATTGATCATGCTGAGAATATCAAAACTTCAGTAAAGTGGCAAAGATTGCAATTTAAACAAGAAGAAATTAAGCTGAAAAATTAAGCAAGCCTTTGGATTAGCATCGGTAAATGAACTCTTAAAATTTATCTACATTCTAAACTTTTTTGTTTCATATAAACTGTAAATCATCAAAGCTGGAAATCAATCTAACCTTCTGTGAACATTAAGGATATATTATTCATGCTGAAAAATATTCTACATGTAAGTATAGTTACTAAAATCAAAGAATAGGGAAACAATATCAACTTGTATATAACAATAATTAAAAAAAAAAACTGCAGAGAGGATAGTGACATCATCTTCCCATGGTATTTAACTTGGATGCAATTCAGAGACCCTTCAGACATTTTCAGGTGCCATTCAGAGCAGTTGTACAACAAACCATTGAACAGATTAGAAAAGTGAAAGAAAACTGTTAGAGTTGCGAGAGGTGACTCAGCTTGGTCAGAAACAAGATTTTGACTGTTGCTAAGTAGCAGCAGAGCTACTGCTGATTAGTTAACATGGCCATCCTGCAAGAAGATAAGTGGTTCTGTGCTGCTCTACCATTTCACCACCACCATTTGTCTATCCTAGGTGTATAAACGTCTCCCTAGACCCTGGTACAAATGTTGTTTACCTGAAAAATCTGCTGAGATTTTTAAGTTATTCACTGCACATTATTTTGTCACTATAGTATTTTCTTTCCTTTTTTGGTTTGCTTTATCAAATAATGACAGTAAGGCTACATGTACCCACACTTTCCTTACGATAACTTTTGAACCTTTTAGTCAATAACAGTCAAATGATTAAATCAAATGATAAATGCTTCCCGATAACTGGGTTCCTACAGGCGTTGTGAAAATCGCTTGCCTGAGAGAGGAAAAAGACTTAAATTAGTTTTCCTTTCCTGCTCCTCAGTGAGAGTGGGTAAAGGAAACAGACAAAATTGGACTGGTATTTGTTATCTGTAGCAGCAGCTGACCAGCCAGTCAGCATTGCACATAAATTCTGGAGTAGTCTCAGTATGTAATGTTTGTTATCCAGTACATGTCCTATGGAAGGTAAGAGAAGTTAAAGAGCAAATAACACATACGACAGCGGACTAATTCTGCTATTAATAGAAATGTGTTTGGTCTCTAAAATAGCTGTGTAAAAACAATTAATTAGTATAACCATCACTTTAGACCTTGACTAATGCAACTAGTTTTATCTCCTCATTTTTTTCAAGATAAAGTTTCCAATTAATCATAAATATTTTGTTTATATGACATTGGTTTCTGTATGTTTGAAAGGGTGGGACTGTAGGGGATGAAATGTAAAAACCATCATACTTTGGTTTACTGTGTTACAGTTTGTGGAATTGAAGGTGCTCTGCCTAAATGCACTACATCAGAATTACATCCATAGCATTTATTTTGCTGTAGACATCATGGTTGAGGGGGGAGACATAAGCCCCGTACTCCAAACACCTCTTAATGCTTGTACAAAGAAAGAAATGTTTGATTCCAATACGATTGTTGTGGTTTAGCCCCAGGCGGTGGCTAAGCACCACGCAGCCGCTCGCTCACTCCTCCCCCGTCCCCAGTGGGATGGGGAGGAGAATGGGAAGACGAAGGTAAAACTCGTGGGTTGGGACAAGGACAGTTTACTGGGACAGCAAAGGGAGAGGAAAATAACAACAGTACTGATAACAGAATATACAAAGTGGGTGACAGACAATGCAATTTGCTCACCAGAACCTGATGCCCAGCCCATCTCTGAGCAGTGACACTTCCTCCCCCGCCAGTCCCCCTTTGTATACTGAGCATGAGATCATATGGTATGGAATACCTCTTTGTCTAGTTTGGGTCAGCTGTCCTGGCTGTGAACCCCTCCCAGCTTCTTGTGAAAATTAACTCTATCCTAGCCAAAAAACAGGACAAGAATACTCAGTAGTGCTTTTTTCTCCATCTCCTGCTTGTGGGTGAAGATTATTTGAGGAGTCAGCTGCAGAAAACAGCTCTTACAATGTCAAAAGTTCTTTTTAGCCTCAGTCAATTAGGTTTTAGATGTGGGTAGAATAAAGAAATTAATGTACTAAGGTTCTGTTGACAACAGATAGCAGAATATCAACAGTTCCTTTATTTTCTTGGTTACCATGGAAACAATCAAGTATGACATGTTGCTGACAAAACTGCAGACTGCAGCAGCAATCATTAACTTTAGAAGGGCTGTGCTTTGTTCTTGGTGTATCTGAAAAGCAACAGTGGGCATTTTTTCTTGCATTTGCTTGTCAGTTCAATGCAGGGGCTAAAAAAGGAATGACTGAAGTGTGGATTGTTGGGTATTCAGGCTCTGGCTACAGAAGTATTAATTTTTGTATTCCATTTTTTCTGCTGGTGCATATATGTTTGCACATGGTCAGGTTTACTTGGCAGAAGCTCAATGGAATATAATGGTGTAATATTTTTTTATGTGAGAAGAAATGAAAATGAGATTTCGTCATGGTTTTCATGATTGATGAGATTTGTAAAATGAGAGGGAGTCCAATTACTAAACGGTGTTTCAGGCAAAAAGATCACTGAGTTTCTCAGTCATTGCTGACTGCTAATCAATTTGTTGAGTGATGATTAAAATGTTTTGCTTTGACCTAAAATGACTTAGCAGTCTGAGTCCTAGCTAAATGACTCTTTCTGATAAGGAACCACATTCCTCTTCTGCATATAAGATCACAGTTTCCTGTTTTAAGAAGAAAAATTGTAAGTTGCTCTTTTAGGGTTTTATAATTCCCTCAGTTTTTACCTTATTCAAAACAGGAATTTGTCATATTCGTTGTACTTAAATACTTTTCTGTTTATGAAGGTAGGAAAGGAGGATGAAGTATGTCAGAGATTAAGAAGATGGTGATATTTTATGAATTGTTTTTTAAGACCTTCCTCCTTAACCTTTTGACATACTCATTTTCTGTTTTATAAAGAGTGGTGGGAACATGGATGCTAAAAAGTACAGATGTATATGCAGATGTCTTCATGTTCTATTCTACATAGAAAAATAATCTTTCTTAGATAAGTCAAAAAAGATAAAACACACTAAATTGTAATAAAAAGGTTTTGCAATTGTTTTCTATAGGAAAACATACAAGAGTGCCAGCATATTTCTATGGTTTTGTCTGTGTTGCTTAGATATTATTAAAAATAGAGGATTGTATAGTGATCATATTATTATATTACCAATCAAGTACAGCAACATCCAGAAAAAAAAGAACATGCTAATAGAGTGATATCCCATGTGCAGGTAGTCCAGATTTCAGTGCAGCTCTTCAGATGCATACAGGTGATGGATGAGCACCATCCAGTTAAAATTCTGTAGAACAGAGGCATCATTCCTCATAGCCTTAGCAATCCATTTGTAAGATTTATCTAACAGTCAGATAAGATCATACCAAAGTTTAACTTGTTTGGTCTGGGAAAAAAATGCTGGTACATCAAAATGTCAAGGTAACTGATAACACTGAAGATAATAAACCTTTCCCTCATAGTAACATATGAAACCCCTGAACCCATTGCTTTCCAAAGGAGATTTATGGTATAAAAGCTTTGTGCAGAACTCAGGTATGATTCAAACACACAATTTTGGTCAAAGTCCCAACTTAAAAAATGTAGCATTAAATCTGTTACTGGTCTAAAATCCAGACTTCTTATAAGTGTCTGTACTATTTGTGAAGTTATTCAAAACAAACAAACAAAAAAGCTCTTAATGCTCATAAGCAGTTTTATTTATGCAAAAGTTAAATTTGCTTTAAATTTTATTTTGAGGGAATGTTAGCTTAAACAGATTAGTATATATATGTTAATTAAAGAATTAGTATAAGCTAGCTTAGAGAATGGAAATGTCTTTGGAGAGCTCTAACAAAATATTTTGATAATTTTTACTAGTCTGTATTTCACTATGAAAATTTCAGAGAATACAGTTGTCATAAATTTGTAGAATTCTTATTTCAGAGTTCATTTTCTTTTGGATTGATCATATTTAAGAGAATGAATACTCTATTTCAGTGCATATGAAAATCAATAAGAGTGTCACTTTCATGTATTAAGAGAAAAAGTCATATTCCATATGTAGGTTTGTTTTGTATTTCTCTTTCTGGATCTATTTAAAATCTTCAAGCATCGTAAACATTCAATTAAAATAAAATATAGAAAGTCAAATGCAGAAAGCAGTATCAGGTCTTTTTCTATGTACGAACATTTATAAGAGCAGAACATGTAACATATACAAACTTTCTTGAAAAGTGCAAAGTGGGAAGAGAGGGGGAAGCTGAATTAATTTCTCCACCACCTACTAGCAGAGTCAAGCTGTTCTTTGGAACAGTTTGCTTAGCCCACAGGCAGAAGTAGTGACAGTGTTTCCCTTTCCACATTTACTCTGGGTAGCAGAGATTTTTTGGGAAACTACTCTAAGCAATGCTAAGCAGGAAGTTGGAATTGCAGAGCAAGCAGACTGTTTGCTTGTGGGGAAATGACAATCTGTCTGTGCTCGGAGGAGTAACATCTCACTTTAGCAAGATTTATTGCAGCTTCAAGCTGAAACAAGTTTCTTGATAAAAAAAAAAAATAAAAAAAATGTGGTGGTCTTGATCAAAGCACTGTCCTAATGATTAATTGATCTGTGCTGTATGTTTGGTTTTGTACAGGCTTGAAGAAGACAGGTAGTAGTTCCCTGCTTCAGATTTCTCATCAGTCAAAATGGATGGAAGTTTCCTACTTAGTTTGTTATGAAAAAAAATTATTGCTCATAGGGCCTTTAGGTACTGTGGGTCCATAGCACCAGGGAGAAACTTAAAATACTAATATCCAGTACCTCTACTTACTTGCATGCAAATACTTCTTCATTGTGTGGTGATCTCTGGCACATGACTGGCCCACTGATTTGTTTGGCTTTTAAGCAATTAATCTGTGTGACATGTAAATGGCTATATTTTTCTCTTTCATTTTTATGTGCATACATGGAGATGAACTTTGCAGCTTGATTTTAGCTATATGTCATTCATATATATAATTATATGAAAAATATTGCCCTTTAAAACTGCAAATTATTTTAAAAAAAAATGGAAAAATGTATAGACCCAGTTGGCTACAGACATACACTTAATAAACATTATGAATGAATCTGTAACAAATATATACATTAACATGAGAAAAATAAAAATTCTCTATGCTTACTGCATGATGAGGCATGTCTCCTTTTGTGTATTAACAAATATTTATAATTTTCCAGTTTTCCATGATACCTTTTTTACAGAGAAGTGGTGTAACTTGAATATCTTGAGAAAAACCCAGGTGACCTACCAGCAGAGAAGTATTTCTTTAATGAATAAGCTCTTTAATTATATTCTCATTCTGCTATATGCTCAAGATTGTAAAATTGCTGAAGAGAAAAGTAATTGAATAGCAATTTAAGTGTGAATTTATTAAATCAATTAGATTTACAAAAGTAATTTCACACACAGTGCTGCTATGTTGGGCACACCAAGTATATAAAAATTTAAAATGGATGCTTCTAAGTGTAGCATAGTTTCTAATGGGAATTTGTCTTGGTTATAATAGTAAAAATGATTGATTTTACCTGTCTTGCAAAGCTTATTCTGTAAGTTATTCTTATCCTAATAGCACCTCAGAGGTAGGCTATTTCATTTCAGATTGCTGGGGAATCTGTAGGCATAATAAAAGATTTCATAAACTGATGAAAATTTATAACAGGGATTCAAATATTTCTGTGCTTTTCTTTTCCTCTGAAACAAACAATATCTTCTGTATTAACTAGTTTGATAAAGCTAGTAATTTCTCTACATTCTGACATTCCATGTTAAAATTTTCTGTTTAATGTACTATACAATATTTTATATGGTACTTTAGAAAACTAAAAGAAAATTAATTCGTGCAATTTGGTGGGTCTATGTACTGTAAGTAGGCAAAGGGAAGGAGAGAAAATGGCTACAAGGACTCATGTTACCAAGAGCTACTTCAGCTTATCTGAAGAGATGAACTAATATCATGGTGTTATGTGTGTTATATATCAGAATGTGAGAGAAGTTACTGGGTATCAAACACCTCAAGGACGGACTCTAAGATGAGGAGTGTGAGTACTTATTCATTTCTTACCTTTCCTACCTTCCAAATTGTGGGAGAGGTTATGTCTGTTCAAGCTTTCCTTAGTGTGACAAAATAAGATGTAATAGATGCAGACTTTATTGTCTCTTTATGGAAGCAGGACCTCATGATACAGTTTTAATTGTCCCTCCAGTCTGGTGACAATCTCCTTCCTCTTCTGTCTCCCATAAAATATCTGTGAATCTTCAGAACATCTTGACCACATTTCCTATTCAACGAGACTCTGTTTCACTGCTTGCTACCCAGAGATACACAAGACTTTGAAATACAACTTTAGTCTTGGAGATTTGTTTCTTCTCCATTGTTAAATGTCCTTTGACATCTGATAATTAAAACTCCAGTCACTATTATTATATTCCTTCTTCTCCCTCTTACTCTATCTCCACCAGGTTGCTTGGATATTCAAGGTCCCCTCCCTCCCCTCTAATCAATTAATATTTTAGTTTCCAGGTTCTGTATATTAATTTTTCACTAGTCTCCTCAGTTATCTTATCTGCATTCAGGAAGTTTTCAATCTGAATAGGAAAATATCAGGTTTGATGAACATCTGTTATTATAAAAATTTGTTCCTCATTACTCCACTGTATACAAGGTCAATGTGGGGGCTACATATTAGTATTAACATCAGAATGGGGTTGGAGAGCAAAATCAGGAATATTGTTTGCCAGAGAGTACATACATATTCCCATGATATACAGTGAAGTATCATAAAGATCAAAACAATAAATGAATGTGTTCAAGATGAAAAAAGTAAATTAATGTGTTCAGGATTAACTAGATAGATTTATCATTTATTTAACTAAAAGAGTTGAAAAACATTTAGTTTCAAAGCACAAAAGCAAGTAGCTGAAATAGTACTTATACTATGCACAGTTAATTTTTTCCACAGAGGGTGGTCTCAGAATACTAGTATAGGCAAATCCATTTACTATCTGTTTTTAAGGCAATAAAACAGAAGTGTTTGTAGACTACCACTATCTGTATCAGCCTGCGTACTTTTTGTATGGCCTCTTTGGGTATTAGGCAATCATTTATGGAAGTAAAGTAATAAAAAAACTGGTCTTAAAATATTACAGCTCAATGAACGTGGAAATATCCTGAAATTCAGATCCCTGTTTTGTAAGTTATGAAGTGTTGGAGAAGCTAATGAAAAAAAGTAAACTTAAACTGGTTTCCTTTATTAAGGTTCCTATATATTTTGAATTTACAACCACAAAGAACAGTGAAATGTGGAGAATGGAAAACTGTTATAATTAAAATTTATGTAATGTCTAATTGGTTGCTGAAACAAGCAATACAAAAAGATGATTTGACATTTCCTCTTGAACAGATATTTATGTTGAGCCATCAGTGGTGGGTTGGGTAACTCTTTCTGTACTCGGGTAATATTATTAGCAGTAGGCATCACTGACACTTAGGAAACAGCAATAAATACCTGATTCTTTGCCAAGTTGGGGCATTAATAGGCAGACCTACATCTCCAATATCCACAATCCCTATACTCTGCTGTCACATAACTCGTGATAGTAAAATGAGTTATATTCCAAATCCCACACTATCTCCCAGGCCTGACCCTACTGTCTTAAACGAGCAATGAGTTGCCCCACTTTGCACTAACACCCAGATCCACGGATCACTTTGTATGCTCTCACATACTGTACGTATCCCAATCCCTGCCCCTCAGTAATTACTTGCACAGAGCCATTGCCTAGCTCAGTGAGTAGGGTGTTATTTACTAAAGCATATGAATCCCTTAGATACCCTCACTTCACTCATTTGTGAGGAACACACAACATAGGGATGCTGCAGATTATTGCCCTAAGGAGTCTACTTGTTTAAGGATTCAGAAGTGTATGTTCTACTGTGAAGCAGACAAGTAGCATGCTAGTCACTTTAGAGCAATTTTGTTGACCCTTTTAAAGGAATATATCTGTTGTCAGTGGTTTTAAGGTAAGTGATGTCTAGTGGAAAACTTCCTGGAAACCAACTAGTAGTATTGGTCACCAGGAAAAAATGAAGATATTTTATGGACTTGCAAGAGTTTGGAATGGGGTGAAGGCCCTGAGATTTTGTTCTGTTTCTTTAGGGTCAATGATTATTTTTTTTTTCAATTTCTCTCTTCATCTAAAGTCCCAATGCACCAAAATCTGGCAGTGTCGTGACTGAAGGAGAGAGTAAATTTAATAGAGAAGATATCCATTACTTTTTTCACCTGCAGATAAAAGGGTAACAGATGTAAGAAATGTTTTCTTCTGGTGCACTCTGACCAAACATGTAACCAATAGCTTATTAACTAATGCATTTTAGATGTGAGTTCCTAGTTTCAGCAGAAAGAGTTAATTCTAGGGCTAGTAGATTTGAACAGGGCTGGATTTGGACAGACATTCTTGTGAAGGCACATCCTATCGTCTATACACAAGATGTTTTACAGCAGGCCTTTAAATTAACATCACCCTGATGGTGTGCTTGAAGCCAGGCAGGTATGGTGGTGTAGTATTGATGCAATGGGTAATAACAATTCTGTCCCTCTTCAGACTGGTCTAGTAGATCAATGCATTGGGTTTGCATGGCAAGGTGTTGGCAGAGGCGGGTGGGGGAGGCTACAGGGATGGCTTCTGTGAGAAGCTGCTAGAAGCTTCCCCGATGTCAGAGAGAGCCAATGCTAACCAGCTCCAAGACGGACCCACCGTTGGCCAAGGCCAAGCCAATTAGTGATGGTAGTAGCACCTCTGTGATAACATTTTAAGAAGGAAAACAATCTAGTGGCAGCTTTTGCAGCCAGGGTGAGAAGATGTGAGAAACTCTGCAGACACCAAGGTCAGTGAAGAAGGAGGGGGAGGGGGTGCTCCAGGCACCAGAGATTCCCCTGCAGTCTGCAGAGAAGACCATGGTGAAGCAGGCTGTCCCCCTGCAGCCCATGCAGGAAGGATGAGGGGGAGCAGATATCCACCTGTAGTCTCTGGAGACCCCACACTGGAGCAGGTGGATGCCCGAAGGAGGCTGTGACCCCATGGGAAGCCCACACTGGAGCAGGCTCCTGGTAGGATCTGTGGAATTGTAGAGAGTGGAGCCCACACTGGAGCAGGTTTGCTGGCAGGACTTGTGTCCCCATGGGGGACCCACACTGGACCAGTCTGCTCCTGAAGGTCTGCACCCTGTGGGAGAGATCCACGCTGGAGCAGTTTGTGAAGAACTGCAGCCTGTGGGAAGGACTCATGTTGGAGAAGTTTGTGGAGGACTGTCTCCTGTGAGACATGCTGGAGCAGGGGCAGAGTGTGAGGAGTCCTCCCCCTGAGGAGGAAGGAGCAGCAGAGACAACATGTGATGAACTGACCACAACCCCCATTCCCCATCCCCCTGTGCTGCTGTGGGGAGGAGGCAGAGAAACCAGGAGTGAAGTTGAGCCTGGGAAGAAGTGAGGGGTGGGGGGGGGAGGTTTTTTAAGATTTGTTTCTTATTTCTCATTACCCTACTCCAATTTGATTGGTGATAAATTAATTTCTCCAAGTCAAGTTTGGTTTGTCCCTGATGGTAATTGGTGAGTGATCTCTCCCTGTCCTTATCTCGACTCACAAGCCTTTTGTTGTATTTTCTCTCCCTTGTCCTGTAGAGGAGGGTAAGTGATAGAGAGGCTTTGGTGGGCACTTGTCGTCCAGCCAGGGTCAACCCATCACATAATGAAGTTCATGTATACTGGTATTCTTGACTGAAGTTAAAGTTTGAATATGATAAACCTGAGCCCAGAGACACCGGACATAGTTAAATACTCTGCATAATGCTTTGTCTATTATTGGTTTTTTTCCTATTATGTACTTCTTTTTGGCTTATGGTTGACGTGTCTAAACTCACTGTCAAATGAACAGCTTTGATTATGGTGTTAGTACATTCTGCATTTGAGTCGACTTGTTTCCATGGAAGAATAGCTGGTCCTGTACATGCTCCCTATTAAACCCAGCTGGAGTGTGACAAGGCTATCAGCACAATACAGTCAAGCAGGACACAGTTTTGAAAGTATGGTTCTACTGTAATTGTTGAACGAAGCATTATTATTCACCTGAAAACAGGTTTTCCCTGAAAAATAGCATAAATATACTAGTTTTAACTGCAGATGGTACTTCTTTCATTATATGGGCCTGATACGATCAAGTTATTAAAAAAGTATATTTAAAGAAAACCCATGGAAAAACTTAAATCACTGTTCTCTGAAATTACCTTTTTTCTTTTTTAGAGGACCCAACTCAGTCTGCTCCTATACATTTTCAGTTTTACTGTAGCTTTATTACTATTAGATGTCTGGATATGTACTGTTCTCTTGGTTTTTTTCCAGACTAAAAAAATTAAATTAATAGTATTTTTTCTTAAAGAAAGGTTTCTGCATGTCATGCATTTCATCCAAAAATAATACTTTGTCCTTAATCACACCAAAACCAAAAATAACTTAAACATCTTTATAAAAAATACATTTACAGATAATAGTGTATTATATTTCCTGTGACTTTGCCCTTTACTCAGCTTTTAAATGATAGCAGTTAAAAGCTACCAAAAATTACCCAGAGTAGAGGGAGAATAAATATGAGTGGAAATAAGACAATGCAAATATTCATCTTACGTTACAATTTATTCTTGGAAAAAGAGTGGAGTAGACAAGAAAGAACAACATGGGTAATTTCTGTTGAATCCAGCAGTAGATGTTAAAAATGTAAATTTCAGTAGCATAATGTCTATACATAACAGTCAAACAAAAAAAAAAAAAATAGAAAAACCCAAACCCAATATATCTTGAGGTGTTTCTCTCTTCTCCATTGTAACTAAGTTCTGAATCACTCTCTGTAAACTGATTATAAAAAATATTTTGGGCAAATAGTTAAAGTATTTCAAATGTTTGGCACTTCATTAACTGAATAAGGAGTTTCTCGATTTGTTGGCCAAAATAAAGACTGCTGTCAAAATGTGACTTCTCTGAACCCCAAAGAGAGACTTTTTCTCCTTCTGCTTTCACATTGTTTCGCATGCTGCAACGGAAAACAAAACTATTGCTACATCTTCAAGGAGGAATTTTTTTGTTTGGTGAATGGATTTTATGATAATTGCCACACAACACAGAAAGACATTAAGATATTATATTTGTCCCCATAAGAACAGTCTGTATATATGTGTTTTTTTCAACTTTTTCACAGTTGCCCAGTAGCCTAAGGTAGAAATTTAGGATATGATATGTGTGATATTGTAAATTATCAAAAAACATCACTGATTCTGCTTAATTATGAGATAAGTTCGATTTTGTAGGTTTTCTAGATTTCCAGGAAAGTTGTCCATCTTCTGGTAGTCCAGGACAGCAGTTGATACTTAAGTAATGGATTAATTCCAGATTTTCTTTTCTGATGCTTGATGTTAGAAGTTGTATTTCAGCTTTGGAATGGTATTTCATTAGTGACAGCTGTCACTTAATTTTGTTATCCTTTCATATATTAGATGCAGTTAAAGCTATAATACTTAATTGCCAGTTTTCAATTTTCTCTTGTATTTTCATTTCTGTTGTATTTTCCATTTCATATTCATATGAGATTATTTATTAATAGTTATTCAATTCATAATCTAAAAGCACAATTGTTGACTGCAGAACAGTGAGACAAAGATGTACTTCCAAGTGAGTATTTATTTTTATTGTTGTAGTAGCTAAGCTCTCAGGGACCAGTGGTCCATGGTGTTCAGCACTTGTAAAATCACAGTGTAACAAATTAACTCTTATACCTGTTTAAATAAATGTGGATTCCTTTATAATATTGTTCTTTGCTCTTTTGGGGGACTCTTCCAGTAATAACAGAATCGCAGAATCACAGAATGGCAGGGGTCGGAAAGGACCTCTGGAGATCATCTAGTCCAACCCCCCTGATAAAGTAGGTTCGCCTAGAGCAGGTTGCACAGGATCGTGTCCAGGCGGGTTTTGAATATCTCCAGAGAAGGAGACTCCACAACCTCTCCGGGCAGCCTGTTCCAGTGCTCGGTCACCCTCACAGTGAAGAAGTTTTTCCTCGTGTTCAAATGGAACTTCCTGTGTTCCAGTTTGTGCCCATTGCCCCATGTCCTGTCACTGGGCACCACAGAGAAGGGTCTGGTCCCTTCCTCTTGACAACCACCCTTTAGATATTTATAAGCATTGATGAGATCCCCTCTCAGTCTTCTCTTCTCCAGGCTAAACAGACCCAGCTCTCTCAGCCTTTCCTCGTACGAGAGATGCTCCAGTCCCCTAATCATCCTTGCAGCCCTCCGCTGGACTCTCTCCAGTAGTTCCCTGTCTGTCTTGAACTGGGGAGCCCAGAACTGGACACAGAACTCCAGATGTGGCCTCAGCAGGGCAGAGTAGAGGGGGAGGATAACCTCCCTCAACCTGCTGGCCACACTCTTCTTAATGCACCCCAGGATACCATTGGCCTTCTTGGCCATGACAGCACATTGCTGGCTCATGCTGAACTTCTTGTCCACCAGGACTCCCAGGTCATTCTCCGCAGAAGTCACAATTATAACATTCACTTTCTGGTATCACAGAATATTCTGACCACTGTAAATGTGACCTAGACAGAAAATAGGATCTCCACTGTAACGAGGATGGTGGATGCTATGTAGGATCAGAGGAAATACTGCAAATGTGCTGATGTACTTCAGTGAATCTATGTTAGCTTAATATGCTAGTGTCCTTATTTATTGTACAAGTGGCCTGAGAGGATTTAGCACTTTTGCCTGAATCTTTTAAGTTCACAAACTAGCATAAAATCTCAAATTCTCACTAACTTCATTAACAATTAAATTGCGAATTGGAGGAGTCGAGCATAGGCACATATTTCTTTCTCAAATTCTCTTGTGAGGGTAGAAACCAAAAGATGAGAGGCTGTAGGGTAGTAGAAACCTCTTCAAACATTACAGCTAAATGCACCAGAGCTGAGCTATTGATGTTGATTTTTGACAGCTTTGGGGTAATGATTGATTTGAATTTAAGTAAAATGTATCTGTATACAGATTTGAACTTACTCTTACAAAGAATTACACAGTTCAAAATGAATTAGTCTATTCTGGTGTGTGCACACTGCAATACAAACTTGCTGGTTCTCTTGCTCTCTGTGTGGACACACACATACGCATGTGCACGTGCACACACACACGTGCACGTGCACACATGCGCGCGCGCGCACACACACACACAGTTTTTGCATTCAGGCATTCACAGAGTTCTTTTCAACCCTTAGTTGTATAATGGAGATTTGTGATAGAGAAAAGTGTAAATAATAGTCAAAATTTGTTGCTGCTGGTTTTTTTGTTGCTGTTTTTTTGGCTAGATTTCTTTCCAAACAAATGTTAATTTCACTGCAAGACTTTTTTTTTTTTTTTTTTTACACATAGGCACTTCATGGCTTACTTATAGTCAGAGCCTTTTTGTATTGTCGTCTCTGGTAGATTAGATGGATAAAAGTTTTTGTAATAATCACTGTTTTAACACTTTATGTAAACAGCCGGCTTTCTTTGACAAAAGGATATTAGAAATGTTAGGAGATAACAGACTATCATGATGGCTTATTATCTCACAATCTAAATTGATATGATTGAATCCCACACCTGTGAAGCAAAAGAAGGCAGCAGTGTTTCTTGGTGTGCCTAGTATAGCCACTATACTCTGTGTTGCACAAAACCTTGGCAAAATTTGTGGTACTGAACTGAACTGAAAAAAAGTGTTCTTGCGGTAATTTCCAGATTGAAAATTAGAGCCATGTTGAGACATCATTTCGGTTTCCTCCTTCAGCTATCACTTCTAAGATTAGATTACCACGTTTGTAGGACTCAAGCACTCTAGTGTCAATAAATAGTGTCACTGCATGCCAATATTAAATTCTTTCTCCATTTCTTCACTTATGGGTTTGACTTAGAAGAGGTCACCCTGAGAAAAAATTTTTTTTTCTCAGTCAACCCAAAAGTAAACAGTGTGTACTAGCTATTAAGGAAATTCTTATTTATTCAACTCTAGGTGAAGAACTTGAATAAATGTTCATTTATGACTGCTTTTCTGAGAAGTGATAATATTCTGGGACTGATATTTAGGTCATTTCCTTTGACTGTTCAAGACCTCATGATATTCACAGCACCTATGTAAAATAAGTTTCCAGTTCATTTCATAAGACAGTTATCCAATCCAGAACCGATACACAGAAAACTATAATCTGTGTGGTTTAACCCCAGCCAGCAACTGAGCACCACACAGCTGCTCACTCACTCCCCTTTCAGTGAGATGAGCAAAAGAATCAGAAGAGTAAAAGTGAGAAAACTCGTGGGTTGAGATGAAGACAGTTTAATAGGTAAAGGAAAAGCTGCGCACGCAGGCAAAGCAAACCAGGGAATTCATTCCCCACTTCCCATGGGCAGGCAGGTGTTCAGCCATCTCCAGGAAAGCAGGGCTCCGTCATGCATAATGGTTACTTGGGGAGACAAACTCTGTCATTCTGAATGTGCCCCCCTTCTTTCTTCTTCCCCCAGCCCCTTATATGCTGAGCATGACATCATACGGTATGGAGTATCCCTTGGGTCAGTTGGGGTCAGCTGTCCCGGCTGTGTCCCCTCCCAACTCCTTGCGCACCCCCAGCCTCCTCGCTGGTGGGGTGGTGTGAGAAGCAGCAAAGCCCTTGGCTCTGTGTCAGCACTGCTCAGCAGTGACAAAAACATCCCTGTGTCATCAACACTGTTTTCAGCACAAATCCAAATCATAGACCTGTACCAGCTACTATGATGAAGATTAACTCTATCTCAGCCAAAACCAGCACAGGGTAGTTGATAATAACTTTTCAACTTTACAGCTGATGGGTCAGATTTCTTCAAATTTTACTTTCAGTCAAGTTTCGTTTTATTTATGGTGTAAGTTATTCAGGGTAATGATTACTTTTTCTGTTTGCTCTTACCAGAGTGTAACGGTACTGAACTGTAGTCTAGTGGTACCAAGCACCAAGATTATAAGAAACACAGCTTTTGTTGTTAAGTCACTTTCACACGTTTACAAGCTATATTGCTTTTGTTTCTTTTCAAAGTTGGTTCCATGCTGTACCTTTACCAACTAAAGACATAAAATGAGCCCTGCTGTCATTTCTCCATTTGCACTGATTATATGATTTCTGAGCAAGTGCCAACTTTATCGCAAGAAATGTACAATATTGTCTCAATGTACATGCACTAGTGCTTAGGAGGAAATAGTGGATCGTGCACAGGATTAGTAGGAAAGCACAAGATAATAGTGATAGCTAGATAGTTCTGTAAACTTTTTTTCTGAAAGGACTATTCTTTCCTTGTCAGTGTCTGGAAGAAGGGAATCACCGTGCTGTGATAAACTGTGGCAGGGACCTTGGGCAATTTACACCAGCTGCAAATATGTCACAGTGTTCGGTTTTGTTTAAAAATCCCATTCTCTTTTCCAAATAGTCTCTGCCAGTGCTTACATATCAAATACGAAAACATGCTTGTTAGTATAAATAAACTTTATTAGTATAAATAAAGTAGGAATCTTTTGAAATAATTCTTAAATAAGTCTCTGAAAGTCTTACCCGAGATAATATAGCAAACATGGTCAGAATCAGATTTAAAAATATACAAAATATGTTTCAGTTATGTACCATTATACAGTGTCTTTGTCCATACCTATTGGGAAATGTAATAAGGCTTTTTTCCCAGCAGTAGTCAGATTTCTTGGCATAGACAAGCTCTTGAAGTCTCAGTTGTCGTTTTTTTTTTTTTTTTGTTCTTAATTAAAAGTAGTTCCAAAATCTTCAGCATGCTTACAGCAAGCTAAAAAAGGAGTATTAAGAAAAAGTAGCAAAACTGACATATGCAAACAAAAAAGTAGAACACCATGAAACTGAAGTTAAAATACTGAGAATTCTTAGGAAGTCTTAGAGAGCTAAAATAGTCAAAAGTTGAGGCAGGTCAAAGTAGAAGTGACTAGTAGTATACTATTTTGTCAGAAACAGTTGACTGGCATATGAAAAAGTAATGCTATTAATTTGAAAATTTATGTTTATTGGAACTTAATCAAGGCTTATACTCTGAATTTAGACAAGGATCAGTCTAATCCAATGTTGTAGTGTTCTTTCTATATCTCTCCTCTAAACATGAATTTGCTTGCCTACCTCTGTGTATGTTTGTGTGTGCGCATGTGCGCGCATGTGTATACACTTCAAAACTCTTCTCAGTGTTTGTATACATCATTGAGACTATGACACAGTAATTTGTAAAACACTGCATTGCTTGATGGCAAAATGTTAATACACGTTTTAAAACATAATTAACTAAGTTTAAACAATCATGTTTGTAAAAATTAAAAGTTGATTTTTGCTCAGGTGTCAATGATTTACTTTGAAGGGGACTGAAGGAGTTATAAATTAAAATTATTGATGAGATGGGAATTAATCTTTTAATAGAGTTTGTTATCTAGAAAATAGTATTGGGCAGAAGCAATGCACCTTTATTAATTAACTGTAATTGTAAATAATTTTTAGCAGTTTCTTTAAATTCAGGTTTAAGATCCTCATGAATATTTAATTTTCTACTTCCCTCCAAAGAGATGTTATGAGAAAGAGAGATTAATCTTTGCCTTCAAAACTGTATGTGCAAGGTATGCATTCTTCCTTTTTCTCCTTGTCCTCTTTCTGAAAATACTCTGGCTTAAAAAATTCTTTCTCACCAGTCTCAGAGTAAAGATTTAATTTTTTTTATTTTTTTTTTTTTTTTTTTTTTTTTTTTTTGGTGAGTAAATTATTCTTAGTTAGATCATGAAAGCAGCTGTCTTTCCCATTCTGTTCAAAATGGCTGGACTTACATTATTACACTTCATTCCAAGGATCACTCTTCCTTTAGAAGTGCATGGAAATCGCATGTTTGCTCTCTTCTGTATTCGCAGAAAGGGGCAGAGGTGAATCACTAGCTGCATTCTGAAACCCATAAAAGTCCTTTCTGTAATCATAGTCATGACACGGTGTAAAGACGACCTCTCCCTACCATTCACTTCTGAGTTTTTCTTTCTTGTGTAGAAGTGTGTAAGGATAAACATTTTCTTAACAATATGACCCTTGTAAAATAACACAATGTGTAAACACTCAAGTGAAGATGAACTAAAAAAAAAGAAGCTTTTCTTTTCCCCTGAAGTAAGTGTTGATTTTTTTTTTTTTCCTTGACCTTTTGTTAGAAGGTATTTTATTTCCTGTGGTTGACTTTCTGACAGTCAAATACACCTAAACACCAGACCAGATCTCAAAGAAAAGATAGGAATGACAGGATTAACAGGAAAATAGAGGATGGTGGTCACTGATAGGTAGTTTGGGTTTGATTTTGGTTTTTGTGGGCATTTTTTGTTTTGTTTTGTTGCTTTTTTTTAAAGTTCAAACTCTTGTTATATATATCCCTGTTTAAAAACCTCAATTGTCGTGCTCTAGCAGGAAAAACTGAAATTTGTATCTTAGTTTGCTTGTTCATGATCTTCCTTAGTCTTGATTTGAACCTCACTTCTGCTTTAACAGGTGACCCAACAGCTTGTTGGTAGATTAGCTACACACATGCAACTGCTCATAACTTTAACTGCCACAGACTCACAGTTATTTAAAAGTCTTGGTAGCATATCAAGAATCACACACTATTGAGGTACAGTCAGTAGGGTTATCCTTCCAGAGAAAAGGCACTGACTGCAGAATGTGTTAGGAACCATGTCTCTATACTTCTTATCAATAATGTCTGTACAGTATCAATAATTACAGTAGTACATTATAAATAAATATACATATATTGGGGGTGCCTGCTCAAACATTATTTGCTGATAAGGGTACATTATCAAAAGTGTTTTGAGAACACTGGACTAGACCATCTCCCGAGGTGCCTTCCAACCTCAGCACTTCTGTGACTGTGATTCTGAAATTAATTGGCGTGTCTGCTAGAAGTGACAGGAAGGGGGTAATGTAAGGAATTAATACAAAATAATTTAACTTCCTTTACTATAATATACAAGTTACAGTACTGTAAGGGGATTTTATAAAACTACAGCTCATCTTGAACATGTTCTATTGTGTGAAAAGGCAGATTTCAAGTCCATAATGTTGTTTACCTACTGAATTCCCTGATATTCAGTAAAAGTCTTCTCTCTGAGTCTTTCTGGGGTAATAAGTAGAACAAAGGAAAAATGCCTCCAGTAGTGGAGTAATATGTTTTCCTTTATTGCTTTTAAAAAGTCTTGTATAAAGGGGGAGCGATACCTTGTATTTTTAGAGAAAGTATCACATTTATACTTATGTTCTTTTCCCTAATGCAGCAGTTTATCAGTGATTTAGCAAAAGTATGAAGATCTTGTTTTCAGTTTAAATCCGAGTGGTAGGAATAAAAGGAGAAGACTTAATGCTAATGTAAGTTTCTTTAGATAGCACTTAACTACTGTATGTTCATTGCCAATACACATTGCGCAAAAGAATTGTACTTAATGCTACAGACAATATGTCTTTAACACACCACAAAAGTAGTTTGTTGTTTTCTCTGTTTCATTGCCAGGAAATTATCTTCTGTATTCAAATGAAATGTGCAATGTGAGTATTTGTATTCTCAGACCCATAGGGAGATGGAAAGTTCTCAGTCTTTCTGAATCTGCTACTTTTTATTTTACTGTATGAATCATATTAGTTTTCACTGGCCCTCTTAGGAGTACCTTTATATAGCCATAGCCTACCCTAGCAGGTTTCAAAGGGATATTTGACATGCAGTTAATAATCTGATTTATGCAGATTAATGTAGCAATCTGAGGTGCTGTCAGATTTTCTCATTATTTTCTGTACTGTTTAGGACATGAATCATTGAAGTGATCAAGGCTTTTCTGGGGTGTGATTCCAAACACGATTGTCAGTGAGTTGATAGTAAAGTCTCCAATTTCAAGGATAAAGAGGTTCATTTTTCTTTAGATGTGTTATTCTCAAGTGAAATAAATTTTACAATGTGTGGTAACAGTATGTAACACTTAAGTTTTGTATTTGAAATTATGTTTATATACAGCTCTAGGTATTGCCTCAAGTGGTAATATTGCCTTGTTTCCAACAAGATAATAGCTCATTATTATAATAACGTTATTATAATATCATTATTATAGTATCTTCCTGTACCATGGAGTATGTTTTCTTTTTTCCTATGGTTATAAATGTTTAGATTCTAATCATGTGGTTGTAGATTAAATTCTTTATGATGAGTTAGGAAAACTATATTTTTCTTATGAGAGACAAGAAAGAGATACTCCTTCAAGGATTTACACAAAATATTTTTGCTGTATAAACATACACTTATGCAACTAGACTATACATGCTGAACAAGGTGTAAGCAATACCAGTTATTCATAAACAAACAGGATGTTTTATTTCCAAAACAACATAATGTGGAGCTGGTTAGAAATGAAGAGAATTTTGCTGCAGAAAACTTTTCTGTCGATAAATAAGATCAGAAACACTTATATTTTATAACACTGCTAGGATGTTGTAGGATATTGTTTCATTAATTAATTTCTTTTGTTAGCATGAATTCTCATTTGGTCTCTACTCTCTTTAATGTCTTGTGGTCTGTCTTCCTAATGAGTTAACAATTGGGGCATTTTATTCACATAGTCATTTTAGAATGGTACTTCGTTCTGAAAGTTTTTGTGTGAACTATTTTGTGTTTTCACTTTAACAACAAAAAAAACCAACTAAGAATGAAAATGTCGAGGGTAATGTTGAGCCTGCCTCATGTATTTCTGACTGTAAGTTAAGGATGCAGTGAGATTTGTGCTTCATAGATGTAGCAGAACTGATTTAAGTCTTTCAAAGATAAGATGACTTAAGCATCATCTTTACTCAGTTTAATCTCAGTGAAGAATGAGACTCTTTACACTTAGCTTGAAAACTGGCAGTTGGAATGATAGGGAATAGAGAAGAAAGAAGTATATCACAGAGAAAGTGTGTAGGACTATAAACTATGAAGCAGCAGAACAAAAGCAATAAATCTATGGATAAAAATGAGATCTGCTAAGATCTTGCTTTAGGGATACTAGATGACAAAATGGATAAGGCCTTCTATATGCAGCTAGAAGCAGCCTCATGTTCCTAATGGAGGACTTCAGCCACTCCCAGTATCTGCTGGAAGGACCACACAGCAGGGCATAAGTGATCCAGGAGGTTCCTAGAGAGCATTGGAGACAACTTGCTGACCTAGGCAACAGAGGAGTCAATGAGGAGATGTGGGCCTCTGCTGTACTCATAAACAAGGAGGACTCATTGGGCATGTGAAGGTCAAAGGCAGTCTTGGCTGCAGTCACCATGAGTTTGTGGACTTCAGGATCATGAGAGAAAGGAAGAGGGCACAAAGTAAGATCACAATGCTGGATTTCAGAATTATGAGGTAAAATCTACCGTAAAGGGAAGAATGCCCTTGGAAATTTTTGAGTTCTAAAGAAAATTTACTGAGTGCTCAGAAAAAAACCATCCCCTTGTGCAGGAAGGCTGGAAAATTTGATGGAAGATCACATAGCCTTCTTAATTAACTAAACCACAAAGTATTCAAGTGTGCTGCTTTTGGCTGGGATAGAGTTAATTTTCTTCATAGTAGCTAGTATGGGGCTATGCTTTCGATTTGTGCTGAAAACAGTGTTGATAACCCAGGGATGTTTTTGTCACTGCTGAGCAGTGCTGACACAGAGGCAAGGCCTTTGCTGCTTCTCATACCACCCCACCAGCGAGGAGGCTGGGGGTGCACAAGGAGTTGGGAGGGGACACGGCTGGGACAGGTGACCCCAACTGACCAGAGGGATATCCCATACCATATGACATCATGCTCAGTATATAAAGCTGAGGGGGCAGAAGAAGGACTGGGGTGATATTTGGAATGACGGAGTTTGTCTTTCCAAGTCACTATTATGTGTGATGGAGCCCTGCTTTCCTGGAGATGGCTGCACACCTGCCTGCCCATGGGAAGTGGGGAATGAATTCCTGGTCTTGCTTTGCTTGCATGTGCAGCTTTTGCTTTGCTTATTAAATTGTCTTTATCTCAACCCATGCGTTTTCTCAGTGTTACCCTTCTGATTCTCACCTCCATCCTGCTGGGGGGGAATGAGCGAGCAGCTGCGTGGGGCTTAGTTGCCAGCTAGGGCAAAACCACGACAATGTGTAAATTGACCAGATCTACAAAGGAGGAGTCATAAAACTCAGACACTTAGAGATAAAATGAGGAAAGAAAAAGCACAACATGATCTAAAACTGGAAAGGAATGCAAAAAAAATAACAAGAAGGGATTGTAGCAGCTCCCAATCAGAGAAAATGTGGGCCCACTGCTAAATGGGGAAGACAACTGAGCGACAAAAAAAAACCAAAGTAAAATAAAAAAGGAGCCTGAAGTGTTTACTTCCTTTCACTTTCAAAATTTGTATCTTTGATCAAAATCAGTGGAAGAAGAGATCTGAAAATTAACCACTAGGAAAATCATTTTACTGTCAACTGTTAGATAGATGAAAGTTTTGGTAATAATTTGCCTAATCTATAAACCCTTTTTTTGTGTGTGTCTCTTACGTGTGTTAAACTATGTAACTTAGAAAACATCATAATAAGACCTTGCTTGCTAGTACACTTTTCTGCATTTAGAATAGTTTCTTTAAGGATTCTTTGGACTGTGTAGAATGAAAAGATATGTTTCTTCAGAAGGAGGATTGGAGAAAGTGCTTTGGATGTCCATCTAAATACTATTGGACAGTAAAAATGAGGAAGAATAAAAGATAAATCACAATAATGTGGAAAGAAAAAAACCCCAATATTAAAAATGTTGTAGAAGTAACAGAAAGATTAACAGTTACATTCTGAAGAGCCATAAAGAAAAGTTAAGAGTTTTGAGCTACACAAGTTCTGCATACTTATTTTTTAAACTGTTTAGAAGAGACCTATCCTTACCATACATGCCTTCAGAAGTTTTTGTTGGTTATTTGTTATGGCAAAGATATCTAGAACAAACGTATGGAGAGTATCTGAGGGATTAGTCTAGATTATACTTTCTGTACTGCAATATTTATATTTGAGTGAGTCTATGTGACTAATCTAGCTGATTGATCACTGGGAGCAAATACAGTTTTTTATAGGTTTTAAACAAGTCTATGAAAGGAATAAAAAGTTCTCCTTTCTTTATTCCTTTTTAGTAGGGTGATAGAGTGCACTAATATACTGTGTAAATGTGTGATAATGGTCCAAAAACAGGTGCATAGTTTCAATCAGCAGATTTGTAAGTTTGTTTCTTCTGCTGATAAAGAACAGACATGATAATGGCCCCACATCTCTCACAATGATCTCTAACACACAACTCCTGTAGCTGACAAAACTGATGAACAGTATCATGCTAGCATTTATTTGAAAGGAAGCAAAGTTCTCAGACCAATAGACTTGAGAAGATAAATTGCGAGACTTTTTTCCCCATTTCTTTTCTGCAAGGTTCCAGATGACTTTGAGTCTGCATAACAATTTCAGCAGGAACTTCGCTGCACATACTTGATTATAATAAACAGAACATAATTTAAAAGATGATATATAAGAAATGATTGAGTGGTCTTAGACATTAATAACAACATTTGATTTTAATAAATAATTCTATTAGCTGACTATTTGGCCATCTACAAAGCTCTTAGCAGCAATATTATTCCTGCAAAGTAAGAAAAACAAAAAGGAAGAAAAGAAAAAAAAAAAAGGATGTCTATACCTGGAAGAGTACAAATAAATTGTTTATATTCTAGAGTCAGATGAGTCAGGTCTTGTTATGGGTGAAGAAATGAATTTGCACTGTTTCTGTTCTTAACTGCTTTTCCTAAAAATAAGTAATAATGTCTTTCATACCTGGACAAATAATATCCCTGATATTTAGCTCAATATTGTCTGAATAAGCCTTCCGAGATCTAATAGCAAAATCCTTACAGATTTATATTTTTATCTTTCACTGACTTGAAGGCCATTGCAACTTTACACCCCTTATATTTTAAGACAAATACTAACAAAAAAACCTGGCTCAATGTATTTATTTCTGTTCAAAAGTTGCCATACGGTAGATTATTTCAATATATGCTCACTGTGGAATGCAGTTTATCAAGTTCCTTCACCATTTCAAACACAAACATTATTCAGGTGTGTGTAGTAATAGTGCACTGTTGTGTATGTACAGTTTTAGATTTTGTGTTTATGTTTGGTTGGTTGAAGAGTTAAAATAAGCTTGCTATCACGGTCTAAATAGTTGTTATATGGAAAAAGTAAGGCCATCCTCCTTGCAAAACCCTTTCCCATAAGAAGGCTCACTTTTGCATGTTTGAAATTAAAATTTATCCTCCATTGGTTGAACCGTGAGTCCTTCAAAAGAATATGAATTTGCTTGACGAAGTGAAAGACAATAAGTTTAAGAGGGAAAAGAAACTTTAGAGATATATTAAAAGTAAGATTAATCAAATATTTTCATTAAATTATATTTTAGATAAATGTCATAAAAACTTCTAAGAGACATTTCAGGTCGTGGATGGCACTGGTATGCAACAGATGATAGAGCACTTAATTAAGGCTCAGAAACCTTGAATTCTCATTCTAGTTCTGCCACTGAGGTGTTATGATGTCAACAGAGTCACTGTTCCATGCTTCGAATTGACACCCTTTAAAAAAGACATAATTGCTTATGTCTCCTGTGTCAGATTTTTTCTGATATACTGATGTTTTTATGATGTAATGTTTCAACTGGCTAAAATCCATGGGAATAAAAGATGACTTTTCTTTCCGAATTTTAATTCTCTGAAAGAAGTAGCATCAGTCTAAAATATAGCCCATTTCAGATATGATACCTGGTTCTTCCCCTACACCTCTTAGTAAGTTTCTCTACTGTTTAGAAGATTGGGAGAGTTTCTATGAAAGTCAGCTGTTTAAGGATAATCTATTGAATGGCTGCTTCTTTAAAGGACGCACAGATCCAAGGTTCTGACCACTTGCAGTGATTAAGTCCCATGACTCAAAGGGTTTAACTGGTGTTGAGCCAAATTCTGTCCATTGATTTTAGTGAGATTATATGATTGTAACATATGGCAGAATTTGTCTTGTGTTTCTCTGGCCTCCTTCCAAACTGGGTAATTACATTCTATGTAACTACAGTTATGTACATTTTCAGTTCAGATCAGTATTTTTCATTCCCTACGTTGCTAAGCAGCCTTCATATTTGAGGAACCTGTATTGCTGTTGTATGGGTTGTATAGATGATATTTTTCTACAGTTAAACCCGTATTTTTTATTTGTTGCAATGCAGCATACTTATGCTCATATTATTGCTAAGAATCTGTCTACATAGGAAAAAAAACCACAATGAAGGTCTTAAGGATCTTAGAGTCTAATTAGTTTGTTACACTTCTAATATATTAAAGTCAGTTTGGGACCTCTGTTTATATAATGTCAAATGCATTACCACTGTAATGGCCACCACTTCCAGTCCTACGACTCAACTGAATTAAGGACGGTGTAGTTTGTAGAGGAACTTAAATAAATCACCTTCCCATTAAGTAACATTTATTTCATCTGGAAAACACAAAACAAAACAAAAAGCATAAAACAAAACAAGCAAACTAACTAACTAACCAAAAAACAAATAAAAAAACCCCAACACCACAAAACAAGGCAAAACCAAACAAAACAAAATGTAGTAGTAGTATTGTGTTCCAAAATGCATTACTATTGGCTTGCTTCACTCCTTTCATATTCGTGGTTAGGAACAACAGATGTAAAACAAGAAAACTCTGCTGCAAGTTGTAGCCTAAAATATGATGGGAAAGCAATATCCAGAACATATCATGTAAAGAAATTAGAGTACAAGAAATGAACATATGTGCAGAAAAAATTAAATATTTAAGCATAGGCTAACAAAGTACTTGCAAAAAGTAGTTGTAATGATTGCAAATCTTACTAGAACTAATTCTAGACTTAGTGAAAGTCTTGATCGCATAGCTATTAATGTTATCTTAGAAACATCCTTTTCAGAGTCCTTGAAGAATTCCCTCTCCTCCTCTAATCTCTTTCATAACGACCAAAAAATAATTTTCACTTAAAGGTGCAGATTTTTACCAGATATTAGGCTAATGATACTGGTTTGAAGTATTTACTATTTAGTCTTCACTATTTGACTGTAAACATAACCTTAGTTTTAAGTTAAATTCAGCAACAGTGATATTCCTCTGTTCTCATCTTTCTGTGTTCTCATGAAGGTATAGTGAGATCTAAGATTTTTGGATTTGAAGGCTTACAGTTACAATAAATATTCCAAGTGATTTGGAGTCCATTACATCAGAGTACTTAGCTTTTCCAGTTTCTGTGTTTGTTTGGGGTTTTTCTGCTTGTTTGTTTTTTAATTCTTCCCCTTTTAATATCATCCATCATTACAAATCATAAAATACGTGTCCCACCAAAAGTCCCCAGGTTTAGCTTTTACATTTAGTTGATGCAATCAATGTAAATTTGTGTAGTTCTTGTGTATGATCTCATGGAGATATTGAGAGTGACTACATTCCTTTCCTTGCAGCTGAAGATTCACTGTAGTAAGGAATTAAGTTATATGTAGTATATCCATTTAACCCATTTATTTGAAACTGCTCAGAAATTCACAGCATAACTTCAGGGATTCCAGAGGTCATGATTAGGTGTGGTGGGTTGACCCTGGCTGAGGGCCAGGTGCCCACCAGAGCCGCTCTATCACTCCCCTCTTTCATTAGACAGGGGAGAAAAGGTACAATGAAAAAAAAACTTACGGGTCGAGATAAGGACAGGGAGAGATCATTCTCTAATTATCATCACAAGCAAACCAGACCGAACTTAGAGAGGGAATTCATCTTATTTATTACTAAGCAAAACAGAGTAGAGGAATGAGAAATAAAGCCAAACCTTAAAAACACCTCCCCCCACCCCTCCCATCTTCCCGGGCTCAACTTCACTCCCGGCTTCAACCTCCGCCCCCCCCAGCGGCACAGGGGGACGGGGAGTGGGGGTTACGGTCAGTTCCTCACGCAGTGTTTCTGCCGCTTCTTCATCCTCAGGGGGAGGACTCATTGTTCCCCCGCTCCAGCGTGGGGTCCCTCTCACGGGAGACAGTCCTTCACGGCCTTCTCCAACGTGAGTCTCCTCCACGGGGTGCAGACCTTCAGGAGCAGACTGCTCCAGCGTGGGTCCCCCACGGGGTCACAAGTCCTGTCAGCAAACCTGCTCTGGCATGGGCTCCTCTCTCCACGGATCCACAGGTCCTGCCAGGAGCTTGCTCCAGCGTGGGCTTCCCACGGGGTCACAGCCTCCTTCAGGTGTCTCCACCTGCTCCGGCGTGGGGTCCTCCACGGGCTGCAGGTGGAATCGCTACACCCCCTCATCCTTCCTCCATGGGCTGCAGGGGGACAGCCTGCTTCACCATGGTCTTCACCACGGGCTGCAGGGGAATCTTGCTCCGGTGCCTGGAGCACCTCCTCCCCCTCCTTCTGCACTGACCTTGGTGTCTGCAGATGTTCTTACATCTTCTCACTCCTCTCTCTGGCTGCAAAAGCGCTCTCTAACTATTTTTCTCTTTCTTAACTATGTTATCACAGAGGCGCTGATTGGCTTGGCCTTGGCCAGCGGCAGGTCCGTCTTGGAGCCGGCTGGCATTGGCTCTGTCAGACACAGGGGAAGCTTCTAGCAGCTTCTCACAGAAGCCACCCCTGTAGCCCCCCCGCTACCAAAACCTTGCCACGCAAAACCAACACATTAGGAAAGATAGTTACGTATCTTTAGCTTTCTTAATTATTCCGCTTTTAAAGGGCTTTATTCTCTTGACTCCTTTACTGTGACTAAACCATCTGGCTGGGACATGTTTTATTATTTCTTAGGGACTATGCTAACACAGCTCATTTTTGTGGCTTTTGTTTGCAATAAACTTTCTGTAATGATAGTTAGATTCTCCCAGATAAGATGATGATGTTATTCCAGTGTGAATAGAACTTATAGGAAATGATGCAGTCATGCTTTGGATTAAATAAGCTATTTGGTATATTTTGTATACAGTGAAACTACCTACATGCATTTTGTCTAGGAGGAACTCTCTTGTACACTGAAAACTCATAAAGAGAAGGCAGTGATTGACTTCTGCCTCCATCAGCATGCTAGCCATTGTCAAGAGTGTTGCTAGTTATTGCCAGTAACATTCATGCAGACTTGGAGAGACAGATGAATCATGCTGCTAATTGTTGGGAGGTAATTTGAGAAATGAAGACAAGAGCATATGATCTTTTAAACTGGAAACTTGTCCATTGCATTTAGACAAGAAATGGGAGGCCATCAAAGTCGTTGCATTGAGTTTGTTTTGTGCTCCCTCCAGTTTGAGTCTGGTGAATACCATACCATGTCAAATGCTAACATCCCAAACACTGTGAAAAACTTTTGTTTTAAAGTCTAGGTTGCCCATGCTTATCTAATTTTTTTCCTTTTAAATAAATAATTTTCACTTTTCTGAGAAAATTACAGAATAGCACAAATGTTTCCTTTCCCGCTCCCATTCAGAAGCTGCCTGTTTATTGGTTTTGATTCTTGAGAACAAGAAATATTACTTCATTATTATCAGTGAACATCATCAGTTTTCTTCAGTCTCTTATAGAAAATTGCTTTCTTCATAGAGTTACTAAAGTGCCTATCACTCTTATTTCTGTCAAGCTCTGGTGATGAAATTTATTGTCACGATTTAGTTCCCTCATGAAAGCAATGAGTTATAGATTAGCTCTAGGATATGCACATGAGCAACATGACAAGAAAAAGTTATTAATACTTGTGTGCAGAAATGATTCATATAATTATTGCATACTCAGCATTTTTTTCTTTTGCACTCAGTTTTGAGAGATCTATTCACATTTGGTCAAAACATAAAAGTGAGGCTGCGCTTTACTTGGAAATGAAGACAGACAAAACTGCTACATTTAGTGGGAAACTTAATAAATTTGGTGTGCCTTTTATTTGTAGGCAGAATAAAAAATCAATAACATGGAAACAGTATTCTTTCTTCATGTTCCGAATTGGTTCAAGAAGTAGTGCTCCTTATACTGAAATATGTACATTAAGCAAAACTGCCAGTCTCTTTTCCCATTCATTTTTGAGTGTTCTGTTAAATTCACTTTCGTTGAAGGTGCACGAGTCCATGGGATCTGATGAGATTCATCTGCAGGTCCTCAAGGGAACTGGTGGATGAAGTTGCTAAGCCACTCTCCATGATATTTGAGAAGTCGTGGCAGTCCAGTGAAGTTCCCACTGACTGGAAAAAGAGAAACATAACCACCATTTTTAAAAAGGGAAAAAAGGAAGGCCTGGGGAACTACAGGCCGGTCAGTCTCACCTTTGTGCCTGGCAAGATCATGGAGCAGATCCTCCTGGAAACTATGCTCAGGTACATGGCAAATAAGGAGGTGACTGGTGACAGCCAATGTGGCTTCACTAAGGGCAAATCACGCCTGACAAATTTGGTGGCCTTCTATGCTGGGGTTACAGCATTGGTGGGTAAGAGAAGAGTGAGAGATGTCATCTACCTGGACTTGTGCAAAGTATTCAACACTGTCCTGCATGACATCCTTGTCTCTAAATTGTAAAGATATGGATTTGATGGGTGGACCACTCAGTGGATAAGGTCACACTCAAAGAGTTGCAGTAAAGGGCTCGATGTCCAAGTGGAGACCAGTGATTAGTGGCGTTCCTCAGGGGTCTGTATTGGGACCAGCCCTGTTTAACATCTTTGGACAGTGGGATTGAGTGCACCCTCAGCAAGGCTGCCAAGAACACCAAGTTGTATAGTGCAGTCAACACACTGGAGGGAAGGAATGCCTTCCAGAGGCACCTTGACAGGCTGGAGAGGTGGGCCTGTGTGACCTCATGAAGTTCAACAAGGTCCTGCACATGGGTCAGGGTAATCCCAAGCACAGCTACAGGCTGGGTGGAGAATGGATTGAGAGCAGCCCTGAGGAGAAGGACTTGGCGATGTAGGTGGACAATAAGTTCAACATGACTCGGTAATGCTTGCTTGCAGCCCAGAAAGCCAACTGTGTCCTGGGCTGCATCCAAAGAAGCGTGACCAGCAGGTTAAGGGAGGTGATTCTCCCCCCTCTACTTGGCTCTTGTGAGACCCCACCTGGACTACTGTGTCCAGCTCGGGGGCCCTCAACATAAGAAGGACATGGAGCTGTTGGAGTGAGTCCAGAGGAGGGCCACAAAGATGATCAGAGGGCTGGAGCACCTCGCCTATGAAGGTAGGCTGAGAGAGTTGGGATTGTTCCGCCTGGAGAAGTCTCCAGGGACACCTTAGAGCAGCCTTCCAGTACCTGAAGGGGACCTACAAGAAAGCTAGAGAGGGACTTTTTACAAGAGCATGTAGTAATAGGACAAGGGGTAATGGTTTTAAGCTGAAGGAAGGTAGATTTAGATTGGATATTAGGAAAAAGTTCTTTACTGAGAGGGTGGTGAGACACTGGAACAGGTTGCCCAGAGAAGTTGTGGATTGCCCCTCCCTGGAAGTGTTCAAGGCCAGGTTGGATGGGGCTTTGGGCAACCTGGTCTAGTGGAGGGTGTCCCTGCCCATGGCAGGGGGGTTGGGACTAGATGATCTCTGAGGTCCCTTCCAACCCAAATCATTCTTTGTTTCTATGATTCTATGATATTTATATCTCACAGCTTGTTAACCAAGTACATTTTCAGAAACAATTTAAAGAATGTTCCCCAGGTCTGCACTAGGCATTATGTCTTTTTTTTTTTTCTTTTGAAACTACTGGACAAAAAGCCTATTTTTTCTCATTCTGTTCACAATAGGCTTAAATGTCTTATCTAAGCAGGAAGAAACATGTGCAATACTTGCAACAAAAGATGTAGAACTCACTCAAAGAGGAGTGAGTGCACTTTCAACTGATGACCTAACATTGTCTTAGTCTTCACCAGATTCATACATGTGGCTTATTGTTGATGGATTTATTTGTCTGTGGTATATAAATTATTTGTTTGGGGGTTTTACCATATCCCATTTTTGAAAGGATACCTGTATTCAGTTCTTTAAGATTAGTTCTTACAATACCATGCACCAAAACATCTGTCAGGATTTAGTAAGCTGAATGTTATAATGAAAGCTGGTACTATGGCAGGAGTCAGCTACTATTGTAAAAAGTTACTGTGACAACTTTTAAAAGCTCATTGTTAATCTAATAATCTGACTTTTCCTGAAAAGAATTACTTCTGATTTCTTCCACAGTGTGAAATTCTGCCAACCTTAATAATTTTTTAAAAATTTAAATAAATTGTTTAAAAACAAACACACACACACACACACACACACCCCCCATCAAAACAAAACAAAACAAAACAAAACAAAACAAAACAAAACCCAATAAACCAAGATCAAGAATTGCATCTGGAACATTTTGAAAATTTATCTCCTTAAGGAATCATGTGCAAAATTCCTGAAGACAAGGCTTTATTCTTCTTAATTCTTTTTCAGAGTGGTTGACTACTTTCAGCTCCTATCTTTCACAACTAGCGAATCATCTAGTGAACACAAGAGGAGTTATTGCACTGAAATTATTTCATTCAGGTTTTGATCAAAAAAAACCCAAAACAACCCCACAAAATAGCATTGTGAAATTAGAAACAGAAATAACTGTCCTAATATCTGAGAGGAAATCTCATCTACTATGTCAATGGCATTGACCTGACAACTGATGGAATAATATTTTACCCTTTTTTTCAAAGATAATCAAGTAACAGGACTTGTAGAACAGCAGTTTCTACTGTGACTGATAACAGAAATACAATACAATCATAGTAACTGAAAAGTGTGCTATTTTTGCATGGAGTCATAATACAAGAATAGATCTTGATGTCCTGGAGAACAGGTTATTCGATGGCATTTTATTTTTTTAGAAGGTATTCTTTGTTTTAAATACATTTATTGTGTACAAATTATTTCTCCTTAGCAACTATAGGAATGAAAATTCAACAGAAATATAAATTTTCTTTCCACTCAAATTGTATTTCAAATCACTCTCCAATATGGGACATTGTTCATTGCTGAATCATATTTCCTGTGATGTAAATTTGTCTCAGGTAATGCTGAATAACACATATAGTCTAACTAATGAGAACATACTAAACTATGATTAAGTACCATTCCAGAAAATTGATATTTTTTTAAACTAGTTTAATATTTATAATTTCATGTTAGTTTTGAGAACTAAACCAATTATTTATTTATTTAGACATATAAACCTTTTTTTTTTTCATTTTCAATAAGACATGTTTTCAAAAATTGTAATTTATGACACATTATGGAATAAATTATGAAATGCTTTTGAATTATCTTGGACAAAATGACATATTGTTAAGCAACAAGAAATAATTCAGGATGCCCATCATTGTATTCTTCTACTGACTTTGTCTAGAAAAGAATCAGAATATTTTACAAGTAGCTTGATATTGATTGCAAAGAAACTCCTGAATCAGAACTATTTCTGAGCCATAATGCCAATCGTCTCATTAAAAACTTTTCCTCTATGTGGAGTTATTAAATCTTACCATTATAGGTATGCATACACATGAAAACACTTAGAATTATTTTCAGAAATATAAATGCAAGATTTTGACACCCAGGTTATAGCTTTTAGAAACATGTTTGCCGCATTACATTCACTTCTCCCTTTGAGACTGATTTTTGATCTTGAGTGTAAGAATACATGCCTCAGTCCATCAAAAATTTTCTGCAAGTACACAAAGTCATGGAGCACTGAAATCAGCTCAAGCTCAAAACTTTTTTGATGAAGCCTTTACAAAAATGCTGGTCATATATCAGTTTATTTATCAAAAACAAAACAAAACAAAACAAAAGTTTCATCTATTATCAGTTTCATTGCAGAGATTTCATAGGGCTCAAATTACAGTTCTGGAATGAAAGTTATATGTGGTCTATTTGTAAACCATCTCCGTATTATATTGCGCTTCCAGTCTTATGACATATATTTTATTGGCAGTGGCACAAAACTGGAGAAATACATTAAGATAAAGAAATGTCCTTGTCTCTGATTAGAAGGAAAGTTATATGTAATGTCCTGTTGTCACATAACATTGTAATGGAAGAATTTCAAGGTACCTAAGACAATGGAATTTCTGTGTATAGCCTTGAATATACAGTACAATGTTATACATGCAATAAAATCTGACAACTTTAGTTTAAGGCATGCAAAGTAGAATACAACTCTTTAAAGTTAAACATTTTAAAAAATGAAAGGTACATATATAGAGAACATCTTCAAATATTCTTGGATGTTACTTTGCATTATAACTAACATCAAAGTAGAAATATGCTTAGGATATTTGAAAATCAGATTGATGTTTTGCTAAATTACATTCAAAAGCTACAACAGTGCCTGGATAAGCAGAAGGGAGCAAAAGAACACCTGCAAATTCAGTTTAAGCATTTGAAAAGTATATATATGACACTAAGAGCTGGGTCTCAACAGTGGTGTTAAAATAGGTAGATTAAATGATGATGCACTATGCATTGATTTGCTTTGTAGTACAGCAATAATTATAGTGATTTTTTAAATTATTATTATTATTCTGTTCTGCATCTATGTTTCAAATCTAAAATGCTGGTTTTAGGGCCAGATGTAACAATGTTAAGACAAAGTACAGGCAAAAATTGATGTTGCTGAAAGAACAAAAAATCATGCTCCAAGGGAAGGAACTTCATGAAGGACAGATAGTTGGGCTGTGCATATATATGTTATGCCTATAGATGCTGTTCCTAATTATTTCTGGATAAAATGAAGGTATTTGACGTAGATAATACATAACTGGTATCAAAAATAAATTGCATGACAATGAAAAGACTAATTGAAAGGAAGTTGATGTGGAAAATTATAATAGAAAGGTCTGATTCTTGAAAATATATCCCTTTGTGATAAACCAGTTAATAATTAGTTTGCTTCTCAATATAAGAATACAACCTCAAAGAGGTCTTACGCTCTTTAAATGAGGAGTGCTGATTCTTGGATAGATTAATATGATATAAAAATAAACAACACTAAAGCTATGCTTCTTTATGGCAATAAGAGCATTTGATTTTCTGGGAAGTTAATTAGAATGTAAAAGTTCTGGAATAATAGCCTGACAAATATAATAGGCTTCAAAAAAAAACTCTCCAGGAAACTTGACTTAGCTTCATGCAAGAACAACTATTGGTCCAGACAAACCTGTTTCTCCTAGAAGTTACAGCTGACGCTAGGACTGAGCAGGCTCTCCTGCATTGTCAAGAAAAACACCCAGTTACTATATTGAGTTTATTGCAGCATACTTTCATTGCATAAATATGGCTTGTCAATATCAAATAACGTTATATAAACCTTCCAATTTACTCCAAAATTTCATAGAATCACAGAATGGTTTGGGTTGGAAGGGACCTCAAAGACCATCTAGTTCCAACCCCCCTGCCATGGGCAGGGACACCCTCCACTAGACCACGTTGCCCAAAGCCCCATCCAACCTGGTCTTAAACACTTCCAGGGAGGGGGGAAATTTGGTGTCCTTTGTGTTAACACAGTCAGAATTAATTTCCTTCTATTGGATACAATGCACTGGTCAGATGCCTTATTCTTAGGTAACAGTTGTGGGGTTTTTTTCTTTTTTCTGTGGCTGATCTCTATGAAGTCCAAGTGTTCACCTTATTATGACAGATTATCTTAATAAATATGACAGCATGTTTTTGACAGAGATGAATATTAAGAACACTAAGTAAGGAAAGGTGAGGGAAATAGCATTATGTGATGGTAGTACAAATGTTACTTCTGACACAATAAAATTAACAGCTGCTCTTTTCTTTTTAACTACATGTTTATGTACTTCACAGCTTTAGCAAAGTCTGAATGCTACAGACCTAAAAATTAAGCTTTCTGAATGAAAGCTACTTTGTTAATTAT
Organism: Balearica regulorum gibbericeps; assembly: GCF_011004875.1. Classification (NCBI taxonomy): domain Eukaryota; kingdom Metazoa; phylum Chordata; class Aves; order Gruiformes; family Gruidae; genus Balearica; species Balearica regulorum. The sequence goes on from NC_046185.1 coordinate 61,536,212, forward strand.
CACTGTGTTAAATCAAAAACATTTAACGTTCCATTTGTAAATATCCTTTTAGTTATTTGCCCCTACTTTATGAAACAGCAGAGCAGCTAAATGCAATATGCTTGTTGCTTTTGTGGTGTTACCTTCTTAGGATAGTTGAGGGATTATGGATTTAATAAACCAAGAAAGTGTTAATTCATATACTAAAATTGGCAGGCATCTTTGTGGGGTCTGAGTGTACTTCTGACAGAATCTGCAGTTATTGGAAAAACTCCAAACCACATAGGAGACCTCTATGTCCATGTCAACAGATGGGATTGTGTTTGAAAATGCAGGGTTGCAATAAAAATTTGGGGTATTGCTGGAGTTGTTCAGTTCCATGAGCTTTTAATGACCAGCTGTTTTCTGTATCCATGGTTACCCTGTATGTAAAAACATCCTTTTCCAAACAATTTATCTGTATATTACTGGTTTTTTTTTATTTTGCAGTGCTACGTGTAACTATGGAACAAGATTAAAGAAAGGTGTGCAATAGTACAATACTGTTTTTACCTAAGCAAATACACTTAGGTGAAATATCCTGGGTACATTTAAATGAAAAAAAAAAAGAGGCTTATTTCTTTATAGTTCTTTTCTTCTACTGATTAATACATATAAAGAAATCAGTCACTGTATAGTCTAATAATGTTCTCACATAAAAAAATGTGATCATAGAAGAGAAATTTACCATTTCAAGAAAAGGGATACATTTAAATATTACACATTGAAATGTCTTGGCATTTTTGTTTAAGTACTAATAAAACAAATATTGCAGACTGCTTTTTCAAACTCTTGAGGATTTTTTTTCCTACAATACTTATTCTTCAGCACCCAAGATGCATTTTTTTGTGTGATGTAACTGAGTTTCAATAGAGCAACCAGAATCAGAGAATAAATATTGCTGCCAATGTTGTTACATAAGTTAGAGTTATGAAGTCCAAACAGACAATAATTAAATTTATGGGATTAATTGTCAGAGAACATTATGTAGCTATTAAGATACATAGAGATTTTTACGGCTATGACTGCCTTATCTTTTGTACACAGCTTCAAAATATACTATTTGAACAGAATTAAGTATATTTTAACATAAAGAATTATCTTTTCATAAAAAAATATTTTTCATAAGATTTGTACAATATTAGTTATGTGTGTTATGCTCATAAATAGAATTATTACAGTTAAGCACTATTTAACACTTGTCTGCAGCTTCCTATATACTCGATGATTTTGAATTTTAAATATATTCCTACACAGCTAACGAGTCTAAGATATTTTCCACAGTTTTTCTGCTGAAAATATCCTGTTGTTGACTCATTGTTTTGTCATGCAGTCAACTAAAAGCTACTAAGCATCTTAAATTGAGTTAAAAGTGAGAAAGTAATAGTATGTCAAGAAGGAATCAGGATGCTTAAATAAATAGGAAACTTCATTAAAAGAGATTATCATGTTGAATCTACTTCTCTCTGAGTCCTAAAGGCAGCCAAGAACTATCACCATGCATTTCAGAAGGAGAGCCTTCAAGCCTTCTAAAGTCCATTTTATAACAACATATTTCTTTTTTCATATTTGGATAATAGATTTCACTTATTACCTAATAGCATAAAACTGATTTACAGTATATAAGGATTAGATATGATTTAGATTAGGAGTATTCATTTTTGGTAGAAATTTAAAAAATTTTAGAAGTGTAGGTTATTTCAAAGATCTTTCCAACTTTGGCTGATCTTTTTAAATTTTTTTGTGATTTATATTTAAGAATAATTTAAGAGTATTTTCAAAAAGATGACTTTCAATGCCAACCAGATTTAGTAGAATAATAGCTTCGGTTCAAGGAACCAGATTGTAAGGGACAAAGTTGATATGCAAATTTTGCCCTACTCTCTTGCACATAACCCTTAACTAGACTTAATTTAAAGTCCTAAGTAAATGTCTTTGTCCACTGATTTCATTTGGAGGAATTTTACATTTCACTTTTGATTAAAGTAACTGTTTATTGACATAAAGTGTTCACAGTTTAATCTTTAGACAGTCAGGATCTTGACTCTGGTCATTACTTCCTTTCCTTGTTTAGTCTCTGCCAGTATTTTAAGATTGGTTTCACTTTGTAGTGTTACCAAGAAAAACAGACTTCAGCTTTCCAGTAAAGATGTGAATCAGCATACTTGTGATAAATTTGGCTTTTGATATCAAAAAGGTGACATCTTTTTTATGGGGGATGGTAGTGAAAAGTCTCTGGGCTCATAAAATCTACATAAAACTAAAAAACTTCCCTTAGAGCTGCTGCTACTTTTAGGTAGGTCCCAATTACTTTAAAGCTAAATGACTGAAAGATTCATCTAAATCACAGTGATGTCAAAAAAAAAAAAAAAAAAAAAAAAAAAGTGTTTATATATGAAAAGAGTATTACTCAATATAATGTTTTTTCCATTTCTCATTATATGTAATTATATATGTCTACTGGATAAGATATATTCATTGTATAATGAAAGCACCATTTCCCTGTGGTGACTTGAATGCAACTGCTCTGGGTAACCAGCCAGCTGATGAGACTAGGATTTGGGACACGCTGTTCTCTGCCAGTCACTGCAGTAGATCTTGGATCAATTACTTCTTCTCTGGGCCTGTTCTTCCCCCTACTGCATCCTCTCTTGGTCTCTTCATTTTAATTTCTTGTCTTTTTAGACTACGAAATACTCCTTATTATACACTTCTGTAACATCTTGAACAGTCGGGATTCAAATTCAGCTGTAATTTTAGCACTTCAGGGTATAAATATTCCTGAAGGACTTAAAAATCACTGAGGTTGTGATAATTGCAATTATATGAATTGTTTAACATAAAATAACTTTCCTGAGTTGGTGCTGTAAAAATTAAGGTAGGTTCTAAAATATTTAGCATGAAGTTTTTCTCAGAACATCTCTACAATTTGTTGTTGAACGTCACTACAAATCTGAATTTCTTACTTGTGATCTTGGGGAGGAAAAAAGATACTGCAGCCAACGACTTAGCCACTTTCTTTCACTCTCCTCCTTTGCCTGCCTCTTTCCCTCTCTTTCTTATATCTTTGTTTTCTTCTTTTATATTTTCCAAATGCAAATTTTCATTCCAGGTGAGAAAGATGATTGTTAATGCCTCTTTCTGTTGTGTGGTAGCTTGCTGGTTCCTCTACTTTTATACCAATGGTGTTCTGGCAGCAAGTGAATCGTAACCCCTTATTTTCTCTTTCAGTCTCATTTTCTTGGTGGGTTTTTGTTGTTTTTTTTTTAAGACAGACAAGGAGTTATCTGATGTCTTTTGTTGTCATGGGAATTGTTAAATGAAATTTCGAGTTTCTTAGAAGTAATGTAAGAGGAAAATTGCTGTCTTCTCAAACACACATTACCACAATGCTCCATTCGTATATCAGTATTTGAATAACTGTGCCAGTGCATAAAACAAATGCATAAAACCAAGCTCCATCAAGTCAAAAGTTGTTGCTGATTTTTGTGCACTCCAGCTGAATCATCTAGGAACTAAAAGCCAACCAAAATATCCATGTATTTTGCTCTGCACTTTTTTAGACATGTTGGAAATGAAGATCTGTATCTGGAAATTTTGCGGTGTACTCTACCTTTGTCCTCACAGTCAGCTGGTAGTAACAATGTGCACTGATACTGTACGCTGAGAAGGAAGCTGCGTTGGTATTGTTTTGGAGAAGTAACATGAAGCATAAAGAAAGGTTTTCATTGATTTTCGAACGTTGATGTTTTATGTAAAGTAGAATTTTGATATTTAAATGTAAAGTAGAAAAATCATTTAGAAATGTCTCATAAACAAAAAATCCCACAACAAAACACAACAACAACAAAAACCAACCTCTTATAAAATTTTAAGTATTTTGTGCACATCTTGCTACAGTTCTCATCCTAGTGGTTACAATCTTACATCACGATAGTTACATTCTTATATATACAGTTCTCTGTACAGTCAGAGATGATACTTTTAGCTATATCTCTTATGCTTAATTTATGTTAATATCTTAATTTCAGCATCTTGACATAATCTAATCTGGCTACATTTGTTACCAAGAACACAAAAATGTTTTGACTGGCTCATTTGAGTTTGAGTTGTATTTATCTGTAGCTAGTTGTAACTTAACTGTAACAAAGAATCTCAACCTTGCACTAAAACATAAATTCTAATGGTAGCTAAATTATTAATACTTACTAATATTTACAAAAGAAAATTGAAGAACATTACCGTATAGTGATACCAAATTTACAATGAGTCTAGGAAGGATAGATGGGCTAGATGATATTTGGGGATTGCATAGTAGCTCAGTTTGTCTCTATGGATAAATTTTCTGTGTGTTATTTCTTTGTTATATAACTCTGCTCACTTAATTAAAAAATAAAGAAATGAATGTGTTCAAAGTTTAGATTTACTTTTCACTAACTCAATGTAGAAGCCTTCTTTGTAATACTAACTCAGCTATGGATTACATATGTCAGTAATTCTCAGTGCATTATGGTCTTACTAACTTTCCCAAGTACTTTTATTCACAGGGTAGGACGATAACGCTACTAACCATTTTTTCTAGTAAATGAGGTCAACTAAATCATAAATGTTATTTTTTTCCTTCAAGAATCTGCTTTGTGATTCTGCTGTTCATATGACAAATCTCAGCAAGGTCAGGGAGTAGACTGTGTATCTCTCCAGGCATTTTATCTCATTTTAGAGAGGATGGTGGTAATAAATCATCCAGAAACACTTTTATTCCCATTTTCTCATTAGGGCACTGTTCTGCCAACTAGTCTATTTTTTAATAGCCAACCATTTATATATTTTTACGTGTGTACTAAAATATTTTTCTTCCTGGAGCTCAGGGTCAGAGTCCATGAAATGCACCTGTGAGCATTGACTAGTATGCTGCTTCCTCTGTGAGGTAACTCTGAACTTCAGTATAATTTACTGTCCGCATTTCATGTACTCTTACCCTCAGTAGATTGTTACCCCTGTATCTTCATATATTTTGAGCCTGACTTTTGAAATCTTGCCATTACAGCCATTTGAACTGTGTAAAACTTTAAGGTGAATCATATAAAAATGGTTCCACTTGCTGTGTTTCTCATTTGCCTATGTGTAATACATGTTGTCATCAAGTTTATTGTTCTTTTCTCAAATTCCTACAGAGGTAGCAATAGTGACTTCGAGCCAATGGAAAATCATAGACAGAGTAAGACCTCTCATGAAGAGGTGACAAAGAATTTGCGTAGAATAATAAGAAACAAAACATTCTGAAAATGAATCAAACAAGTTTCTTTTTGCACATTCAGTAGGCTGTTCTGAGTCTGTAGATGTGGATTATTTAAAGTGAGGACAGAGTATTGAATAGTTTGTCTTTCAAAGTTCTTTGTCATTAAAGCCAGTGTAAAATAGAGCACATTTTAACTGAACATCTTTGATCTTCAAAGTGTATGGCTGCGTTTAGCAGATGAGCATAGATTTAGATGTGTGCACAGGGGTTCTGTTTAGTATTTGTTACAAACCTCCACCTGGAGACAAAGATTTATGACTAACAGAGGCTTTGAAATCCAAATAGCAGAAATTTCAGCAATGAAGACACTTCTCTTCCTATCATTTTGTAATTGTGTTAGGGGTTGGGTTTTCTATTTGTTTGGATTTTTTTTTAATAAATATTTTTCCAGCTTTATTGCATGAATTGGCATAAAGAAAAACTCCATGGTCTAATGGTTAAGTTCTTTGTTTCACAAAGGAATTAAAATAAGTCAGATTAAATCAAGCCTCATGAATGAATAATCAGGTTGTACATTAAATATTAATTGCTTTTTCTAAAATATAACAAAATTATTTGAAATCATTGTTGCAGTGAGGCAATGTTTACATTAGCACTACTCAGTCTGATAATAAGAACATTTCATGTTCCCTAATATGGTTAATGAGTGCCTTTTTAATTCCTTCCATTATTTCATTACTTTTTATGTATCAAAGTGTTCACATATTTTTTTAGTATTACATGGAGAAAGTACATTTCAGGACCTCATGGGCTTAGACTCTCTGTTATGTTTCCATAAACTATATAGCAACACAATGATCAAGCTGAATTATTTCAGTAATTTTTAAATTTATATTCACTGTTGTCCTACACTTGGAATTATTTATTGTGTCTGATCCTACAAATGCCATATCTTTGCAATTGATCAAAAAAGCTTTTAGCAGCTTTGGAAAAGCATCATACTTCTAATGAGTTATGAAGACTAATAGAGGTGTTCTAGCTTGAAAAAAGTAAATTTACTTTTTTTTTTTAGATTTAAGATTTAAAATTAAATTTGTGAAATTTAAAGAAAAGCTGAACATTAATGTATATCTTATAAATAGAATGTATAGGTTAAAAAGGAAATAAACTATGTGGTCCTTGTAAATGACAGAAAATGCCAGCTTAAAACAAATATAAGTAATAATGTGAATGTTTGATAACAAAAGTTGAAGATTATTTTAATTTGAAATGCATACATTATTTTTAATCATAATTTGCAGGAAACACATGTTTCCCAGAAGACAGTAGTGTTCAACTTAAAAAGAGTTGAATCTAGCTACTACAGAAGTTTTTGGGGTTTGGGGGGTGTGTGTGTGTTTGTTTGTTTTTTGTTGGGTTTTTTTTTGGTGAAGAGTCACTTACATTACTGAGCATCTCTAGCTGAATCCTAGCTGGCTCCAGCTTGAAACTAACAAACAATTACTAATTCACAGTTGTCTAACTGATAATAAGAAGCTGCATTTGTAATGTTGAACTGAATGCCAATATTCTCACATCTATCCAAAACAATAAAGACAAGCAGAGGCATAACTTGACTATGCCATCAAATATAAATACAAAATATAAATATATAAATATCCTGATCGAGTCAAAGATGATGTTTGTGCCATGCCTACAGATGCACATTTTTTTTCTTATAGTTGTGGAAATGTGAATAATAATCATTATAATTGCGGAAATGTGAATAGCAATCGTTATAATGACATGTGTGACTAGAAGAAGTAGTTAATAGTTAACAACTAGAGTCAGTTTCTGATAAATTCACTTTTTAAAAGTATATGGACTGTAATTGATTCAAAATATACTTTATTTCTGTTCAAATGTAGGAACATATGAATGGCTTCCTTTTTTCTGTTCTTAAGAAAACTTCTCACTCAATACCTGAATAATTCTGTCTAAGAAAAGCAAAGCATAATTACCCTGTAAGTTCATGGAGAAATGTATAGTACATATACATAGTACCCATCCTTGCCCGAGCCACTGAAGGCATTTAATACCTTTCCCAAGGGACTTTTTCCCTCATCCATTAATAAAGCTAATTTTTTAACTTTTAATTTTTAGCATATTCTATATTCTTATTCCTAATCTTCCTGTCACAAGCATTTTGATGATAAGAGTTTATTACCATAGGTGTTTCACTCTAATTTGCATCAAACTTATTGAAGCATATGGTTTACCAGATATTTTCCAGTTTATTAGTAAGAAAAAATCATTTTTAAAAACAGACTTTGGGAAAAGAGGGAGCATACTTGAAGTTCCTTACCCATTTCTGTTTATATTCAAGTAAAATAATAATTTTCTGTGAAATACTGAGACAGTCCTTCTCATGAAAGACAGAAGCAAAGAGTCTGCCCTCTTGGATGAGTAGCATTAGCCGTGAAGTTCCTGTTTACTCTTGCCCTGGATTTTAATTTATTCATTATAGAATCAAACTATTATGACACATAGTCTATTGATTTTACTTTACTTAGACATTTCCTTTGTCACTCAAGAGATACATTAAGTAGGAAATGTGGGTTTAAATCCATTTAGATGGAGAAGGAATTGAATCTAGACATTTTACAACCTGAGTTCTAACCTCTGAAATAATTAATCTGTATGTAATGTATGCAGCAGCTGACTTTTCAGGCCTTCCTAAAAGCAGTATATATTTTCCAAAACTTTAAGGATAATGAACTGCCACCAAAGAATCATCTTCTGCTCAGAGTAAGAGGTCTGAATCTGTCAGTGGTTTATGGTCTGCTTTTTTGAATTATAAATGACAAGGAAAAAAAGTCCTGGCTATACCAAAACTTTTCAGACTTGAAATTTGCATTTACAAGGAGTTACTCTAATTTGTTCTGATGACTTCATGGATTATGACTCATTCCTGTTTAACAGCCTCACCCAAAAAATGGTAATTCATGTATATTTCATATCCCTTATAATGATTTTTTCTAGTCACACCTTGTTTGACATGAAAGGATATTATTGAGTTGTGTAGTGTTTTCAATATATTTCAGGGTCCTTTTGCATTGCAGTTTATGTCCTTAGAATGAAGAAATATTTAGACCTCAGTAACCATTGTTATTTCTTCGTATTATACATTTAACACATTAACCATATTATATAGGTGTTATCTACCTGGACTTTAATAAAGCCTTTGACACCGTTTCCCACAGCATTCTCCTGGAGAAACTGGCTGCTCATGGCTTGGATGGGTGTACTCTTCGCTGGGTAAAAAACTGGTTGGATGGCCGGGCCCAAAGACTTGTGGTGAATGGAGTTAAATCCAGTTGGTGGCCAGTCACAAGTGGTGTACCCAGAGCTCAGTACTGGGGCCAGTTCTCTGTAATATCTTTACCAATCATCAGGATGAGGGAATTGAGTGCACTCTCAGTAAATTTGCAGACGACATGGGTAGGAAGGATCTACAGAGGGATCTGGACAGGCTGGATATGTGGGCCAAGGTCAACTGTATGAGGTTCAACAAGGGTCAGTGCCAGATCCTGCACTTGGGTGACAACAACCCCATGCAAAGCTATGGGCTTTGGGATGAGTGGCTGGAAAGCTGCCTGGTGGAAAAGGACCTAGGGCTTTTGGTCAACAGCTGGCTGAATATGAGCCAGCAGTGTGCCCAGGTGGCCAAGAAGGCCAACAGCATCCTGGCTTGTATCAGAAACAGTGTCGCCAGGGAAGTGATTGTCTCCCCTGTACTCAGCACTGGTGAGACTATACTTTGAGTACTGTGTTCAGTTTTGGGCCCCTCACTACAAGAAGGACATTGAGGTTCTGGAGAGTGCCCAAAGAAGGGCAATGAAGCTGGTGAAGGGTCTAGAGAACAGGTCTTATGAGGAGCGGCTGAGGGAGCTGGGGCTTTTTAGCCTGGACAAAAGGAGGCTGAGGGGAGACCTTATCGCTCTCTACAACTACCTCAAAGGAGGTTGTAGCCAGGTGGGTGTTGATCTCTTCTCCCAAGTAACTAGTGAAAGGACAAGAGGAAATGGCCTCAAGTTGCGCCAGGGGAGGTTTAGGTTGGACACTAGGAAAAATTTCGTCACCGAAAGGGTTCTTTCGGCACTGGGACAGGCTGCCCCCTGGTTGAGTCACCACCCCTGGAGGTATTTAAAACGCACATAGATGTGGTGCTTAGGGGCATGGTTTAGTGGTGGATTTGGCAGTACTAGGTTAATGGTTGGACTTGATCTTAAAGGTCTTTTCTAACCTAAATGATTCTATTATCTCATTTAATGCATTTTTTTTCTTCCCCCTTTCTAAAGGTGATTTCTGCTATAGTGATTATTACATTTATTTGTTTATTTGTTATCACATCCCTCATAAAGCATTAAATACTGTGGGTTTAGGTGCCAAGACTCAGCTGTAGTTCACACTGTCCTAGCTTTCCAACCTCAATTTTTCTAGATCATTAGTTTCATGTAAAACTGCTCATTGCATATAAAGCCAATGTTGCTTTGCAGTTAATGGCATAACAGTTCAAACATAACATATATAAACTGCTGCAAGTTCACACTTCTCTTACTTTCGTGTTGAAAATTCCTAAGTTCAATATTTGTTCTGTACAGTAGAACTTGATTATCCATGTTTTCTTCGGTTCTTTGTGCTAGGAAACAGTGTTTCCAAGATATGGGGTTTAGTCTCATTGCTCTAACACATCAATTTGTTAGTTCACTGATAAATGACTTTTGCTGTTTGTGTCTATTGTGAAGATAAAGTGGTTGTAAGTGCTTTGAGAGCCTTGTCTATTCCAATACACTGCTTTATTACCCTGCAAGTTCAAATTTTGGCAGTATAAACCTTTATCTGCAGTAAAGGGAAATTTTAATTGTGTTTCTCTTTGCTAGAATCTCTGTATTTTGCTGTTACTACATAAAATAGTATTGGTTATCGATATTTTCTTTTTCTGAAGAGCCTAATTCATCATTTCTAAACACACCAAATTCTAGTGACTTTTATAGTCAATTAATTAGACCCAAACCACTTCCAGCAATTTTGTGCAGCCTGGAAGCAAATCAGAAGGTCCTTTTTAGGATCCAGGTTCAAGGCTAAGCTGGTACATGAAAGCACTGATAATAACACAAATTGATTTCTTCTCAATCTTTTCCTTTGGCTTTGGTCTAGCTTGCTTCCTTCTGTATGTCACTCTCTCCTGAAAACAGGATCACTATCTAAGCATGTGTCCATTCCTATTTTTTTATAGTTAGTCAGAAAACAGAACTCTGATTCCTTCATTCATTTGTGTATTAATATTTTTCATTAACATTTTTTGGCCTGTTTTTTTTAATTGCAGGTACCAAAATGGTCTCTACTGTAGTAAAGATAGCACCAGATAATGTCTTTGCATTGTAATGTAAAATACATAGAATTGGTAATTTGACTTGGTTTTGGTTTGGGGTTTTTTTTTGGGGGGTGGGGGTGGGGGTTAGTAGTCTCAGCAGGGAGCCTAGGTCTAGTGCTCTTATTGGAAGATATGACATATGGTGAAGTGGTAGCAGAGAATAGCAGAAAAATTTTGATAAAATGCTATTACTGCTGTGATTATATAGATAAATAAAGATTATTAAACGCCATTCTATTCTAAAAAGGAATTATTAAATATGACACTGTCATATGCTGCATAAGTTGTCCTTCTGAGAATAAATTGTTAATTCCTGCTTATTGGATGACATCTTTTAATGTAAGTAATCCGTTTCACTTACTAATCCACTGATCAAGGTGAGTGATCAGTGTTTTGTTTTTTTTTCTTTTTAGTAAACATGCAGAAACAATTTGTTTTTTTCATTTCTTTATGGTTTTTTCTCCTTCCCCAGACTCCTTCCTTATTGTACTGAAATTGCTGCTTAGGAAAAAAAGGGCATAATGAATATTTCAGGCTGGAGTCATCAGAAGATTTCAATGCTCTCTGATTCTCCAAGAATTCTGGGGAAGGGCGTTCTATGTCTGCAGTAGAAGTTGTCTACTTTACTCTCTGTTGTTACTCTCAGCAACAATCAAAATCTACAAGGCTTCTTGGAAAACATAAAAAATGAGTCTGTTTAAAGAAGGCAACTTTGTGAACACAATTCTCAAAAGACCAATCAACTGTTGCATAAAAGTAAATTTAGTTCAGAATATTCTGGAGACAAGTCTAAGAATTAAATAATGATTCTAGACTTAGTTAAGATGGAAAAAAAGGAAGAGATTGTTATAGCATGCTGAAAGAAGGATATTGCCTTTATAATTTAAATTGTATATAACACTTTTTCTTTTATGTTTAAATTCTGTTTATATCGCCATTTTTCCTTAATAAAAAGTAAAGATACTGTAAAATTTATAGCATACAATTAGAAACATAAAATAACAGATTTTCAGGTTGTACAACAGAAGATCTGATTATTCTTAATAAATTATAGCTGTTACCTAAGCAAATTCATATTCATGCCTTGTGTCTTCGGAAATTTAAATCATTTCTCCTTCAGAAATTAGTAAGGAAGAAAATTGAAGTTCTGGAACTCATGTAGATTTTAGATAATTAAATTATGGTTCTAGGATTTTTCAAACCAAATTAATTGTAACTGATACAAATCTTGACTCAAATCTGATAGTTTTTGATCCTCAATCTACAAACAATATCACACTTAAAGTCTCTGGCAGTAGCTAAGCTGAAAATGATTAATCACCCATATTTCTTCTTTTTTTTTTGTTTGTTTTTATTATCAATCCAGTATATTTTTTCAAATCAGACTATTAAATGTAAACTATGCTTAGTAACCCACTGGAAAATAGTCAATGTACCTCTATGTTGTAGAAGCTAGCATCATGTCTTATTTCTAATTAAAATATTTGGTAACAAAAATAAATTAAGATGCTGTGTTTTCCAAATATTTCAAAGTGCTTAACAATCGTTAATTTTTCAGCAGTAGCAAAATTGAAAACTATGTTTATGTTTTAGACCTGAATATTTCAGGTAAGTTTCAGTAGCATTTTTGAATCACAGAATAATTTAGGTTGGAAAGGATTTAAGAAAAGGAGAACATCTTGCCCAACCCTGTGCTCAAAGCAGAGCTGACTTCAAAGATAAATGTGGTTGCTCAGACCTTATCCAGTCAATGCTTTAAATGTTTCCAGCAACAGAGACTCCACAACTTCTCCAGGCAACCTCTTGTGTTGGAACTTTATATGTGTGCACTCAACAACAGTCCCCATCCCAAACACAGTGTATGGTAAGCTTCTGAGAGGAAGCTAGCTATTGAGGAACAAATGATTGGTAAAACATTGCTGAGGGAACAAGCACAGTTTGCTTCTGAGATACCAACTATCTATGTATTTGCAACAGTTCTATGGTAATAAAGCAAAGCTAAGTTTTTGAGACGATTCTGAAAGACTGGAAGAGAGTAAAAGAAATGGCTAAATTCATATCTAGTTTAAGCAATCACAATACCATTGATTTAGTCAAAGCAAAGCATTTTTATCTTAGCCCAGGAGCTTCCTTAAACCTTGTTATCATCTCTGAGGTATTTTTTAATTTTCTGTGGGTTTCAATCTACTTATTTCTTCATTTAATGTTACTTTTTATTTATTCAAGATCACTTAACTTTTATATAAATCATTTTGATATTTTTTTTTCTCACTGGTATTGGTTATGACAACTGTTGTTCATTAAAAATACTGAAAATATGAATCATAGTCAGGCTTCAAAATCCAGTGCTGTAAAAGATGAAGGAAAATCTTTGATAAAGTGAAAGAGGTGACTCTATTATTTCCACAATATGTGAGACCAAAATATAAGTTCTTTTTTTTATAAGAAACTCTGAAACTTAGAAACTGATACCTGGTACCATATAATGGGATTAGAGCTAATACTGTTTCAGTTACAGTCAGGGAAGAAGATAGCTGTCTCTAGCATTGAGGGAAAGGGCAAAATGGATATGTGTCTGGTCTAGAGCTGGAACAAGAGGCTAGATATACAATATCACTGTATAGACTTTTCTATGGTCAGTATAGTTTTTGGTGCATGCCAAAGTGAATTTGTCTCTCGGGGGGGGGGGGGGGGGGGGGGGAAGCATTCTGCAGTTTGTGTTCTGAACAAAACAATTAATTACCTTGCAGTCAAAATAAACAGACATCATTTCTGCAGCTGTCCAAATCATGGATGCTTACTGTATCATTTTTCCCTGTCGTCCAAGACTAAATGTTCCATCTGCAAAATGATTAAATGAATTTCATAGGTAAACACATTTACCATTCCACTTTAATGGAGTTGCCCTTCATTAGAGAATGTCATTCCAAATTAACATGAGGAGCTATTACTGAGATGTCTAAAATGAAGAGCTGAATGACATAGTACTCATTTTTCAGAAGTACGGATGTTTTTGAAATGGGAATTGAACACCAATAGCAGATTGATGTAATAGTTACATGTTTATGCCAATCGCTCCTGTCAGTCAAAGTGTGGCAAACTAAAGGAGAAAATACAACAGAAGAAACATTCAAAGCAACAAGCACCCACAAAACAATGTCCTTCTCTGGTCCATTTTGCTTATGACACTTCCACAAGCGTGGAAGAAGGGTTTGGGTTTGTTGTTTTGTTTTGTTTTTCTTTTTAAATAATAATAATTCAAATTAATAACTATTCAAATAATTCAAATTTCAAGAGAAACAATGGGCACTGAGTGTATGCAAGCTTAGTGAGCTAGAAGAAAATTTGTATATCAATATTGGACTAATATATTTATTTAGAATTTTAGCTGACAAAGGAAAGGTAAAAAAACAGGAGAAGAAAAACTTCAAGTACAATTGTATTTTCAGTATATGGTGTGTGTAAAATACCTCTGATAGCCTTTCTGATTTATTTGCTGCGTAATAGGTCACCAGAATGATGTGATGTTATATATTACTCCATAATGTTATTTATTAATTTTCTACTCTTCTTTCCCAGCAGATATTTATTATTGCTCTCTCTAACAAAAGTCTGTATTTCCCTTCATATGTTATCATAATTTTTACAGTATGACTATATTATATGTATACTTGGTGTGGGTCTTTTTTGAGGTATGCATTTTTATGTCCTTTTTTTAGTGTGTGGCATCTTTGTCTGTCTGCTTGTCAAGGGGAGGAAATACTTCTTGTAGCTGCTATCCTACCAGTCCAGTTTATACTTTGTAGTATCTTGACGCTATCAAAATTTACATATAATAATTAGTATTGTTTAGTTTGATTAGAGCATACATCTGCTCCTGAAAATTATGATGCTTCAGTTTTATTTTACTGTTTACTCTCATTACAATGACAACCCATTGCCAGTAATTAGATTATTGTTTACTTCAAGACCTGAAACTGCGCAGTAGTCATCTGTCTTCAGCAGCATCTGTATGCACCTACCATCTGTTCTTCTCATGCGGTCATGAAATATTATCTGTAAAAACTTCTTCCTTTCACTTTTTGAATGGTGTGTAAAATTTCTTAATATTTGCTGCTAAGCAAATTAACAACTTCTGTTTAGAATTAATAAGACATACTACCCATTTTAAAAATAATAATAATTTATAGCTTAGGAAAGACTAGTTTTCATTACTGCTTTAGCATTTTATAATAATTTTCATTAGAAAAGTGTGTTGTAAAAGTTAACTGACAACAAACTGAAGCCTTCTGTAAGCTTAGAATTTATTTCAGTAACAGTAAAATTTAGTTAATTTTTTCATCATGGCAACCTGTTGCTAGGTGAGATTACTTTTAACTTTTAAATATTGATGCGTTTGGTAGACCTATTTTTTCTTTTGAGGAAGTGTAGTGCATTGGCCCTGGCTGAAGGCCAGGTGCCCACCAGAGCCGCTCTATCACTGCCCTCTTTCATTAGACAGGGGAGAAAAGGTATAACGAAAAGCTTGTGGGTCGAGATAAGGACAGGGAGAGATCACTCACTAATTATCGTCACGAGCAAAACAGACTGAACTTAGAGAGGGAATTCATCTTATTTATTACTAAGCAAAACAGAGTAGAGGAATGAGAAATAAAACCAAATCTTAAAACACCTCCCCCCACCCCTCCCATCTTCCCGGGCTCAACTTCACTCCCGGCTTCAACCTCCGCCCCCCTCAGCAGCACAGGGGGACGGGGAGTGGGGGTTACGGTCAGTTCATCACATGTTGTTTCTGCCGCTTCTTCCTCCTCAGTGGGAGGACTCCTCTCATCGTTCCCCTGCTCCAGTGTGGGGTCCCTCTCACGGGAGACAGTCCTTCACAAACTTCTCCAACGTGGGTCTCTCCCACGGGGTGCAGACCTTCAGGAGCAAACTGCTCCAGTGTGGGTCCCCCACGGGGTCACAAGTCCTGCCAGCAAACCTGCTCTGGCGTGGGCTCCTCTCTCCACGGGTCCACAGGTCCTGCCAGGAGCTTGCTCCAGCGTGGGCTTCCCACGGGGTCACAGCCTCCTTCAGGTGCCTCCACCTGCTCCAGCGTAGGGTCCTCCACGGGCTGCAGGTGGAATCGCTACACCCCCTCATCCTCCCTCCATGGGCTGCAGGGGGACAGCCTGCTTCACCATGGTCTTCACCAGGGGCTGCAGGGGGATCTCTGCTCCGGCACCTGGAGCACCTCCTGCCCCTCCTTCTGCACTGACCTTGGTGTCTGCAGAGTTTCTTACATCTTCTCACTCCTCTCTCTGGCTGCAAAAGTGCTCTCTAACTGTTTTTTCTCTTTCTTAAATATGTTATCACAGAGGCGCTGATTGGCTTGGCCTTGGCCAGCGGTGGGTCCGTCTTGGAGCCGGCTGGCATTGGCTCTGTCAGACACAGGGGAAGCTTCTAGCAGCTTCTCACAGAAGCCACCCCTGTAGCTGCCCCCCCCCCCCCCCACCAAAACCTTGCCACACAAAGCCAATACAGGAAGCAAAGAAGTAAAATAAGGACAGTTTAACATATACATCTCATTTATATCACATGTATGCTGGGAGAATCTCTACTAATCCTGTACTAATCCAATAGCCACATTTGACAGTTTTAAGGTAGAGAGGAATGAGCCACATTTAACTCATTTAAAAATTATTTGATTTCATCACTTTTTAAATATCATTTAAATAATAATAAACTGTGTTTTAATGGTGTTGAATCCCTTGCTATTATCACAAAATAGGCCAGGCAGAATACTGTATAACTTCTGTATTGTAGTCTGAGTTTTCTTCTGTCACTGTGACCTAATTAGTAATGAGGTTAGGGATGGAAGACTTTCTAAGCCCAGCTTTATGACAAACCTGTTTGGCAAATACAACAACTTCCTAAATCCAACTGAACTGACAACATTTTGCATTTTATAGCTTATTTTCTTTTCTATAGCAAAGTGTTTTTGTGTTTTGTTTATACTATTGTTTGTCAGCAAGTGGATATGGATGTCCTTCCTGAAAATGTAGAACACAGAAAATAACGGAAAAAAGAAGAAAAAAAATAGGGGAAAAAAGGAGGAATATTATTAAAATGATGGTATTAAAATTCTAAAACTTCTTTCTTGATAGAGAAATAATTCTTGATAGAATTATTATCTCTGGTTTATATTTTCACTTACTCCTTTTCTCCCCCCCAAAACTCTGAATACAGCAGAAACTAAGGAATAAAGAGAGGAAAGAGGTTGGCTGTGTACAATGCATTGTATATTTTGTCATTTGGTAACGGTTTCTAGCTTCCTAGAAGCATAAGATAGATATTAACTATTCTTAGTTAATGTGCAGTTCTTAATCTAAGTGCAGGGTTAATAATAAAACAAAAGATAGGCATAAGAATATGGCTGTAGTGGTCGTGCTGCTTAGTCTTAATGTATTGTCTTCTTTTTTTCTTCCCTTACCTCACTTTTAAAAAATACACATATAAAGAACTGTGTAAACGTAAGTGGTGAGAAAGCAAAATACTCACCAATATTTTCATGGGAATTTAAATCTACATTATTAAACTGCTGATCCTTCTTAATTCTAGACAATTTGCATCAGAATAGGTGAAGACTGATCCAGTGCCCAATGTAAGCTTTTTTTCAGGAAACTGGAAAGGTGAAAAATATCCACTTAATTCTTGCACTGAACGGGTAATTTAAGTAAGTTCTGTTGGTTTCATAAAGCTGAAGCCACATGTTCACATCAGCATTCAAGGACCATACATAACTAATGAGTAAAAATGTTATTTCTATTAAAGATTCTTAATAAACCATAAAGGGTAGATTGGAAAAATAATGGTTGTCCAATTTTAATATAAATAAAGGAAAAATATGAGAAAATTAATCTAATAATCTTTTATAGAGACAAATCAATTTTTTAAAAATTTCAGGAGGAAAAGCTAATATCTTGCTGAT
Organism: Balearica regulorum gibbericeps; assembly: GCF_011004875.1. Lineage (NCBI taxonomy): Eukaryota > Metazoa > Chordata > Aves > Gruiformes > Gruidae > Balearica > Balearica regulorum. Next base: position 61,553,855 of record NC_046185.1, read on the forward strand.
AAGCTGTAATTTTCTGCTTAATAATTATCTTTTAGGGAACAGTCCCATTTTATTAAAATTACTAATTAACTGACTGTACTGCCATGCTAATAGTGAAGGAAGCACAATAACAGCATATCGATAGTATGAGTTTTTAAAAAGAGAAAAAAGTTAAATAGTAATGTGTTCCCCATATTCAATAGCAGCAATTTAAATGCAAATGTACAATACAAAAAAAAGACCTCCATTTTCCTCCTACATGGAAGGAATGTATGCGTTCTGGTAAAGCAGATTTTTGTTCAGGAACCAGCCTGAGAAAAGAGACAAGCTAATGGGGACATGTCAGTTGTTAAAAGTCAGGTTAAAATCCTGGTCTTGTGAAGTCAGTGAATTCAGCAGGGGCAGATTTCAAGCAGGGTTATCTTTCTTGAAGTGAGAATTCAAAAGCAGTAATATCCAAAAATCTAATTTCCTCAGTCTTATGCTTCAGAACAATTGCAAAACCTACTTGTCCTCTTGGAACAAAACTGGACTACAGATTTTTGGAGAACAGAAACCTTTTCTCTAAGAATGCAGTACTAACTGGGGCCACATTGGTACCAATGGCACTCCTCTGACAGAAGTCTTGCTCTGCTTAATGAACAGTGCATAGTGCAAGAGGGGGCTACGCAGAACATAAAGTAATGGCGTGAAACTTGGGCTGATAGAAATTTTTGCTGAGAAAGAGAAGCTGGGATGAACAGTAAAATAAAAGTAAAATGAAGATGTTCATCAATCAGTATTTTCCCATGGCAAGTCAGAAATTTGTTGAGCTTGTGCATAAGCCTAGATGAATTTTGTAGTCAAATAAGAGCTCACACTGAAGAGGAAGGTTAGAGTTACATGGTGCTTCAAGGCATTTGTGAACAACAAATGAGAACTGTTTTATACATTGTTTCCAGCAAGCAATATTCATTTTCAGAACAGCCTTTACCTTCTGTACAGAAAGACTTGACGTCCAAATTTTACATCCAGCTAGATATTTCAACACTACTATCATATTCATAGCTTGATAACCTTACTTTGCTTTTACATTTCTAATTTATAACACAGGCAGTCATCTAAATAATTCAGATTGAATGTTTGCACTTGCAAAGTGGAAAAAGTTGAAAGACTATGAAAGGAAAACCTACAATCTTTTTCTAGCAACTCCCAATTATGCTTCCAAAAGGATGAAGGGAAAAATGGATTCCAAACTGACATCTTGACGTATTAAACAAACCCAGTGGTACATTGCGTATCAATACAAGATTTAATCCCACAATGTTAGTTGTATCACTGCATAAGGTTGTTAACAAATAGTTTACTAATATGGCAATCTGGTATGGAAGTATTTGCATCGGAAGGTAAGCAAAATACAAAGAAATACTGTATATGCCATTTTTCAGATGGTATTGTAGGTTTCTACTATTATCATTACGTTCCTTTTTTTTTCGTTTTTTCTTTTTTCTCTCTCTTTTTTTTTTTTCCCCCCCATGAAACAGCATCCTGAAATCACAGTCTTTCTCACGTTGTGGCTAGCTTTCTAGTTCAGAGGAACCCATTTTCTTTTCTTTTGTGTCCTGTTTTATTTCCCTTGCTCTTACTACCCTCTAATTAGGGTTTCTGTATGTGAACTGAAGCAAGGATTGATGAAGGGACTTTCACCCTGAATTTATAATGGGAGTTATAATAACCAGTTTCTTCACAGTGTTGCATTTTATTGCAACAGTTCATAGCTAAAAATACTGAGAAATTATTCATGTCAAAATTAGAATAAAAAAAAATGAAGCTCAAAAGTGCAGTAAGCAAAGAAAGCAAGAATCTGACTTTCATGCGAAACTGTAATCCAAGACTAGGTGTTTTAGAAAACTGGAGGGACTGACAAGGAGAGAAATTAGCACCAAAACACTCAAAAATTGTTATGAATTGTTCCCAGGGTAGAGGTAGATATGATTAAATACAGCATTTCAGTTAAATAATATTTCTAATCAAATGTAATCTGTTAATAACAGCCTCAGACAGGATCATAATAGATGTAGTGTGGTGTTGCATACTATATTGCTGCCAATCAGCCCCACATCATTAGTCAAATAAGAGTTATATTGTTACAAACATATCTGGGAAGAAGTTTTCCACTGGAATTTTGTTCTTAATTTTCATTTAGGAGGTAGTCATGCTCCTAAACAATACCTGCTCCTTACGAAAATATTATACTCTGAAATTCCTGCCATCTTGTAATAGCTTAGTGATGAGAAACCCCATCAGGAGACCACAGGTTGGGTTCCTGTTTTGCTTTACTCAGATTAGCAATTTGCTGTTCCAGCTATGAAACTGAAAGGCAAAAATTGGAGCCCCTAGTTCAGTGCATTTCTCTGACCTCAGTTCTATGGTAACATTTCCTGTCTGTCAAATTATATTGTGAGTATTCAAGTACAGAAGGTATCTTATTTTGCAAATAGTAATCATAACAATATTTCAGGTATTAAAAATGCTCATTTCTAGAGTTATCAATCATATTTTTGAATCACAAAACAGTACATGTTTATTTTTAAATTATCTCTACTGAAGTGGAGTTACTTGGCAGCAAATTAGTTGAATAAATAAACAGACATTTTCTTATACTGATACTCCATGAAAAGCATTTGATCAGAAGTTTAGCTGTAGTTTACAAATTAACTATGAGCATGATTTTTAGAGATACTATAGTGACTGAAAAAAAAACACCCAAGAAATCCATACTATGCCAGGCTGCAATCTTTCTTCAGTGAAGGATTAAGTTGTGGTCTCCCTTTCAGTTTTGCTCTTTTCTTACAGCTGGTCATCTTCAAACCTTCTTCATTCTAGCCATTAGAAAAGTCATGCTGAAAACACTCATTGGAGCTGTAAACAAACAGAAAGAGATTACATATAGAAATACTCACTATACAGGTGAAGTGCTTTCAAATAATGTAAATGGTCAAATCGATCAGCATTTTTTTCACTCTCTTTTCTTTTGATGAATCCATAGGCAAGAACCAATTCTTCTGAGATTTTTGTTTTCAGAGTTTCTGATTAGAAAAACAAGTTGAATGTTTTCTGTCTTGTCATCTGCAGGAAATTAGGTTATGAAGGAAAGCATACTTGCGTAGCTTCAAGACATTCATAGTTTCTGCAGTCAAAATAGAACATGGCCTCCATAGTCTGTCTACCCTGTGATGCAAATGACATCACTTTGTAAAATGTGCGGTTTTCAGAACAAAGATTAAACTAGGCCAAGCCCCTACAGATCTTGTTATCATAATATAAGATATTTGTTAATACATCTTTATATAACAGTTGTCTTGTTCTGAAGTTTGACACAATTTGAGGTTAAAATGTCTATTCATTTGAGAAGGAACTACTTATAACATACATTAACTTTGTTGTAGGTTTCATTCTGTTTTTAAATCTAAAAATCTTTCCTAAACATTCACAGCACTAACAGGAAGTTAATTTACAGCTCTCTTTTAGGAGGGTTTGTTCTTTTTTTACATGAGAGATATCTGGAAGTCTCATCAGAATGTAACAATGATTTTCCTAGTCATGCTGAGAAATTCTCATTTGTTATATGTAGGCAACTGTTTGGAAACATTGAGAAAATCCATGGGAATATTTCATAAAGGTATAATTTCCTGTGAGAACAGTCACATTTTTAACTCTCTTGGACTGTGATATTGTGTTGGCTTAATAAAGACTCTCAGTGGGCAGTAGGCAACCTTGTGTGGCTTGCAAAATCAGTTATTCTTCTTGAGTTTTCGGTTAGCATTGGCCTGGATCCTTGTGATTTTCCACTACATAAGCTCCAGAGTGATATTCTTTCATATGCTGGAGGTCATCATCAAACCCTGAGCACTGAAATAAAAAAATTTAAAATTGCATATGCATATGTAAAGTTACTTTACTGAGTCTTTTTGTTCTGGGGGGAGAGTGTGTGTGTGTGTGTGTGTGTGTGTCTTGTTTGGTTTTGTGTTTTTTTGGTTTTGCTTTTTGTGGCTTTTTTATTATTTTTAATTAGAACTTTGATGACTAGGAGTGTGGTGCTTATGCAGTTCTTTAAAATTAATATGAGCTGCAAATGCTTGCAGTAAACAATGATTAAAATGTATGACTCAAAACTATGGCTGCTGGGTTGGCTTTTTTGTAATTTACAAATATCAACTAAACACAAAATTATGTGCTGTATGTAGCAGAGCACCATATAATTACTGTCAGGAGTGACACCACTCAGCTTGCTGAGTGAGAAGGCTGGGCTTTGGGTTGTTGTTTTTTCTTTATTCTACTATAATAGCTGTGTTTATGTATTAAACTGCCAGACTTCTGATTAAGTTTTTATCATTGAGATTGCCTTCTTCAGAACTAAAGGTTTTTGGAATAGCTGGGGTGCTGGCTTTGTTTTGTGTCACTATTGTTAAGTTTTTTGTAACACCAAAAACAACAACAAAACCCCAACGCTTTTCATTTCTGATGTTGAAGTATATTTGCACCACATCATGGGAAAAGATTTTTGTATTTGTTGTATTGTTTTATCTTAAAAAAAGTAAGAGAATATATCACAGGCTGCTTGACTTATTTCCACTGTTGCCATGCCCTAGTGATGTCTTACTCTTCCCAAATGGTTTCTAATTGCTTATTTGAATTTTTAATGTGACTAGTGAATAATGATAGGTTCCTGGAACCAAGACTAAACCTAGAGCAAAACTCTTTCAAGAAAGGCCATTGAAGAAACTCAGATTTTAATTGAGGTTATGTAGAAATATAAAGAAAATCTCTGAAAAATCTCAGCATATTCAAGCTTTAAAGATATTTTGAATAAATTGCATTATAACACACACATACAAAATATCATATGGGGGGAGAGGGGAAAGCATGAAAAATAGTTACAAGCACTCTACCAAAGAAAGAAACATTGCAATTAAGTAAGTTATGGAGTTAATTACAGAATAAGTTATTTAAATAGTTTAAGTTGGATATCACTGTATTCTTTGCAAGTAGTGATTTACCAAATGAATTAATAGAGGTTACAATAGTCAACAAATGCAAAAGGTTCCCAAAACATCTTCGCTTTGTCTCATGGAAGATTAACAAGCCCTTTTGGGAGATAAAAAATGGCTGAAGAAGAAAAAGGTAGAAAAAAAGGGATGTTTGGTGTTTTGGTAGATCAAATTTTGGTTGAACTCATCATCTTAATACTTGCTGGCTGTAGTCTTTCTATTTCCATAAAAACAAAAAGTGAACAATAATTAAAATAGTCTGTTTTATCCATAATGTCTGTTTTTCTTATAAAGCATAGCTTTGAATAAAGAGCAATTAGTGGCACAACTGTAGCATATTATATTATTTAGTTTAAAATAATATTAAAAAGTCTTTCTATCTCAAATTTAGGAGGTTGTCACAGTATTACTGCTTGAAGTATGTATTTCTTAGTAGCTCAGCAACTGATTTAAAAGAACAGTCCTTTTTCTGAAACATGAGAGTAAAGTGGGGTTGATATTTCACAATTATATAAACACCTCGGTGATGCTGCCCATGTTAGACTGTGAAAGAGCTGTCAAAATGTACTCTGTGAAACCTTAAATATTCTCTAAGCGTTTTCTAAAACCAGTATATCTCCTGTGCCCTTCTATAAATAACATTCAATGGTGGATAAGAAGTGAGCTCAACATACGAGGAATTGATGTATATATATATGACCATAAAGAGCAGGTATTCACAAAAATTAAAATTAGTCAGTGACAATACTATCCCTAACCTTCCTTGATGTAAACCAAATGGTCAGGATAGAGCAGGAGTCTAACTTTGTTTGTCAGCTTGATATATTTTTATTTTTTTTTCCTCTCAGTTTACAATTAAGGGATTTCCTTTGAACAAGCTTGCCTGGCTAGAATAAAGGTATACTCTGCTATTAAGCCTCAGTTCTACATTTCATTTGTTAGGAAATAAAATATATCAAAATATACTTCAGATATTTTTGTAATTTATATTTGGATTTTGACTTTGTTTTGTTTATAACATACCTGCTAACTTATCTGTTTGAATCATTCATTAGTAGAAAGGGGGGAACAAAGTTCTCCCAAATGTTTCTTTTTCTCTCTGTGATTTGAATGAGAGCCTTTCCTTAGGTAAAGACCATGCTCGTGCACATCATTAGTTAGAGATTACAAACCACCTTTCAATTATGTAGGAAAATTTGTGCATCTTTAGCAAAGCAGTTGAAGATGATAAAGCCCTTTACAAATTTATAAAAATCATTTTGTCTTTAACTTGACAGCTGTCCTCTAAATGTTTCTAGGAACACTTTGGTGACAATATAGTGTACAGAAATTTAACTTTAATTGATCAGTGTGCAGTCATGTAAAAACAAGCATCTGCCTAAATACACTTCAAAATATTTTTAATTTAAAAAATTAAGTATAGTAATGATGCAGTATGTTTCACACCAGCTGTATAAATTTAGAGTTGCAGAGCTGCCTTGGCCAAACATCTAGGGGAAAATTGTGTTTTTCAGTGTGTCCTGAAAGATGACAAAACCCACTTCTGCCAGATCAAGGTGAGAGGTGATCTTTTTCCATCTCCCTCTTTGTCTCTTTCCCTCTTTTCTTTTTTTCTTTTCTTTTCTTTTTTTTTTTTTTTAAATACCACGGTTCACCAGCTTCAATACTGCTTTTTTCAACTATGGCAGCAGCAGGAGAACCAGACTGTAAATCACAAAGTATCTAACGCAGCTGAGTTATCTCTGTTTATTTAAAGCTCATGCAGACCACAGAACACTGACCAATGCAGACTGGTTGGAATGGTTGGTTATTTAAACTTATTACACCTTGCCTGTGCCTTATATGTGCCATATCTCTTGCCCATAAATGCCATGGGATTTATCTTTTATGTTGAGCAGATATACCCCAGAAAAGATTTCAGATTTTATTTCTGTTAATCTAAGTTCGATTTTCTTGTGATTTTGACCTGACTATGATAATATCGTGGTCTGGCAAAAGGAACAAATTTCATGCTATTTAATCACCAAAACACCAGTGAGGCTTTCAAGTATAAAACACTGTAAAATTGGACCAATGGAAGTTTGATGAAAACTTTTTATTTTTGGTCCATTAGATTAATATTTATTTCTATGCTGTGAACAGGAATAAGAAAGTTATGAAAGCAAAACCACTCTGTGAACAAATAATGGTTTTGACTTTGATATATAAAATTAGACTGGAGGGGCAAAGTTTTTTGAATTACCTATTAAAAAGTGTATCATATGTTTGACATGTTATGAATATTATGAATAAAATGTTAGAAATTTTAAAAAATCTTAAAAAGTTAAGATGGAAGAATCGTTCAGAATAAGATCTTTCTTTTTGGAGGAAATAATTTATACTGGTTATTGACTTTTTAGTATTACCAAAGGGTATACTTCTTTTTGGTATGGATAATGTCCAAGAATACGAATGCAATTTCTACTGGAATTTTTCAAAAAGGAGTTAAAAAATTAATGGAGTTTACAAATAAAAGCTATTTCATTCCAGCATCTTGAAGGGTTTTTTCTAAGAATGTAAGGAAATTGCATCTTCTAGACTGATATATTTGTTTTCTTTGATAAGCTTTTCTAAATGAAAAAATTTAGAAGCTTGTAACTTAAGATAATTAAATAAAAAGGGGAAAGAATCCAAATAATAGCATGTAGTACTTATGCGTATCATCTTTTTAGATCTTGCCCCTTGTAATTCTCTATGAGATCTGGAATTATCTCAGAGGCTAATGAAGGCCAAAATACTCTGGCAGGAATATGTCAGTGTGATAAGTACTGCCTATTTTTACCACAGAGCACTAAAGCACCATTTTTATTTCTTGTCTGTAGTATTTTCCATAGCAGTGTTGACTACTCCTGATTATCCTAGATTGTCTGACTGAAATGAGATATTTATTCGCTCATTGGCTCAGAACCTCCAGCAGTGTTTTGCGTCTCTGAAATTGGCATTAATATTGCCCATTGGCTTTGATAATTAAATTGTACACCTGTTCAAAAATAAGCACCAGATTGTTAACGGTTCTTGGCCATCACACTGTCAGTAGTTTTCCAACAATATTTCTCTTCAAATTATCAGAACATTTTTGTATTCCTCTAATTGCGACATGAACTTCCATGGCAATGTATCAGTAAAACCTTAAGTATTTGTATTCCAAATCAATAACACTGTAGCTGAAGTGAGAAACCTGCTGAAAAGAGGGTCATTCTTATTAAAGGATTTCTTTAATTAATCAGCTCGTAATTACTCTTAATAAGACAGAATTAATTTTTGCTATTTCTATAAAGATATAACAACTACTTATAACTAAATCACAGGAGGTTAAGTAATTATAGTAAATTGAAATCCATCATATCATATTCTCTGGGAAAAATAACTTGTCTTATATTTAAAATTGCAGGTTATTGAGTACCTATGAGGAGAATAGCAGAAGCAGAGAATAATGAAGAATAAACTATCCCATACATAAATGTTATTCCTTACTATCTTTTTCCCTTAATAGATGTGATCATACACTATCATTGTTAAACATGTTAGAGCTTTATGAATAACCCTTTCCTGCATATTCCTTCATTAAATTTCTTATTGCAAGACTTATGAGCTTTGTGTTTCATGTAGGACCTTTCCATCAGGTCAAGGCTTCATTGCACAAGTTGATTGTTGAAAGCACAAAGTACAAAAGAGACTAATACAGTATAATAAAGCCTTTCTTTACCCTTATTCTTTGACTTTATTATTTTATTATAGTCCAAACCATACATTTCGAGAGACCAGGAGGGCAGAAAGAAGCATCATTGGACACTTCCTGAGCATTATACAAAATAAGAAGTTGTCTTCTGCTGTCACTCACTCAAATCTGAGTTCCTTATACAGTTGAAATCTGGCTTCTCAAGTATTGGTTTGGTTTTTGGTTTTTTGTTTTTTCGGGGGTTTTTTAATGGCACTTCTTGTATTTTAGGATTAATGTTTACTTCCTTGTAAACACAATTCCATCTTTCCTTCACAGCTAATTTTTTACCTGATTACTTGTGGTCTAGACAATCTCTAGAGCATGAGCTGTTTTGCTCTCCATAGCATCTCATACTGCTCATTCGGGTCTCAGGTTGCTGGGCCTCCCAGACCCAGAAGCAAAGGTGTGGCGGCATGTAAGCATGTCTTTTCTGTTCCAAAGTGCCATCTGTGTGGTACTCTGAAGTTGGTTACTGCATCTGGCAACAGTACTGCTTTTCATGGGATATGCCTTATTCTCACCTTGCAGAGCTAGGGTCTCAGTAGCTGGCACTGCAGTTAAATGAGCATTGCGTTCAATTGGGCCATCTTCATGATATATTCTAATAGCTTCTGCTCCGACTGCGCATCTGCTGTATGGCCAAAGGCAAATTGATGAAATAGTCCATGCAAAACAGCATAACTGGTAGCTCTTTCCCCATCACCCGTTCCCTTTTTATATGCCCAGGCTGACTCCTGCTGCCATACAGAGCACCAAGGAGCCTTGACCTGTTCCAGGGGGCAGTCTTACTGCTTTCTTCCTTCATTAAAGCTCTTGATTTTTATCTTTTGTTCTGATACAGTTTCTATTACCTGTCTTAAGGTTCTGAAAGCTTCAAATGAATGTGAGTGGAGGAAAAAAAAATACTGTTCGGACCATGTGCATCATTAGACTGTTTTCATATCTGTTGGCCAAGAAATTTACAGCATAACTGGCACACTACTTGGACATCTCTCTATAATGTCCCAAGAGGTCAGCGTTTTAAAGGAAGCCTTATCTGGTTACATGCTGCACCAATCCAAATCACTTTCTGTTTTGGAGCTGTGGTTCACTTTACCTAAACTAAAAATCCTTCATAATCAGGAGAAGAGATACAAATTCTGTACAGAGACAAAATGTAGAGTTGTGGGGTGCAGAGCTGCAATTTTGTTAGCAGAATAGTAGCTAGCTTGCTTCCACAGTTCATGTATTTCACTAGTCTTAAGTTAAAGTCAGGTTACATAAATTCCCATTTTTAGGGATACAGCTTACAGAAAGAAAGAAAGTAAGCCTCTACTATGACATGAAAGGCCACAAGCTGTTTGTATGCTGAACGCTTTTATTTCTGTTTCCCTTGTTGCTCTCCCTACTGTATTGATGTGGCCATAATGTCTGCATTCTGATTTGTTCCATGTCTGTGGTGTCTCTTGAAGCCTGCGAACTTTCACCAAATCCTGTTCCCTTTACTTAGATTTTTGCAATTTTTACCTAGAAACATATATCCAAGGCTTCCCAGAATCTGTACTGGTTTACTGTACCTTGGAATCACATGCCCTTCAACTAATCCTGTCTTTGACATGTCTGATGTATGTTTGGATGCCAGATCTCTCAGCTTTACAACACATGCATTTAATAGTCTTCCACACAGGAGTATATCTTGGCTGTTATGATCTAAAAGGTCTTGAGAGCAAGACTTACGAGGAGCAGCTGAGGTCACTTGTTTTGTTCAGCTTGGAGAAGAGAAGGCTGGGAGGTGACCTCATCACAGTCTACAACTTTCTAAAGGGGGGCATTGGAGAGGAGGGTGCTGATCTCCTCTCCCTGGTGACCAGTGACAGCACATGAGAAAATGAAATGAAGCTGCATCAGGGGAAGTTCTGATTGGATGTTAGGAAAGGGTTCTTCACTGAGAGGGTGGTCAGTGACTGGAACAGGCTCCCTAGGGAAGTGATCACAGCACCAAGCCTGTCAGAGTTCAAGGAGCATCTGGGTGACAGTCTTAGTCAAATGATTTCATTTTAGATAGTCTTATGAGGAGCAGGCAGTTGGACTTGAGGATACTTATGGGTCTCTTCCAACTTGAGATATTCTATGATTCTACGTGACCCTGTTGACATCATTGTTGCTTCTAGGTGGTGAGAATAAACCCTGACAAGAGGTCTTATTTGTTGTTTTCTTACCATTTCTACTGGGAGCATATAAAAGCTTTGTCCACTTTGCCCTGGTTCCTCATCATGTCAATTAGTCCGTTTTAACCTGTTAAGAGGGAGTTAATCTATGTTAACTCTTATCTTAAGAGTTACGTTAACTTACCTTTTGTTCTACTACCTTGTGTTGTCCAAACTTTCTTCTTGGTTTGGAACTATGTCTTCAGCATTCTGGCAGCCCTCAGAGTATTTCTTATATGCTTCGTTAATTATACTTTCTTCTTTGCTGTGGCTTTCCCTAGAGTGGGTACTGACTCCAAGTTTCATGTCCTACTTACTGTGAAATAGCATGAAAACTTTTTGTTTAGAAAACAAAATGGGTTCTATTTTTTAGGACAAAATGAATTTAAATAGACTTATGAATACAGTTAGTGTTCCAGACAAACTTTCTTATACCTCATCGGGTATTTTCTCTTCTGTACTTCGGCGTCTTTTGGTATTTTATTTAATCTGGGCAAAAGAAAAGAAAGTTTGTGAGGGAAAATTAGTTTTCTTAATCTTGTAGCTAGAAAAGCCAAGCTCATCCACTGCTTCTGACATTTTGTAATTTAGCACAGTAATTTGCCACAGGGTCTATATTGACTATGATCCCTCTATTCCAATTATCCAAAGCTTTTTTCTGTATTAATTATTGTTAACACATTAGGCACTAAAAAGGAAGTTGCTCTCCATGGTCAGCATTTGATCCCTTTCCTTGGTTACCTATATAGTCAATCATACTGAACATAAAAGAGTTATTCATGCTGACACTGCTTTTCTCATCATATTTGGAAATCCTCAGCTAGAACCAATAGACTTTAAATACTGTTATAGAGTTCAACAAAGAAAAAAAAAACAACCAAACCCTCAACAAAACAAAACAGCAACCTACCACCTATACAAATGGCCTGGCAGATAGTTGGGGAAGCTGAAAATTACATTTATGGGGGAACTACAAGCTGTGGTGCAAAAGAATGGAAGAATTGCTGGAAATACCAGCTAAAAATTAGGAATGCCCAGTAGAAGTTATAGAAGAGTGCTTGATGCTAGGTATTGCGTCTCAGCATTTATTAATCCCAGCTACAGCCATTATTTTTATTTTGGGGAGATTTTTAATTTTTTTTTTTTTTTAAACAAGGAAATATCAAAATATTATTTCAATAAAGCCATCTTCTGAGATATGTGATAAAGTGATTTAAAACTGTATTGTCAAACAGTGATGTGTCATTTTAACAAACTTAGGAAGCAGTTTGAGAAGCAACCGCATTTCTATCCAGAGATAAAACTCAAAATATGAGTTTTGTTGCTATATGGGATTTTGTGGTTCAGGGTTGTTTTTCAACTTATGCGATATCTGTTGTCATTTCCAACACAGCAACCATGAATGACAGCAGTCTAGAGCTGTTGAAGTATCTTCATTAAAAAGGCAGGTAGTAGTAGGTGGAGAAATATGATGGATCGGTATGCATATTCCAATCTTAACGTATCTGTTCAACAGAGGATAAAATGAATGAGGAGCAAAATAATAACACCAAAACCAAGGAGAAATATCTTAGAAACAACGCACCAGTATTAGGAATGTAAAAATTGCTTACTATAACACTTCCATATTAAAGTAAAACCAAAGAAGAAAGCGATCATACGTAATATTTTTCATTGAGTTCCTAGCACCCTTATCACAACCAACCTATGTTCTATATAGCAGGCTCCATTCATCAGGAGGCATATTTCAAACCCATGGCACCACTGATGCTAAAGGGTATATTCTCAAACATATTAGCAAGACTAGAAAGGGATTGGACATTTGCATGGATAACAAGACATGGTCAGCATATGTAAACAAATCATTTGGAAAGGGTTTATAAAACTCCTAAATCCAGGATTAAGGCAAATACTAAATATCTTTTATTATACAAGTAGATTATTCCCAATCAGCCTTTGGTAGAATTTGTATATATTGTTGTACAAAGGCTGATAGTATCATCTGAGGGATGTGGAGAATCCTCACAGTGAAAATGTACTGGCTTGATCAATATAGACATTTTGTAGAACTATTGCAGTGTCTGAAGAAGGCTGCACTTTCAAACACAAAATAATTTTTGGAGGAAAATAAGTGACATGATTACATCTCCTTGTTAGACAAGATACTAATACTGCAGCTTATTTTGTTTATATGATGTATTGGCTTTTCTAAAAATATAAACACTATGATGTTATAAAATAGAACATTTACAATTTAAAAGACTTCAGTGTTTTATTTGTTTTCCTGTGTGTATATATTATCCTGGAGAGCCATCACGATCCCATCAGCTTTCTTAAGATTGTTGAAAATAATTTAGAAAGACATAACTTGATTCTTCAGATAAATATATCTATCTGGGAGGAGGATTCTAATTTATTTTTGTCCTTCCTGAATCAACTGGAAATTTTAGTAATAGTTGGTCCTACTAATTTTCAGAGGAAATAAGTATAAACAAAATATATGTAAATTTAAATCTTTCAAAAGGAAATGCATCATTTTCAGACTACTGTTGTGCTCTGCTTTTAAAATAATATTTTTAAAGCCTTCATCTAAAAATTTACACAATTTCATTGAAATTGTTGATAACAAGTGAAAAAATGTAGCTGCAAAATTTACTAAGTAATAGAAAATTGAAAAATTTAAGAGAAGTCTCATCAATTTTTTAAAATACTTATATGCTAAGTCTGTATTTGATATTACTGGCATTTAATTAAGATTTTGAAATAAATTTTAAAAAATCTTTGAATAAAGAATAACATTTGCAGGTAATTCAGTCACACCTGCATTTATAGTGAAAACCTGACACAACTAGGGAGGTGTTATTTTTACATTTGTTTAGTCTTCGGATGATGTAAAACTTCTATTTGAGTTCTTGACCTGTAGGGTTTTTTCAGTGTATTTATTTTTTGTTCATTTTTAACTCAGTGTTGTCTCTAATATGTATTACAATCAACAATTTATAAACAGTTATATATCAGATTCTACATCAGCGAGGATCTTAAGTTGCCCAGATATTATTCCTAAGTATCTTAAGTCTTCACCATTGAAATTAACTTCTTAGGTGATGTTATACTGTAACCCATACTTTTTTTTTACTAACATATGAAAGTGAATACAGAGTTCGTACAGGCAGCACAGAGAGCTGTCACTACTTTTCTGCATATTGCTCTTGCTATTCTGAGATCTATAAACTGATACCTTTCAAAAAAATTTAGCATTTGTATAATAATCAAAATAGTAGAGGAAAATCCCAGATAATTTTCCTGGAAGAAAGATTCATGTACTTCCAGCTTTATGTATTTTCCTCTAGTACTACTGCTATAGTTTATTCTGTAGTTTAAGAAGAGAGATTAAACTGATACTTACTGTAATGGTTTTGTCCATTTAAATTGCTACAATAGCATAATTACCACCAAATAAGGGGAAAAGGAAAACCAAACTATTCTACTCTTTTTCTCCCACACCATTTGCGCCACCCAGTGCTCTTCCCCAAGTACATGTTGTTTTTAGTGTACTAGTTTTGATTTGGAGTAAGAGTTCAACAGCTAGTTGACAAATCAATACTACAGAGCTTGCATTAGCACATTTTTCAGCCTCATCTGTTCTGGACTTCAAACTCTTGACTCATTTGTCCTTTGAAATTCCTTTTCACAAGCTATTCATCTTCTGTATTTCCCATTTACATACAGATATTAGACACTGACTGAAAAGATGGAAAACAAACAAAACCAAAAGATCCCCAAACAAATTAGACTGGTACCCAAATGCACATTGTAATACAACACAAGATAGAGATTTTATTTTATTTTATTTTATTAAGATTATATTTCAGAATGTAATTTAACATGTATTTGCTTTTAGAACTGGCTTAACAGGAAAATGCTGGGCTTTCCCCTTCAAAATCAATTAATCTTTTTTTGAAATACGTGAATCAGCATTGCTATTTTCTCAGTTCTTCCCATTCTAATTTCACCAGTGACCATGTAAGTGTGGGTTTTATTGCACACTAGAAAGCGTGTCATAACTTCATGTCCTCCTCTCCTGCAGGTTACAAGGGAAGGATGACAAGATTTCAGCTCCTGTAATCACTTTAGACTTTAAGCCAGAGGAGACCATGTAGGCTATTAAGAAACCTGCAGCTCTCTGAAATTAATGAAAAAAATACAGCTGTGCAATGAGTACAGTTTTATTTCTGTGTTTAGTAGATTAGAAAAGAACCTCTTGGTAACAAAGAGAATTTCCTAACTCCCCTGTGGACATCAGTAAAACTGTACCCATAAATGTTGAAAAGCTCTGCTCCAGCAGGTTAGCATGCATGAACAGCTTGTAGACAACGGGAGACACTAATCCTGATACTCAGAATGTTGGATGTATCAGATTTTTTTATAAGGTAGCCCCTTCTATTTTCAAAATCTCCTAAGGTTGCCTGTATACAGGAGAAGACATTTTTATATTGGTTTGCTTAAAAAACAGCTTATGTTTATAGCAATCATTGTACCTGGATATGATAATAATAGTAAAAATTAAAATCCTTTGTCATCTGCTTATAAGATTGGCAAACTTCTGTGACAGAGCGTTACATTGTCCTGAATGGCCTGAAGCTCTGTGTGTATGTGCCACTGTGTGTATATAGCTATATAAAGCTGCTATAAGGGTTTGGCAGCCTCCAGGAAAATGTCCTGATTTGCTTATGTTAGAATAATTCTTAAGTTTAAACTTTTTCACTCATAGTGCTTTGGAGTAGGGACTTTAAATAAGGCATTCTGCTGTCAGGTATATGCCTTTTGCTTTCCCCATGAAACCTTGAATATTCTGATAAAGCCTGTAGAAATCAATTCCCCTCATTCATCAGAGACTTGTTAGAGTTTTGCAGCAAAATGCTTCAGAGCTTCTCTCTGTCCCTTGCATGTGTCAATCCTGAATTGCAAAATAATACCATATTTGCTACAACTGCTCCCTCCAACCGCAGAGGACTTCTGGAAGCCGCAGTGTTTTGGGGCAGGTTCTGCTCTGTATATTTGGACATTCCCTCTCTGACACCCGCACCCTGAGGAAAAGCGGCATGGCTGAAACTGGCAAAGGGCAGCAGGGCTGGGCCTGACGTGGTGCAGAGTTGGGGCAGAGGCAAAATAGGAAGAGAAAAAAAAAAAAAGGATCAGATAGTTGGAGGGGATGGGACAGAGGGAGAGTAGGAGCAGAAAGGGTGAATACAGGTTAGATGGGAATAGGGAAATAGTCTTCAACTATGTGTGTAAGACTGTATTATAAGTAAAATTTGGGTGCACCAAATTGTTGGGGATCTCATTTCTGTAATTTTTAGCCTTTGAGATGTTTGATTTTGCAACCGTATACCTCTATGGGTTTTGTAGCCACAGGCAATAAGGACAGCCTAGCCATAAGTCTTACTTTTCCATAATACATTTCCCCCACCAGTTGAATTTTTCCCTTTTTCCCTGTGCTGAGGGAAGCATAAAATCTCCAGTTCTATATCACTTCCCTCTACCTAAATGGCTGTGGAGACAAATTCTTTCTCTGTCTTTTGGCCATTAACAGCATGTCTTCCCAGACAAATGAGGAGGAGAGGGCAGACCTAACTTTTCAGAATGACTGATCCAATTAAACTGATCAATATCTCCATCTTTACTGAAGAAAATTAACTTTCTATCACATAGGATTGAAAGAACTAAAAGAAGTGTTTTGTGTGTATTAAGGGATCTCTTAACCTCCAGCCTCTGATCTTATGAATCTGCTATATACAGTGTAATTCAGTTCTTTGTTGGAAGTATGCAAGTTACCTCCATGGAAGAATAGTTTGAAAAGAATATATAAAATTTGCATTTCTTGAAATGAAATTTGGCATCTGGGAATAAGGTTCCAGGTTTCACACTATATGAAAAATGAATTATTCAAATGCTTACAGGGGCAGTTGTCTTATTTGATCTAGTTTAAGCTTCTTTCACTGAAAACTTGCCTTCCCTAATAGCCATCAAACATTGATGTTCAGCCAATTTTTAGATATTAATTACTCTGAGCTTGCTTTCTTTTCTATGTTCTGTGTTTACTGGATAAAAGCCTTCAACAAGGATTTGACCATATTTCTGTAGATATTTACACACGCAGAAGAATGAAAAAAAAGCTTAATTAAAATTATATAGCTTACCAACAGTATTAAGCAACAAATCTATAGAATAAGTATTGAAATAATAATTTAAATAACTCTTTCTGCTAAAAATAAAAATGTATTTAAGCAGATCCTGCCATTCAGGGAATGATAAAAGGTGCAGGTTTCAATAACGTAAAGCTAGATACTTGAGATTTAGAAATGACAAAGCCCCAAAGATGTAAAATCTGATTGGTGTGCACTCTACAGTATTATCTCCTGTGGAGGCAGCAAATTATGGCTAAAAAGTCATACATTGTAACTTCAGCAAAGTTGCTAAAGTTTTATGCTTGTATTGAAATCAAAACGGAAGTTTTATTTGAAAGTTGGCTCTAAAAAACTTTTTTCTCCCGTAGCAAAGTGTGTGAAGAATTGCATTTGACACTGCTGCCACTGCAAAGGGGATATTAAGTACCTTGAAAGGATATTTATTTTTTTATTTTATTTTTTAGTAGATATATGTATTTATTTTTTCATAGTGGAGGTGACAATTCAAATAACTGTGAATCAGTAGGTCTTGGGAAATGAGTTACTTCACGGGCATTGATTGATTCTAAACTTGTTGTACTATAGCAATTCTGCCTCTAATCTAGAGATTAAGATATTCACATTTTTAACCTACCAAGTTGGCAGCCAGGAATCAGAAGGATACTATTTCAATGAGCTTGAGACATTATGTTATGTTGTGTAAAATTAATGTGGGAGAAGAACATTGAGTGATATACAACAGTTTTGTAAAGACAAGATCTTGCATACTTATTCCACCAGACAAAAAATCCCAGGCAGAGGAGACACTGTACAGCATGTGGGAGCTATTAGTTTCTGCAAAATAAGGAAATACTAATACTGTTTCTCTATAGCTTTAGAATCAGTCTTCCAGAAAATTTAATTTCATAATTAAATATATTGTATTTTCTTTATCCTTCATTCTCCAAATTGAATCTGTTTTCTAAATTGACATCAGCAATGAATTTATCTCATGACATATTTATTAAGACCTTGAATAACTTGTTTTCATTCATAGAGTTTATGAGGAATTATCTGTCAGATGCAGATGGAAAAATGCATTTCCCCAGGTCTTTAATTCAATTAAGAAATCAACTAAGGAAATGATAAATTTTGCTTGTTTTTTACTTCTTTTTATATTATTTTTCTTTAATTAGAAATTGTCTGAGCTAAGTTACCATTCTTTTCAAATACTTTCACTTATAGATCTTTGAAAATGAGAAATACACTTGTGCAAAATGTTTTTGTTTGATCCTTCTAAAATTTAAAAATGCAGGCTGAGTTTGAGCAGACATTTCATAAGACATTTTATGCTGTTTGCATGGGTACAATCTCTAAGATGTTTATTAGAACCTATGCAGAAGCAAATGTAAGGAGATGGTGGATGGATTATTTATGAACATTTAGAGGAACATAACAGAAAGAGAATTGCCATGCTCTTTGAGTTGCATAGAACACTATAATTGTATTTGCCCTCTCTATTAAATTGGAAAGCCAAACACTAGTCTTTGATCAATGATCTGGTGAAATTATAGCCTGCTTCTCTGCACTTAGCCTCTCTTATATGAAGTTTTCAGTGGTTTCTTTAAAGCTTCAAAAGTTGCTAAACTGGTCATGCTTGTGATTTAGTGTCAGCACAGAAGTAACTTTCTATATACGAAAAAAAGATTTAGTAATCCAATAATCTTTTTTTTTTTTTTCTCCGTTGTGACTGACAATGTAGTAATGCCCACAGCATTACCTACATTGCTTCTTATGGGTTTGGATAAGCTGAATATATGAGGATATTTTTATATTATGCTGATTATCCCCCCTAACATCAGTATATATATTATTATCTATTTATCTGCAAAGAATGTTTTCTTAACATTATCTTCTTTTGTATTTTGTATCTGAACTAAATATCCACACAAGGAATCACAGGCATTTTGACATCATTCTGTAACTGATCCAAAAGGAAAAACCTGACATACAATGCCATGAACAAGATGCATCCTTTCTACTTCACTTTATTATTTAGAAGTGATTAGGTCACTAGTGGAGCAAGTATTTGGTAAAATCACTAACATTTTTTAAGGCAACAAACAATTATATTCAATATGTGATTTTTTTTTCCTTAAGCTTTTTATTAATGGTAATAATCCATCTTTTCAATGGGATTGAATTAATTTAATTATTATTATATAGAGATAACCAATGTAGTATTCTGAAAGCTAACTTGAAGCAGTGGATGATTTTTTTTTAAATATTGGATTCAAAAAAATGTGGAGTATCACTGTGATTGTTTTTAAAATGAGTGATTTATCTTTTCTGGAACTGTTCTGTCACTAAACATAAACACCATTTGCAGAATGATTAATAGAATTACTAGCTTGGCAATTAAACAGCCAAGTGCTTTACTGCTGATACTAAATATTATAATCTTGAAATGTAATTTTATGGAAATGTTTTTTAAAGATCCACACTGTTTGCATATCAATTATAAAAGAAAGACACTTCTTTTTACAAATCATTTCAAATTTTAACTTTTCTGAATGTATCATAGTAAGTGGGTGACCTGATACTGAACATTATAATTGTGTGTCATGGTCCAGATTAGCTAATTGTCTTCAGTAAGAGTTTTAAAACATTTTTCTGTAGCCAACTGTATTTTCCATTTTTTAAAGATTCTTCAACAGATAATTTGTCATGACAGTTTCTGTGTCAGTAGCTCTTTTCTTTATTCCTGAGAGATTTAATTAAATCTTTTAGGTGTGCTTATCACTTCTCAGCACAAATTTCAGTTATATTTTATTCTGGAGACCAGAAGTGTCACTTTCTTCTAGTTTTCAGATAGCAATGTGAAGCATTTTTATGAGATAGCTTTTTTCAACAATATTTCCAAAAAGTTAAAACTTACATTCCATACACTTTTTTTAGGCTAACATGTTTGTCATCCATCAGCTCCATACTTGAAAGCCTCCTGCTGTGATTTGCATTTACTGTCACTTGCAAAAAAATATTAGTGTCTGTTACTCATTTTTCTTGAAAGAAGCGTCTGAGATGTTTTTAAATAATTGATTTTGTCTACTTGCCCACACTGGAGGCATATTTAAAGTTATAGCAGCAAACAAACACATGGAAGATTTTCAAAGCCTCATCACACATCTGTAGTGAACATCATTGCCAACTAAAATTCTATGACAAGTCTCACACAATACAATCTGAGAAAATTCCCCAGGGTGTGGTATCATCCCATCAGAGCAATAGCTGTAGTAAAGATACTTTTCAGTAAAACTTCTATATTTGCTAGCACTGGCCTAAATATGAGGAAATCAGATGATCAATATTTAGATTTTGAAGAAGTACAAATTTTCAAAATTTAAGCCAAACTGTTGACTTGACACACACAAATCAGTTTTGATGACAAGTTATTTCATTTAGGAAGCTAATTAAATACAAATGAAAATTTTTTATTGCATTATAGTTTTAAATAGACAAACAGAAATTATTCAGTAGCATAAAAACTTTTGTGTTTGAGAGTTAAATGAAAAATTAATACTTCTACACAGAATTGAACAACCAGAAAGCTTGTCTTTTGTTGCAAAGTACATGAATTCAGAATAATTAAGAAATTAATTGATACAGTTGCAACAAAGAGACCCAATTGAAAAGTGAGAATGTGGAAAGTAGTGTGAAAGAGGTACGCTAATTAGAAAGTGATGTATGACCCACTGCTGGGATTTATAAGCAATAATGCACTTTGCAGAAGGTCCTGGAAACCTGTCACTTGAATGATTAATTATTTTCATAAGTACCTAGAAGACTTACTTCCATATTCTAGTGTCATGGCCCCTTTTAAGGAGGAAGCTTCCAACTAAAGCTGGTTCCACAAGATATGACGGAATGATGGGAAAGAGTAGAGCTAGAGAAGAAATATTGCAAACTTTGTGCCAAATGAGCTATATTGTGTGAAACTAGAGCATATATAGCAAAGTTGCAAGAGAGTTGTGATGCTTCCAGTTTTACATATTTTAACAAGGTGCAGCTTTGTTGGAGTCCAGTACTATTCTAATAGATTTTAATTCCTAAGTGAGAAATATGGAGATGTTATTTTAACATTTTTTAGGCCAGATTTAATCTGGAAAAGGAAATAAAATATAATTATCTGAATTACTTAAATTCATCAAATTAACAAGGAAATTAACATTGATGGCAATGAAATATACTGGTGACTATAGTCTGATGTCTTCCAAAGGAGAAATTGTAACTTCATCTCATTCTTGAAATCATAATACACACAAAATACCACTGGGTGCTACTGGACAGAGAGAAGTCATAGACAAAAGACTGAACAATCTGAAATATAAGAGACTCTTTTTTTTTTTTTTTTTTTTTTTCCCCCTGCACTTTGAGACATTGGTATGGATTTCACGTAAAATAGAAACCCATGCTTGATGGGTTAAGTCTGAAAGTTTCTCCCTGGTCAGTAAGGCCATGTGTTTTAACTATAGTTGGAGAAAAAAACAGTTGAAGCAAAGTCCCTCAAGTCCTAGCAGAGTGCATTTCACATTTATAATTCTTTTGAGGCAACCTTAAGTATGGGTCTGAAAAACAATCTTTGTTTCAAATTTTGTTCTATTTGCTCATTATTGCTTAGTGAATATAACAGAAAAATTCCACAAAAAAGTTCCATCTGAACTGGTATCCTGTTTCTGGTGGTGGACAAAAGTGGATTTCTGTAAGACTGCAAGAGCAAAGCAGACAGGCAGACATACACCCCAGGAGTACAGTGCCAGATTCCAGCAAAATCAAGGTCAAGAACCTCTCTGTCAAGATGGTATCTTTTAAGCCTTATGTACTTTTCTTCTATTAAATTGTTCAATAGCTTTCTGGACCCTGTAAAGCTTTTGTAACAGCCTATTACAAGAGGTCTTAAGACTTAATTGTATTCTGTTAAAAGTTATTCTTTCTTGCATCAAACCTTCCTGTTGCTGTTTTCATCTGATGGTCCCTACTTTCTATATTGTTAGAGATTGTATCCTGTTCCTGTTCACTCCATTATATGAATCATGAAGTTTGTTTAGTCATCCCTTCTGTGGAAGCTATCATCTCATACATTTGTTTACATGTTTGCTGTTCTGCAAACCTATTCCTGGTTTGTATGATTTCTTCCCAGATATAGTAAATATTGTATTCAGTATTCAAGATGTGGTCACTTTATTGGATTAATATGACAACATAACTATTGTCTTCTCCATTTCTTTTTTAATGGGTTTTTGTTTTGTTTTGGTTTGGTTTTATTGTTCCAGAACTTTGTTACATTATCTCATCACTTTTCAAATTCTGCATAATTAACAACTTCTCTTTCAAGGAACAGAGTAACATGTTCTCACTGAAAAAGCAATGGGATAACTAAAAAAGTAATTAGTTTTATAAATTTAATTATTCAGAAGTTTTCTACTTCCAGTCCTACCTTCAGATTATTGAGAATCTACTTGTCTCTAACAAATCAGAAGTTAGCTATTCCTATATGACTTTTTTCTTCTTTTTTGAATATTGACAGTCTGATGATCACTTTTCACTGAATTTATCTCACTATCACTTCACTGACCTGAAACTATCATCTTTATAGGCATATTTTTACATTCATTAGTTTCTGTTCTTAATTCCATTACATTGGGGATTTTTCTGTACCACAAGGTTTTCTTATTAAATTTTTTTGATTTTTTTTCCCCAGATTTTGTGCAACTTCCCAATTTGAATGGTTCTGTTCTGCTACATAAAGACTGATAGGAAATAATTATTCCAGAAACCTTCTTTGTTTGCAAATTTTCACTTTAAGATTACCAGTTATGTTCTTTTTTTCATTTTCTTTAGTTATAAAATATTTTTAAAAATTCTTCTTTTGCTACATTAGGTTAATAGAAGTAAATTTTAATTGTGATTGTCCACTGGGCAGATTTCCACCTGTCCAAAACTTATATCAAATTTGTATATAGATTTATATGGGATTTTATTCAGATGTATGCAAACAGTTATTTTCCTAAGCACATAGCAAAGTATATATGAAACACTGCAATGATATATATATATAAAAGAAATTTTACAGTGGAAGATAATAAAGAAATAAAGAAATTAAAAGGCAAGATACAAAGGAGCTTAAAAATAATCTTTACTTTTTAGCTTCTTTTAGTTTATTTTTATAATAAAGGTATGTCTACTAACTCACAAATAATTGAAATACTGTCTTCCTGCTCAAAAATGTTTGCCATCTTTCAAGATCACTGTTTTAGTTAAAAGTAAAGTAAATATGCATGCAGGTTGTTCAGATTATTTTTTATTTTTTTTTAAAGACAAATTAGAAGTGGGCAAGAAATAACTTTTCCATATCAATGTGAGCAACTACAAGTCATCTCCATCTCCTTGTGCTTCTTTACTACTACCTGAAAAATATTTGTCAAAATTATTTTTTCATTATCGCTTTCATGATTCAGCTGAGAAATGTTCAAAAATTTAGAAAAAGTAGAAAAGAGAAGATGTATCATTCAAAGGTTCTCACGTTTCGTAGGTTCAGATCTAAGAAGTCTCTTGGGGGAGGGTGTTTTGAGCATATATTCTTCCCCCAGACTTAAGATCTTTTAAGCCAAACAGCATCTCAGACTGGGAGAATGCAAGTGTATTCCTCCTGGAGGGACTTTCAGTGCTTCATTCTGAAGATGACACTGCCACTAAAAAACTTCTTTCCCTTCCCAGGACAGAGGCACTTGTCATAAAAATTCCCAAGTGATAGTTGTGCTAAACTGAAAGATTGTAAAGTAAAAGTTGAGTAAGATTATTCATATTTGTATATTGTTTCTAAATCTCTAGGTTATAACGAGGGAAGACTTAACAAAACTTACAAATTCCTACTAACACTAAAAAAGTTGTTCCACAGAAATTATTTATGCATGCTCTGAATTTGTTTTAGTTTTGTTAAAATAACTCGATGAATGTTAAAGATACGTCAGTGTGGAGCTGTCAGCGGTGCTTCTTTCACAATTTTCAGGGGAAAAGAATATTTCTCACATCAGGTTTAGGAATGATTAAATGTTATGTCTTCTTATTCAGACGTAAACTAACTCGTATACATACATGTATTTGTAACAAACAACTGTCTATATTTTCATATATCATTATTTTACCCTGAATTTTGTGTCTAATGTAACTGACAAGAGATGAGATGCTTACTTTATTAAAATGACATGGCCATTCATTAATAGAATCTGACAGTGAATATTTCTAATACTCTTCTTGCATCAGTTTATGAAGAGAATGGAATTATACTGGCACATAATTGATCAAAACCAGCACCTACAACACAACATATGAACAGAGCTCAGAACCATATGAGGAACAGTTTTTTCAGTTTCATTTTTTTGTGTTTCTTAAATTTAGCAAAGATAATGTATGTGCCTCTGACTTCTACATATTCTATGGTGGTGTCATTTACCATGCAGACAATTTTTTCAACCTACTTTTGTTGTTTCTGATCCCAGTAGAATGATGCTTACTCTAAATCACCTGCTGTGATTCATAATTTTCAGGAAATAAAGAGAATACATTGAATCAGTTATGCCTGATTTAAAACAACAAAAAGCTGGATTTTGTTTCTGGTCACAGAAGAGCTTCATAGCATGCCAGTTCAATATTCTATTAAGTTTTGATGCTGCAAATAGAAAGATAAACATCTTGAGGTTTGGTGCTTTGGGGTTTGGTGGTTTGTTTTGTTTTGTTTTGTTTTTTGTTTTTTTTTAATTGCAACAATATTCTTGAAAAGTAGAGGTTTTCAGGCATCTAAAGAATAGTGTGGCAGATTCGAACTTTGGAAGTAATAAAAGATTTGGAGATATAAGAAACCTAGTGATTGCAAAGTGACAGCCAGAAAGAGAATCTCAACAATAATAAAATTAATCTATCGAGACAAAAAAAATTAAAAAAAAAGAGAAAATACAAGATTTCTGTATTGATACTGAAAGCAAGAATGTTTAAGATATAAGATCTTTTCTTTCACTAAAAGTTATAATTAAAATTGTAGAGGATGTGAAATTAACCTCAATTACATATATTTGAGCTGCTAATATTCCATCTTAATATATACTTTTTTCCCCCCTTTTTTTACTTTTGAGCATAAATATGCAATGAAACCATAGTTGTATAGGCTCCAGCTTCTGAATGGGTCAAATGGATGGATAGGTTGCTTTTCAAGGAAGGAGTCTTGGACTCTTTCACTTAAAAGAAGATAGCTGAGAGGGCTATGAATGAGACTTACAGAATCGTGAGGGTAGTGGATAAGCTGAGCATGGCATTGTTGTTGACCTGATATGAGAACTAGGTAGCACTGAAGCCAGGAGGAGAGGTCCAATAGCAGAGGCAGCAAATAGGTGCAGCAGTTTGTGCAGCCTTTTGTGCAGGAAGGGACAGAAGGTGGATATGGGAAACCACAAACCAGTCAGCCTCACCTTGATCCCTGGGACAGTAATGGAACAGCTAATCCTGGGAACCATTTCCAAGCATATTGAGGACAAGAGGATGTATGTAAGCAGTCAGCATGGATTTATAAAGGAGAAATTGTGCCTTATCAACCTGATAGCCTTCTACAATGAAATATCTGGCTTTGTGGATGATGTGAGAGCAATGAATGTTGTTTATTTTGACATTAGCAATACTTTCAATACTGTCTCTTCTAACATATGCATAGAAAAATCTGATGCAGTACAGACTAAATAAATGAACAGTGAGGTGGACTGAAAATTAGCTGAACTGCTGGGCTAAAAGATTTATGGTTAGTAAAAGGAAGTCCAGCTGGAGGGCAGTCACTAGTGGTGTACCCCAGGTGTGAATACTGAGGCTAGTACCATTTAACTTCATTAATTACCTGGATTATGGGACAGCAATTTTGCAGATGATACACAACAAGGAAGAGTCATTAATAGACCAGGTAGTTGTGCTGTCATTCAGAGGGACTTCAAGAAGATGGAGAAATGGGCAGAGAGTAACCTCATAAAGTTCAAATGGAAATGTCAAATCCTGCACTTAGGTAGGAACAATCCCTCACACTATGGCAGACTTAGGCCCGACTGGTTGGAAAGCAACTTTGCAGAAAGGAACCTGGAGGTCTTGTTGGACAACAAGTTGATCATGAGTCAGCAATGCACCCTCAAGTCAATGAAGGCCAATAACATTAGGATGAGTATGGCCAGCAGGTTGAGGGATGTGATCATTTCCCTCTACTCAGCACTAATGATACCACATCAGGAGTGATGGGTTCAGTTCAGGGCCCCCAGTATAAGAAAGACATGGACATACTGGAGGGAATCTACAAAGAGTCACGAAAATTATTGGGGACACATCCTTGTATCTAAATTGGAGAGACATGGATTCGATAGATAGACCACTCAGTGGATAAGGACTTGGCCAGATGGTCTCACTCAAAGAGTTGTGGTTAACGGCTCAATGTCCAAGTGGAGAACAGTGTCGAGTGGTGTTCCTCAGGGGTCGATACTGGGACTGGTGCTGTTTAACATCTTTGTCGGCAACATGGACAGTGGGATCGAGTGCACCCTCAGCAAGTTTGCTGATGACACCAAGCTGTGTGGTGTGGTCGACACGCTGGAGACAAGGGATGCCATCCAGAGGGACCTTGACAGGCTGGAGAGGTGGGCCCATGCGAACCGCATGAAGTTCAACAAGGCCAAGTGCAAGGTCCTGCACGTGGGTCAGCACAATCCCAAGCACGACTACAGGCTGAGTGAGGAATGGATTGAAAGCAGCCCCAAGGAGAAGGACTTGGGGGTATTGATTGATGAGAAGCTCAACATGAGCCGGCAGTGTGCGCTTGCAGCCCAGAAAGCCAACCGAGTCCTGGGCTGCATCAAAACAGGGGTGACCAGCAGGTCAAGGGAGGTGATCCTGCCCCTCTACTCTGCTCTTGTGAGACCCCACCTGGAGTACTGCGTCCAGCTCTGGGGGCCCCAGTACAGGAGAGACATGGAGCTGTTGGAGCGAGTCCAGAGGAGGGCCACGAAGCTGATCAGAGGGATGAAGCACCTCACCTATGAGGACAGGCTGAGAGAGTTTGGGTTGTTCAGCCTGGAGAAAAGGCGGCTCCAGGGAGATCTAATTGCGGCTTTCCAGTACCTGAAGGGGCCTACAGGAAAGCTGGTGAGGGACTGTTTATCAGGGAGTGTAGTGACAGGACAAGGGGTAATGGGTTTAAACTGAAGGAGGGTCGATTTAGATTAGATGTTAGAAAGAAATTCTTTACTGTGAGAGTGGAACAGGTTGCCCAGAGAGGTTGTGGATGCCCCATCCCTGGAAGTGTTTAAGACTGGGTTGGATGAGGCTTTGGGTCAACATGATCTAGTGGAGGGTGTTCCTGCCTGCAGCAGGGGGGTTGGAACTAGATGATCTTTAAGGTCCCTTCCAACCCAAACCATTCTATGATTCTATGATTCTGTGATTCTATGACTTCATTGCTGTGAATCTGCCTTAAGAGATTACTCAGGTAGAGTCTATTAGCTGGTTCCAAAAGGGATTATCTGAATTGCTGGGCAACAGGTCAATAAGAGCATCCTGAAAGTACAGGAGTGTATCCTCAAACATTCCTGATGCAATCGTTCTGGATACTGGAGGAGTACCAGAAAAATAGTTAGTAGAAACACATCCAGCTTATGTCCTGGCACTGTCACAATCAGAGACACTAAAATGAGACTTTTCAAAGGAGTTTGTAGATAATCAGTCAACTTGTTCTGAACTGTATTGAGAATTATGAATGTAACTGAGATGTGGAAAACTTCAGTCATCTTTTCTAACTGAAAAATTCAGAAAACTTGTATTATTATTTTTTTTCCAATAGGAAACCAGAACTATGAATGGTATTTGGCAAGCACTGACTTGTTATTCTAACACACCGGTAAATAAATAAAACATTGTTACAAAAAATGGACAAGGAAAAAAGGAAGAGTGCTCTATATCTTACCTAATTGTGTCTTCCCTCTTGTCTTTAACTGCTTTACTCTTTGCCTGCCTTTGTATTTGCATTACTGCCATTTAGGGATCAGTGCTTCCCCCCCGCTCTTTGCTCTTAAGATAATTTTACAGATCCTGAGAGCCCTTGTACTATTTTGTCAGACATGGTGGGTCCTGAGATAATGAAACCTTCACATCACCAGATTACCATCACCATTTGTTGCTTTTCACTTCAGCTCTCACATGATTTCAGCAGTCAAAACCTTACAAACCACAGAGCTGGAGATTAGTGCTTTGCGATATTTGAAAGCCAAGGTTCAAACTTCCAGTTAGATAATTTTCTAACTGCATGCTATCTTTAACTGCTTTTGAGATAGTAGCTACTATCATTTCAGAATTTGAAGCTGGGAGGAATGGAAGGGAGCAGAATAAGTAATTGTAATGTGCACATTCACATTCGATCTCTCGGCCTTACAAGTTTTAAAAGAAATGCTTTCACTGTTGCGAAGCTCATAAGCACAGCACAGCAGTGATGTACAGTACTTGTTTCTACTCCAGTCGGTTCAAGAGATATCAGACTTTAATACTGTCAAAGATGAACAATGTTTTGGGCAATGGTCCAAGGCAGAATATGGTGTGTGGTAGAACTCTCCAGTGCTTCCCAGAACTATCCTATAATTTTCATTCCATCACTGTAACTAAGAGGCATAATATTGAATAATACTGCAGTACACTAAGTAATTTTTTCAGGAATTAAATAGTGTACATAGGGGTTTTTTCCTTATTTTGAAGAGAACTTAATTTTCAGTTTATATATTAGTGTAGTGTAGTGCTTTCATTGTGAAAGAACTACATAAAAAAGAACCTGCCTGACATGATCCTGAAGATAGCCCACTTAGTTTCAAGACAAATTTGGATGGAGACTAGGAAGTTGATAAGGGGAGGGGGGGAGGAAAGTTAATGTCTGCTATGGAGTTGAATACCTTTCATACCTGGAAGAAGTAAGAGGAAAGTAATGAAGATGCATGTTGAGCAACTGTTAAAAGTTAGGAATTCTTAAAGGGTAAATGGAACTAAATTGAAGCTGGCAACCATGTAATTACTGGGAAGGGAAATGACGATGCTTTTTATTGGCCTGGAGATAATGTAGGTGAAACTATTACTACAGAAAGTGAATCTTAATGTATACAAAAGGAATGAGAAAAGTGCTTGTGCCAAGTGTACTTTCTTATCCTTTTTTCAGCTATTAAAAAAAAAATGTCCACAAAAAAGCCTTCCATGCAAATCACACTTCTTAAAACAGAGAGGAATGTATATATTATTGATGTCGTCTTCTCTGTAGGATTAGAAGAACCGTTCCTGCGCTCAGAATTCAGAAGGCATTTTGTAAAGAAATATTAAAGCACGTCACACAAATAAGATTATACTATATACTTACAAGTCTTAAAATAATCATTTGTAGTACTACTACAGTCTACTTTCCCAGGTAGACTTCAGTTTGTTTTCTTTAAAAATAAGTAAGCAATTGAGGTAAAAGTTCATGGATTGTTTTGGTTGGTTGGTTGGTTTTTTCCTCTAATTTAATCTGACCATACTAAAAAAAAAACCAAACCAAAACAAAAAAAACCCCACCACATTGATTGTGTTGCTCACTATTCAATATTTCCGACATCTTTTTCAGTTTTTACTTTTAAATGTATTTAAATTTTGAGTGCTTGCAATACGAATGTCAAATACAATGATTTGCAGAAAATAATGGCAGTAACAGTTTGTATTTAACCTTAATGTATGCTTAGCAATAGCAAAAGAGCTGAAGTATGCTTTGCACTCAAATATAAAGACTTTTTCTGTTCTCTTATTGTAATACACAAGGAATTACATATTTATTGGCACAATTACATGAGACTGATAAATAGTGATGAACATAGAAAAAAAAAGTATTTTCAAGCAAGTTGTGAAAATTATATATTTTCTGCATCTTTCACTGTAAAAGGAGATTACATGGATATTCTGGTTCATGCCATCAGGTTCAGAGTATTCTAAAAAACAAACCTAGAAAAGCCATAAAGTTATTTTAAGTTTCCTAAATGCTGAAATTATTTATTTCTTGTGTCCATTTTGTTGAGGAGAGTGGATAGATTTTTTCTTCTATCATGTAGTTGAAAGGAAGTATTTCTTCAGAAAAGTGATTTTATTTGGGCTTGCTATAACCTGTCGTGATCAGACTGTAAAATATTAGAATTCAAGAAAGATCTTATTATGCAAAGTCAACTGAGCAAAATTATGTGACTATTAGAGAATTAAGGAAAAACAATTTAAGAAAAAACAGACCTTTTTAAAGGTCATCTTAATTCTTATTATGTTATAAATGGGAATGATTCTTCTTTTGGAAAACCTCACTGTTAACAAGACCTGAATTTATGAATGGATGTTTGAAGGAGTCCTTCTCTGTTAGGTACTCACTGCGTAATGTTCATCCTCTGCCATTCATAAAGTGCTTAAAGTGGGTGACTTATTCAAACTATTCAATCTTCAGAAATATTAATTTTGGGTTCTGATCTGTATGACTACAATGATTCAGTTGAAAAGTTTTGGTTCTAATTTACAGTAGCAAAAGTTTGATCAAAATTGTCATTTTCTGTCATATTGCACCCTAGGGAAAATATTGAATGTAATTGTTTAGTAATTTTTAGTGGTAGCTATTGTAATACATTGTATTAGGGAAATTCATTCTGAGATGAATTTTGAAATTAAAAGGGGATCTATTTATATGGCAAAACACAAGTTTTGCATGAGTTCCACGGAAGTAAAAATAATTGAATGAGAAATACAGAAAAACATTACTTGGGGTCTTGTGGCTTTCAAAGGAAATACACTATTTAAAGAAAAACTCATGTTTCTTGAGAGCCCATATAGTATTTTTAATGATTAGAATCACACACTGGATGAGTTTATACAGGGTCTAAGCAATTTCTGCCTTGTAAAGATATGAAACCTAGTTCAATATCGATTTTGTTCACTCATGGTCTGTAAAAGTCCCCTAATGCTAAATGGCAAATGTGTTTTAATTAAATCAGAAGCTGACATAAATCTATATTACTATAATTTGGGCAGGAACCTGTAATTCCACTCAGAATATTAATTATTGTAGGCATTAATAAATTTCTAAAATTGAGGTATAGTATATAACAGTGAAAATACTAACTCAAACTTGTACTGATTTCGTTTCTTCATTCTGATTTTGTTTCATACCAGAGATCCTTTACTTCTCCATCCACACTTGGAAATAAACTATGTATGATTTTTCAAATAGTACTACATAGCACCACTGTCACAGGTGAGACTGTAAATGGTAAATTCTAGTGGATCTACATTGATGTTTATTATTTATTACTATTAAGTGAACTCTCACCCTTTTTCTTTTAAAATTAAATATTCAGCATATTAGTTATTTGGTCTGATCAGTTGTTAGATCCGAACATTTCTGATGCAAGCTTTTGAGACATTGGTGGGGTTTTTTTTTATTTTCAGTCTAAATTAAATTTCTATATCAAACTCATGAAACAGCATATGAATCTTTGAGAAAGACAGATAAGATATTTAACAATATTCCTTCGAGAAATATTTTATCTTTTTTTCTTTTTTTTTCCATACGGAATCCTGAAATCAAATAGGAACCTCAGTAGGATTGAGCTAGTGTGGGAAAGGTCAGCTCTTCTAGGAGGCATGCAGAATCTGTAAATACCAAAGAGACAGTCAATGTGTCTTACAAATAATTTGCATCTTGTTTGGGGGAATCTTGAGATTCCTTAACCTTCTTTAGATTTTTGAGAATAAATATTGATGAAGGAGAAAAATCTTTCAGACATCTTGGTTTCCCTCCCTTCTCCACATGTACAGGTGGACATTTATCAGTTCAGTCACCTTATATTTCTTGTTGTATTTTCTTTAGCACTGCTACATTAGTCTCACTATTTTGCCTCTTACTATTTTACCTCTAATCTACACTCCTGAGAGATACCCACATCTGTCCTTGGGAAGTCTTCATTGATTAAAACCAACAACAACCTTGTAATGTCTCTCTGCAACATCATTACAGCAAATTGTGTCAGGAGTTAAATAAGAAGACAATAATAATTTAAGCATCATATGTAGCAACCTTGAAATAATTCTATCTAGCTCTTCCATTTAATTAATGTTTTGAAAAAATCTTATGTTACATTAATACTTCCTGTGCACTTGCACTAAAAAAAAGATTAATTTTAAGCACTAACAAAGAATTTTAAAATAGTCTGCAGACAAATGCACACACAAACTATATTATTTGAGCTCTAAATTAGTGATGCTAAATAACAAAAGCAAGGAAATGCACAGTGAAGCAGGAAATGTACCATATGTTATTGTATACCTGGGCACAATGGGGACACTATCTTAATGGCTTTCTTAATGTTCCTGTTGTACTAGATATTGGTGGACATATGGTATGCTGCCTTTTTATATGCCTGTGCATTTTCATGATTTTGTTAGCTGACTTTGATAGCATTTTCTATTTGTCTGCTATTAGGAAAAGGGCTCTAAAATGTTTTGCTCATTTATCTGGAGTTCAAAACCCAGATTTTTATTTTACTTATTCATTTGTAACCCCTTTTTTTTTTTTTCCCCCTTTTATTATTAGACTTTCCACAGTTTTAGTCCCTGTCTGGCAATAATTTGTAACACAGTCATGTAGTCCTTCCACGTACAGAGGGGTTTTGACTCACTCTCAGTGCTGGCCGAACAGACGGCTAAAGCAACAGCAGCAGCTGCAGAGCTGACCGGGCTTTGCACAACCAGGATGGGCACTCGTGCAATCGGCTGCTTCCCTGTCTGCCCCACGGAACCTCGGCAAGCCCCAGTCAGAAGCAGACATGGTTCCCATTTCACCTGGCTCCCTAGTGCCCTCCCACCACGTGGCTGAGGGTCAAAACAGAATAACTGCCTGCCCCAACCCTTTCAGGATACCAGGTGTTGTCAAGGTTGGTTAGTGCAGACTACCAAGGGGAAAGATTTCCCTAATTTTTTAATGACACAAACTCCATAGATGTTCACATTTAAATAGGCTATTCATTACTGCTGTCACATGGAATACAAACATTGAAGGCACAAAAGTGCAGAACTACTCAGGAGGATTATCACAGAATCACAGAATTGTTTAGGTTGGAAAAGACCTTTAAGATCACCAAGTCCAACTGCAAACCTAACACTACCAAGTCCACCACTGTATCTTGTAAACAGAGAAGATCAATTGAGCCAAACTCTTCTGACATACATGTAATATACTCCAGTTATATCTTGGCAAAAATTCCCTTACATGAGGCAGAGATCTCAGGAGTTCTTACAGAAGGTGTTTGAAGACTCTTATAAACCAGCGTGGAAATGAGAAGAAGTTGTTGTACATTAGCTCATCAATAGGCACTTTTAAGTTTTGTGATTCATTACAGATTGGGACTAGTCTTTTAAATAAGAATGTCTATATGTTAGTCATTTCTGGCAAGCATGTATGCTTTCGTATAAATATTCAACGCTTGCTATTCTATGTATTCTTGTACTGGTTTTAGTAGTAGCTCATGATATGTCTAACTGCATTAATTTGATTATGAAATAGAAGTCAGAATGAAACTTACTATTTTATAGATGGTATACTAACACCAGATTAAGTGCTTCTAAAATGTTTCAGTAAGAAATATTTTAAAAACAAGTAACTTGATTTGTCTTGAAAATGTAATATGTGTATTCCCAGGGGAACAAGATGTAATTTAAATCCATACCCATCAGTTATGGCTTATATTTTTCAGATATTTTTAGTTTCTTTTCTTTAAATTTATTTTAAAACTCTTTCAGTTGCTAGTTTTAGGGATTTTTTTAAAATTTATTTTATATTAATTTTTTTTTTTAGGTTAGTGAAAGGAATGGAAAAGGAAAGAACTATGAATGGCATTGCAATAATATACTCACACAAATATTTTTAATAACAAGGAGTTGTTAATAGAACTTATCTAGAATTTTTAATAAGGCAAAGTTATTATTGGAAATCATTAAAGTAATTAAAAAGGAAATAGCCATCTGTATCAAAAAATTTCCAGTGAATTTCAGTAACAATAACTAAGTTTCTGATCAATCCAGTCTTGTGTATCCAGCAGGGTGAAGAATTTGGCAGCTTATTGATTCTTACTGGTGTAGGGCTTGGCAATCAGTCTGTATCTGGAATGATTAGTGGGCATGTTCATCAGTAGACAGGAGCATCATGGGGTCTATGACAACTGTAAGCAATGACATTGTTGGGCTAGCACAAAGGCTTTTATACTTTGGCAGCTTACTGATCCCAGGGTGATTTTGATAAGTGATGCTACGTTTTCCTAAGAACATAATGGGCTAACTTGTTTTCTAAATAATACACATATTAGATTAATTTGTATGCATAATGACCTGACTGACTCATTCACACTGCTAGGAATTGCGTTACAGCTATGAAGAACCAGAGACCACTGTGTTCCACAGTTTGCTAAAAACTCTCAGGTTCCTTGACTTGTTCAGACATTGTTCACAAGACTTTTAGGCTCCCAGAGTCAAGACTAAAGCAATGGGTTTGTGAATTCCTTTCTCTGAAAACCTGTTCAAGATATATAAAAAAGACAAGAAGAACAGTAGTTGCACTGTGGTTTGTGATAGGATTTCAGTGAAGGTACATGAAGGTAACATGGAGAGAATTGGAGATTCTCCTGTGCTTAAAGCACAGGAAATTTTCAATTAACCATGAATGAGATAAAAACTAGTAATATACAGAAACAATTTAGATCTGCCAGGATTTATTCACTCTTACATGTGCTCTTCGTGGGTCAGTTTGTAGTGTAGCTACTTTGGGCAATACTTGAGCTCATAAATCTTGATAAACCTGTGTTGTTCTGTGCAGAGCTACTGAATGCCTGTTCACTGTGCTCTGAATTCCAGAGAGTATAATAGCCTGCTTCTGGTGCCCAGCTTGAGTGGATGTTCTTGTTCTGCTGCACAGTGTTATTGAAAATGTGATTTATCAAACTAAGATTTATTAAAACTAATATACTTTTAGCATTATTATGTTTTAATAGTAATCTTATGATTATTTTTTTGTAAATAATCTCTCCCTATTGCCATTAATGCAATATGAAGACATTATGCTGGACCAGCGGGTAGATTCTGTCAAGTGAGAGGTTTGAGATGATATCTTTGATCTTTTTCACTATTCTACACATTCCCTTCTTTCAATAAAAAGACTCATGAGTTATAGGTAAGTACTTTAAATGTATCTTGAATAGCAGTACTGCAGTTCATAACTGTCAATCAATAAATAATAGCTCCTAGTCATCAAAAGAAAGGCAAGCAAGTGTAGCCTACTTCTCACTGTGAAAGACAGTAATTGCTCTGAAACCCTATACTTCTTTATTAAGGAATCTGTTGAAAAAGTATCCAATGTGTACTATAGAGTTAACAGTACTAAAAGGTTTTCTTATCTAAATTCTACTGTGTCCTACTGAAACTTTTTCCTTGGAAGAAATTTGATCTGCAATTGTTTTAAACTTAAAGTGGCTTTTTTCCTTAGTGTTGTGGTCACACTTTTTAAAAAAATTTCATTTCAGAGTAAAGAAACAGAAGAAAGTGAACTCAGGATTTGGGACCAGAGAAAATTCCTTCTATGTTGCTGGAGATTCTACGAAGACAATGAGTGAAGGTGCAGGAGATCATCAAACAGGCTAACATTAAAGAGCAAGGACAAAGAACTTACGTTCCGCATTAAAACTTACAGGAAAATTTCATTGAAGAAGTGCATGCTAGACACATATGTATTCATTGTTTCTATGTATCCCAGATTTTTCGATAAGAACTGGGGAAAATATGCTAGTGTCTGTGTACCAACTTAGAATTTTTGTGGACAGATGTCTGTCCTTCCTGTCCAGTCTTCTTAACTGCTTTCTTCTAAAGCAAAAGGTAGACTTTAATTAACATGATCCAGAGTTTACTTTTGGGAAACAAATACTTCAAAACGTACATGGTGTAGGAGAGAGGTTTACAATCAGTCCTGGGAAGACAATTAGTCTGAAATGGAAGTCAATAATTTCTTTCTTGCTTGCTCTTATCTTTTTTGATTTCATACAGCAATGGGCAAAAAATTCTGTTTCTTTTGTTCCTCAGTTCTACCAGGGTGGCATGCATATTACACCTTTCTTCCATTTAAAAAAAAAAAAAAAAAAAAAAAAAAAAAAGAAAAAAGGTAATATTTAAAGAAGAAAAGACATTTTATTTAAAATACCCAAATATTGTCACTTATTGTTGTGGTTTAACCTGGCAGGCAGCTAAAACAACCACACAGCCATTCACTCACTGCCTCCCTCACCCCACCTACCCCCCCCCCCCAGTAGGATGAGGGAAAGAATAAAAAAAAGATAAAACTCATGGGTTGAGATAAAATCAGCTGAATAGGTCAGAAAAGGAAGAGAAGAATGAAGAAAGACTATACAAAACAAGTGATGCACAGCACAAATCCTTACCACCCACTGACCAATGCCCAGCTAGTTCCCAAGCCATGATCCTCCCCAGCCAACTCTCCACAATTTATATACTGAGCATGACATCATATGGTATGGAATACCCCTTTGGCCAGTTTGGGTCAGCTGTCCTGGCTGTGCCCCCTCCCAGCTTCTTGTGCATCTCCAGCAGAAGGCTCGTGCCTCCTCACTGGCAGGGTCTGCGAGCTGAAAAGTCCTTGACTTAATTGTAAGCACTGCTCAGCAACAACTAAAACATCAATGTGTTACCAACATTATGTTCATACTGAATCCAAGACACAGCACTATACCAGCTACTAAGAAGAAAATTATACCTGCTGAAGCCACTTATAAATTTAGATTAAAGAAGTACCCTTTCTTTTTGTGTTTCTTATAACACAATAGAAATACATAGAAATAATGTATCTCAAATTTATCTTAATGTATATATATCACATTTTTATTTAAATTTGAGTTTATTAATTAATTGTCCATGTAAAAATTGTAAATATCACATAGGAAGTAACATGAATGTATTAAGATGAACTGC
Organism: Balearica regulorum gibbericeps; assembly: GCF_011004875.1. Lineage (NCBI taxonomy): Eukaryota > Metazoa > Chordata > Aves > Gruiformes > Gruidae > Balearica > Balearica regulorum. Next base: position 61,591,113 of record NC_046185.1, read on the forward strand.
AAAAGCAAATTTTGACAATTTTGGAAAATTCTTGAGCTATAAAAAAACCAGCAAGCTTCAGCCATCAAGTCAGATACAAATTATAATGTATTACTCGTTGTAATATAGAGTTGCTAATGAGTATATGCAGATGCTTTTCACAAAGATTCTGTGAATTTGCTGTAATTGCTCAGCTCCAAGAGCATTCTAGTTGTATTTAAATCCAACAATATTTCTCCTGCCACTAACATATTTCATCTGCTTCTAAGCGTGATTCAGAGATTGTGTAATGTCCTCTTGATTTCTCTTGTAATTTACCTAGGACCATACACAGAGAAGCAATTATTTCCACAATTGGTAACTGAGCTATGGAAAGCTTTGTGAAGAGAGGGTGTGTGTACAGTTAAAATTTGCTTAGATTCAAGTGCACGTTGGTCAAGTTCATGAACGGAAAACATTAAAGGTTATTAATTACATAGGAATCATGTTTTGCCCAGGAATTCCCTGAGCTGCAGGTGGTTGGAAGCTGGGATCAGCCAGCGGGCTTTACCTGTCTTAGAGCCTTCCCTAAGCACCGGCTTTTGGCCACTGCTGGAGATGGGATGTTAAAACAGGAGGACATGTGTTTTGATTACCTTCTTCTGTTCTTAACATTCTTTCATGTTTTCAAATGCTGACATAATCCCAGCCATTATCTCTTAGGATACACTAAGGGGTACATGATGAAGGGATGCTGTCTTTCTCTGTTGCCAGCAGCTGATACACGAGTTTGTCAACAAGGTACAGCGATACTGTGAGACCATTTATTTTTAAATGAAGTGTAAACATTTAAAACTTATAGGGATTGATAAGAAAATAAGATTCATAATACTTTTTTTTTTTTAATCCAAACTTCCTCCCTTGCTTAGCTTACTGGTTCAAGGTTTTATGTTACACAAAAGATCTCTGGCCTTGTTCCATTCATTATGAAATGACACACTGACTTTCTCTAAAACTCCATCTGCTTTTCGTATGCCAGCATCTTCATGACACCCCAGTGTGCAACGTAGCCATATTGAAAATGTCAATGTGCACAGTAGAAATGGAAAGTTCATAATTATTGATTTTCAAACACTGTAACAGCCAAATGTGCTTCTATAGTTACACTGAAGCACTTGAAAATGCAGTAATGCCACACAACAGCTTACTGATAAAAGCTTGTATCATTTAGATAAGCTTTAGAGACAGGGTGTCGTGTCCCCCCCCCCCCCCCCCCGCCCTTTTTTTTTTTTCTCTGACAAGCCATTAGAAATATGGATCTTTTAGAGATAAAACCCTAGGATTTCAGCAATTGGGTAAAATCTCTTTAAGCTCCAGGGTCTCTTTTCAGCCTTGCTAAAAATCAAGCTGAATAATTTTATGAGTTACTGGGGAAACTAGGATTCTGTCTTTCCCCCTCAGTATCTTCAAACATGTAAGAAAAACAAATAATGTTTAACTGGTGCTGGAGAACATTTATGTGCTAACAGCTTCGTAGTGTAGCATGGCTATTGATGGAAATCAACAGTTAGAAGCTAGTTTCTGCTGCTCTGTCTAGTTTTACCATATAAACCTTTAGTACATGTTCACTGTATTATAATACCCAGCAGGTGTGACATACCTGGCTAGTCCAAAAGCCATGGTAGCATCATCAGATGATGCTAATTTTAAAATTTATATTTCAGTATATCAATACAGTATCTTTTCTTTCTCATGAGGAAATTAGTTTCTGATGGGGTAGTTAATATTCACATTTATCCCACACACTTCTTGGTAATCACTTTATTGCTCATATTTTAATTTCAAGTGCTTCTTAGTATGGCTATTTAAGTTTTGTTGCTTGACTGTGATAGATCACACATGTTGCTTTTATTTCTCATAATTTCTCCCCATTCTGTGAGTAAAAGAAAAATCAGCTACTTCCATTAAGCACATAAAATATTTCAGCAACTATATACACAGAGAAATTCGGAGTTCTCTGTGAAGAATTAAACCCATAAACTAGTCACTTGAAAGTAAGTCAAAATAAGACGATACATGATTGCACTGACTGCAGTTGAGAACGTCAGAATATGTTAATTTATGACCTTTTCATCATAATACGAGAATGTCTCCCGATCTTAAATATACATCCGTGATATTTGCCTTATAACAGAATTCCCATGCATTCCTCTTCACATTTTACACGTGGGAAGTGAAGACACACGGATTTGTGCAGAAGTGACTGGCTCAAAATCACTAAGGATAAATATGGGAAAGTCAGTAAAACTCCTAACCCTAAATCTAGTTGCAAATCACTGAGCTGTTCTTCACCTCTTAGAGAGAATGATATGAGTGGTGCCTAGAAAAGTGGATTGCCTCTAGAAAAACTTCACAAAATCTAGTCTTTTTTGTTTTCATTTTTAGGATGACAAATAGCATGGATGTTTTATGTGGATCAGTTTTACAAACTGATTATAAACACAATAACAGAAAGACCTACAAATAATTTTCACAACTGGCAAGTTCCATTAAACCTTGTTTAATACCATAGAAGTGTATACTATTTTATTGGTACAAATGCAGAAAGAGAGGAAAGAATGATATATGTGCTCTGGTGGTCATCTCGTAGTTGATAGGGAAACAGTGGATAACACTGTGTTATGCTTCCTTTTTCCTAAATAAAGCGCTACTTTTCTGAGAGACGTCTCGATCTCCCTCTACAGTACTTTTGTAAACACTTTTCAAGATACGTGCCAAAACAATGTGTTCTTATTCCACTGTTCAGTGATAAACAGTAGAGAATAGCTATGAAGAAGATAATGACTAGTCATGAGCTCTGCCTCCAGGAGGGTGTGAGTTATCAGTGTTTCATTAAAACTGGTGACTGTTTTCCTACTGAAATCTCTACACATTTATTCCCCAAGTCCTACTGTCTCCATGACCTCCATGCCTAAATCTTACCACAATTGAAGGATTATCTCAGAGTAACCCAAGTCTATTTTCCTCATTTTAAGGGAAAAAAAAATCCTCCAATACTAAATATAAAAATATTCCTCAGAAACAATAAAGATTCTTGGATGCTTTTTACTATTAAAGACTTTTTATCACATGACTTCAGGAAGAAAGTAAGCAATTTTATTCCACTGAAACCAAAAAAGGTATATTGATATTTTTGTACAATCTAAATCAAAATGATCTAAAACTCAAACACTAATTTCAAGGGATATTCTCAATATGTTCAGCAAATATAACTATGTTAGACTGCAAATGTGATTCAGTTGCTAGTTTAATCATGAATAGAATATTTTCCAGGCAATGCCATTTCAGAGGCCAATTGATTGTAATTAGAAAAGGGCCATGAATAACTGCATATGCTAAGATTGGATAAAATAATTCTTAGGGTTATTAAAAATTGAAAGGAAGAAAATGCAGATAAGAAAAGGACAAACAAAGCCATGCAACTTATCATTTAAGCTTTAGGGATTTTCTTTGTAAGACAATCTAAAATGAAGAACTATTAGCATACCGTCAATCAGTGAACTCATCAGAAGATAAAAGTGGATTTGCTAATCTCATTAACTGAACAAAATGCTATGATACACATACAATAGACTATATTTCTGTTAATAAACGAATGCTTTTCTTCCAGTCAGATAATCAATAAAAATACAAATAGATTCAACATAGTTGCTCATTACACATCGCACTACTGTATTGGTATCCACAAACAGAATTTAAGAAGTACAGCTTTGAGAGTTTTGAAATGGCAGCGTATTTCCGGAGGCGACTGTAGTTATTCCCTAATGTTCTGTTGGATTGATTAGAGCTCAATGAAAACATAGAAGTCTCTCTCAGAGAAAAAAAAAAAAAAAAAATATTGTGTGGAGTACTTAATGCCATGGTAATTCTCTAAGAAAACAAATCAGAAGGAAGAGTCTGAAATTTTGAGGTGTCTACCCTTAAAAGAAAAAAAAGAAGCACAGTATCTTTAATGTCTTTTGATGTATCTTAGACATGTATTTTGAAACATCCATCTTTAAGAACAAACAAACAAACAAAAGAAACCCAAAAGTTTTTTGACATGATTATAAATTCATATGATTAATCACATATTTTGTTCTTTCCTTGCTGTATGGTAATTCTGCATCTTATTTTGTCTTATTATGTATTGCCAGATATATTGTTATAAAATCATATTGAGTGGAATAGGAAGGTTAAAGGTTTTGCTACATTTAATAGAACAATGTTTGGTTTCCAACCTAAATAGCTTATGAAAGCTTACCTGTAACTAGGTATAAATAATCATTGATCAGACTCTTCTTGCAGTGTTGTTGTGGGTTGACTGACTGCCAGGTGCCCACCAAGCCGCTCTCACTCCTCTTTCTCCACAGGAGGAGAGAGAAAATAAGATGAAAGAGCTTGAGAATCAAGATAAGGACTGAGTGCTTACTAATTACTGTCACGGGTAAAACAGATTTGACTTGGGAAAGTTTAATTTATTGCCAATTAATAACAGAGTAGGATAGTGAGAAATAAAAAGCAAGACTTCCCCCCCCCCCTCCCCACCCCACCCCACTTCTTCCAAGGCTCAACTTCACTCCTTCACTCCTGACTCCTCTACCTCCTCCCTTCGAGCAGCACCGGTGCACAGGGAATGGGGGTTGCGGTCAGTCCATAACAGCTCCTCTCTGCCACTCCTTCCTCATCACATTGTTCCCCTGCTGCAGTGTGGGGTCCCTCCCATGGGATACAACCCTTCATGAACTACTCCAGAGTAGGTCCTTCCCATGGGGCATGGTCCTTTGGGAACAGATCACTCCACTGTGGATTCCCAATGGTCTGCAGCTCCTGCCAGAAAACTACTCTTGCGTGGCCTCCTCTGCAGGGGCTGCAGCTTCTTTCAGGGCACATCTACCTGCTACAGCATGGGCTTCACCACAGTCCTCTCCAGGGGCTGCAAGAGAACTTCTGCTCCAGTGCCTGGAGCACCTCCTCCCCCCCCTCCTTCTCTGGCCTTGGTGACTGCAGGGCTGTTTCGCCCACATTTTTCTCGTTCCTCTCTCTCACAGTTGCTGTGCAGCATTTTTACCCTTTCTTAAATACGTTATAAAAGAGGAGTGACCAGCACCACTGATAGGCTCAGCTTTGGCCAGTGGCAGGTCTGTTCAGGAGCTGTCTGGAACTGGCCCTGTCTGACATGGGGGCAGCTTCTGGTGTTTTCTCACAAAAGCCCCCTCTGCTGCCCCATTCCCATTACTAATATTTTGCCACAAAAATGCAATACAAGTGTCTTTATTCCAATAGTAAAACATTTCTTTCTGGAGTAATGTGAACAGTGGATAAAATATAAGTTAGAGTCAGCTTACCCCATTGTCTTAATTAAGCAGATTTGTGCTACCATTATTCAATAGTTGTGATCTCTTGTAAACCATTGTATCAATTCTTTTTGGGCTACATGAATTATCCAATACAACCCTGGCTGTGCTGCAGTATAGTGAACTGTTCCAAGGTAGTCAAAATTACTATACTTCTCTATGGTTGATAAGACCTCTTTCCGATACTGTCATTCATTACCCTAATTAGCAGTGAGAAGTCAGGAGTAAAGAATGACACAACTGGATCAACAACCATAGAAAAAGCTTTCCTAGTTTATTACTAGTAAATTACAATTGTGTTCGAAAAACATACTGTTGGTTTCCATTCTGTTAATAAAAATAAAGCCACTCTGTATAACTTATGAGTTAACATGTATAGGTTGAAGGAAAGGTTATATTATGTGATGGGTTACTTTTTTTCTAGAGCTTCAGACTTTTCTAGCAGTTTCATTCAACCCTGGCATAGGCATGCTAGATAAAATCGTATGTTTTTCTCTGCCCTTACATAACTACAAATATTCTCTAATGAGAGATATGTCTAATGCTTAAGAAATGAGTATTTTACTCAAAGTGAGATAGATCCAGAAAGAACAGTTGAGGATACCTCTTTTTATAATGCCATTATCTTGCTAAGTATTGCTCGATAGCTGTGAGATAAAAGCACTCCACTAGAAAGTAGAAAAATCTTCTTGGAGAGAGCCAGAACCAGTTTTCTTCTGGTAAGGAAAGGTTACTTTCTTTTTTTTTTTTTTTTCTTTGAAGTATTTTTTCCTCAGTTTGGCTGCCAAACTGAAAAATCAATTATCATAATCCTTTTTAAATACTCTGCATGGAACAGCATAGGATTCTGGATAGTTAAAGGAATCTATCCAAAATTGCCGTATAAGCATCTCAAAGTTTCAATTTCATAGCACCAGGTTATCAAACACAGCCGAAACAAAATAGAAAACTGAACAAAAATTTAAACGCTATTTTTTCAGTATGTATTGTCTTTTCTAGTGTTAAGCAACTTTACTTTATTTTTAATAAGCATTGTAATTGTGAACCCTTTCTCTTTCTCCTCTTCATCACTTTCTGCCTTTGATCTTCTTCTCAGCTTGCTGCCATGTAAATAGGGCACTTGAGCATTTTGAGCTTTTCGCTGCTCACTGCAGTTATTCTACTCATCCTTTTGCTTTGTTTATAGGAAAAAACTTTGCAGTCTCTGCAAATTTTAATATACTGTTTTTAACAAATTTTAAAATCCGGAAAATCATTATTTTGCTGAACAGTTAAGTTAAAAAACATTCCTGTGTTTAACAAAATTGTATTTTTAGTGTATGTTAACTTATACTATCTCCTTTATGGTCAACTATGTGCCATGTACTGGTATATATTTTAACAATCTTGGTTTATTTCTGATGAATCAAGTTTTGGAACCCTTTTCTATTTGTATAAGACAGTTCAGGAATATCTATTTATAAAATTCTAGAGATGTACTATGTAGCCATGGAGGTAATAATGTTACAGAGTTCTGGGTTTGGATTTTTTTTTTTTAATAATTTCTAGCCTTTATTTTTTCTTTAATTTTTAATGTAAATTATATTTTTTCATTAAATTTCAGATTTTTTTTCAAAAATTTCACAACATGCAAAGATGCTCACAGTAGTTCTATCAGTTCTACAAATAGATGCACTTTGTGCAGTCCAAAGCAACGTAAGATGAAATTTGCTGTCATCAGCAAGTAATATCTGGAACTTCTTTTGGGGAAATATTAGATATCACTTTGACGTGGTTTAGGCCCAGCCGGCAGCTGAGCGCCACGCGGCCGCTCACTCACTCCTTCCCCAGCGTGATGGGGAGGAGAAGTTAACAAAAGGCTCGGGTCGAGATAAGGACAGGGAGAGCTAATTATCATCACGAGCAAAACAAACTGAACTTAGAAAAAGGGATTCATCTAATTTATTACTAAACAGAATAGAGCAATGAAAAAAAAAAAACCAAGTAACATCAAGCCTTAAAACACCTCCCCCCACCCCTCCCCCCTTCCCGGGCTCAACTTCACTCCCGGCTTCAAACTCCGCCCCCCTCAGCGGCACAGGGGGGGGAATGGGGGGATGGGGGTTGCGGTCAGTGCAGCGCACATTGTTTCTCCGCTTCGTTGTCCTCGGGGGGAGGACTCCTCTCATCGCTCCCCTGCTCCAAAATGGAGTCTCTCCCACGGGCTACAGTCCTTCCCGAACTGCTCCGGCGTGGTCTCTTCCATGGGGTGCAGACCTTTAGGAGAAAACTGTTCCAGCATGGGTCTCCCACAGGGTCACAAGTCCTGCCACCAAAACCTCCCCTGGTGTGGTCTCCCCTCTCCACGGGTCTACCGGTCTGGCCAGGGACTTGCTTCAGCCCGGGCTTCCCACAGGCCACAGCCTCCCTCGGGTACCTCCACCTGCTCCAGCGTAGGGTCCTCCACGGGCTGCAGGTGGAATCTCTACACCCCCTCATTCTCCCTCCATGGGCTGCAGGGGAACAGCCTGCTTCACCATGGTCTTCACCACGGGCTGCAGGGGGATCTCTGCTCCGGTGTCTGGAGCGCCTCCTCCTCCCCCCTCCTCCTGCACTGACCTTGATGTTACATCTCCGCACTTCCCCCTCCGGATGTAAAAAAACTTCCCACCTTCTTAACTATGTTATCACAGAGGCGCTGATTGGCTTGGCCTTGGCCAGCGGCGGGTCCGTCTTGGAGCTGGCTGGCATTGGCTCTGTCAGACACTGTGGAAGCTTCTAGAAGCTCCTCACAGGAGCCACACCTATAGCCCATGCCCCCACCCACTGCCAAAACCTTGCCACACAAACCCAACACACACTTGCACATTCTTCCATCAAAAGGCACAGTGTCAACCTTTTGGTTTTGCTTCATTGTGATTTACAATACTGACTTTGCTTTATCTCATTATTCAAACCTTGTATCATGTAATATGTAAGCAGCAGAACTAACTTAGAAAATACTGAATATGAAAAAGATTGAGTGTTTCAGATATATTAAGGGAAAACATGATATCTTTAAACTTATTGTAAATTCCTAGGGTCAAAATTTGATTGTTTGTCATGATCAGAATACACCTCGATACGCATTTTTTTAAAAAGAAGAACAAGTTAAGCTGGAAGTGTAGTAAGGTTAATAACCACATTTTATGGCTTGGTAGCTCTGTAAATCTGCTGTTACTGCTTTTCTTCATGTATGTTTGTCACAGAGACACTTTTCTGCATATTGTGGATTAAAAGAAAAATGTTAAAATGCATGAGAAAATGCAGGAGCATTTTTGGAACATAAACAGGACTCTCTTCAATGAGAATGAGGACTACACATATAACTTGGCAGGTTCTAGCTAGCTGGGAGCTAAAAGCTGAAAATCACCAGGGTCCTCAACGATAATAGATTAAATGTTCAATTTTTATTAATTCAGGCCACTAAAATTCTCACAGTTTGCATCAATCTACATTCCAACCTACATCAGAGGGAAAATAGAAAATATTTTTTAATTATATGTTGGATGAGAGTCTTTTAATGGATTCAGGGGAAAAGGGAACCCTATGAGTTGGATAGATCTTGGAAGTCTTGTGTATTTAAAATTTGTTTAAAAATATATGTGGTTGAAACATATAACCAGAATCTATAAATGTGACTGCTCTGTAGTTCTTTATCTTATTCTGAAAACATTGTCCATAGAGCTGAAAACATCTTATTAGGGAGACTCTACTTTCACCCCATACTTCTGAGGAAAAAAAAAATCAAAAAAAAATCAGATACAACACTGATGAAAAATCATAATGAAGATACATTTTAGTTACGAATTTTCTTTTCATTCTTTCATTTGTTCACTTTGTTTGCATATGTGGAAGTATGAACTTCATGCTTGAGTCCTCTCAACAGTCTCAGTAAGAGGAAGTTTATTCCTTCAAAACTTAGAATTGTAGTTTGTCTTTGTGTCCACATAACACTTTGAGCAACCGTATGTGAACAAGAAAATCAGATTAAGTTTTCCATATGTTTTTTGTTTAGTTTTGTTTTGTTTTTTCTAGAAACTTGAAATTTTTCTGTGTCTTTATTGTATTATTAGGTATTTATTTGCAAACTAATCTGAGTGATACAGAAAGAGCTTCTTTTGTGTTTAAAGTTAACAGCATCCATAATTTCTATTCTAATTATGTCAATATTTTTTCTTTTTAGAAAAACAAATTTTAGAAACAAATTTAGTTTATAAAACAAATAATAAATTCATGTGACTATGTGTATCTCAGTTCCACCTGCAATACTATACAAATTCATTTTTCTTCATAACACTACGTACTACACTATTCAAAAGTAAAAAATAACTTTATAATTACAGCTAGCAAGACTTGCATGTTGCTGTTAAATGGCAAGAAATATAGTTCAAAGTCTTAAATGGAGTATTCAGACTCTGAAAGAAAGAGAGAAATTCAGAATGGTAGAGGAAAAAAAAAATTAAAAAGTAACTTCTGCCTAAGCCAGTTCCCCTTTCCTATATCTCTATGTATGCTGGTTTCTAAACATGAAAATCAGGATAGGTGTAAGAGACACACGAAAAGGGATGACTAAAAACTACTGTCAATACAATGTGGAAAAAAAATCTCTCACTGTTATGGGTATCACTCTCTTGAAACTGATCCCAAAGGGAAAGAATGGCTCCATTTTGCTTTAGAACTAATGCACAGTATAACTCAAAGTGCTCTTTAATTGCCATTTCTTCAGGCCTGACTTCCCATAGTAAAACATTTCACCCATAGAAAAAGGCTGTTGAAGATTTAACTATTTTCTTTAGACAGTGCCCTCTGGGAGTGACAAGGAAAGGAAAGCCTAATTTTTTACTCCTAACTAATTTTCAGACAGTAAAAAGTAGATGCTACAGGTCGAAAGATAGTCTTTTCTCGCTAAATATTTATTTTTTACAGCACAATTGCTGAAGCACTTTTGAGTGAGTATATTTCAATGATTTGTCCAAAAGTAAACTGGCCCTATAATATTTTGAAATGAAAGGGTCTTCAATAAGCTTTGACGCAGTAACCATCTAAGCTATTAGTTTAAGCATATCAAACTAATGTAGTGTATTGATTTGGAGTCTGTGTAAGATACGTATAACATGTCATACATTATGAAAACATTTGTGCATTTAGCAAAAACAAATCAGAAAATAGTTTTAATATAAAATACTCCACTAATTGTTAGTTAATGGTCTTCTTATTCAAGCTAGAAAAGGTATAACACAAAAGGGAAAGCTTTATACCCAGGAGGAAATGATAGGAAGGATATTTTTTGCTGAATGGGAACATTATAGTGTGTAGTTCACAGCTTCTATTGTTTTCTTATAGCTAGAGATTCCATATTCTCTGTCCTAAACATTTAGATTTAAGACTATTATTGACTTAACATTTTCACTGAAAATTATTTTCCCAATATATTTATATTGAATTTAAAAAGCAAGTAAGTGTTGTTGCATGCAAATACAGAAGATCATAAGGAAGTGGTACAGGAATGCGGTCTTTTTCCAACGTACATCAAAGCTACCTGGCCAAATGCATGACACGGGGAAGAAAGACAAGTGCTAAAGAGACAATAATTTGTTAACTCATGGATCATAGCACTGTAACACTGCAGTCCAGAATAACATTTTGATGATGAGTAGGAAAGAACTGAGAGCTTGTTAGAGATACAAATATATTTGAAATATATGAAACAGATTGGGTCACCTCCTTTTCCAGCAACCAGTGTGTACCATGCAATCCTAGAGATTGAATGCATTTAGCATGATTTAAGGCACTGATGGCAAGAGGCTTAATGAACTTAATAAGGTTAAATGAATGCATCTGAATCTAAATGTAAAGGAAGATCTATATCTGTTATATTCACAAAACTCCTATCAGCCTCTGTCCTTACTCATGGAAAGCTTCCATCAATGAGAAATGTGGAATAAAACCTTTAGAACTGCAGCGCACGTGTGTGTGTAGAAACACATAACCTAAAATACAAATTTTTCCTTTGCTACATACTTATCTTTAGGTTTGACATCAGTTAGCAAAACAGAATTAAACTGTTTTAGATTTGGTTACAAAGTTCTGTAGCAACTTTTTTAAAAGATGTAAAAATACATGGATATTAAGACAACTACTCAAAGTGCATGTTAAATGTATCATCCTTGCTGTTTATCATTCAAGGAAAATATTTGTGTGTCCTACTTTTCTTCCTCAAGTCATATATATTTGAAGAAAAGTGCCCAAAGTGAAGAAAAAATTAGAGAACATGATCAAATGATGAAGAGATAAGAAAAAGAGGTAGGAAAACAGAAATGGTTAATGCAGGTAAAGGCAGAAATGTTCAAAAGGAAGAACGCAAATTTCACCCAAAGAATGCTTTTCTTTATGATCAGGGTTTGCAATAACTAAAATATAAGATTTAAATATAAGAGCTATAAGATAATTATAAATACATAAGCAGTAACATAAGCAAATATGCTACAAAAATTGCCCATAAAATGATAAAAGCAGAAGTATAATAGCCTTTTCATCCTTACACTACGCAGTATATTGGGACTCATTAGTTTAAATCTTCTTCAAACAGTTTTCAAACATTGTGTGGCAGAATGCATGAACTTGAGGAAGAAAGTAGGTGATAGGGACACGTTTCCAGAATTCCATACTGTACATAGTTAGGCTGTTTACCAAGTCTAACAAGAAAGATAACCTTTTCCAATTCCATGGGATATAATTTAAGTTCTATTAAAAATATTTCTCATGTTTTTGCTATTCAACATTTGAAAATAATAGTTACCATGGGTGGATGATCTGGGTTTTTTCAGGATTTCTTTTAAAAAATATCACTCTTCCCATTTTTATTTTTTTTTTGTTTGATTTTAATTGTGGCTTTTTGAAGACATTTTCCACTTTCAGAAGTGACAATATATGAATAAGCTGGATGTATTTTCTCAGATATGATTAGGGTAATGAAGAAAAAAGAATGATTGGATTTATTATTTTTTTTTAACAAGTTCACCCTCTAAAGCCAATCAAAAACATCTTTGCTGACAATGATTTTTACTGAAAAAAAAAAAGAAATCTTACTGATATCTGAATTAGTAAAAGTTGCTGAAAGATTAGTTTAAACTAATTCTAATAATCAGATGTTTTTAAAGTTTATCAGATGCATAACTATTAAATTCATAAATGTTTTCATTGAAATGTATGGTTTTGAAGAATCTTTTTTTTTTTACTAATGTTTACTGATTTGAGATAATGTCAAATGAGATTTAAAATCACTTATTAATAGATTTCTAATACTGGCTTTGTGATCTATATTGTTTTATAGGTTCATTAATGGTTTTGGCACAAAACCTAGGGTATACTTATAAAACTGCTGACAAAACCAGTATTGTCCGAACAAAACATAACTGGCATATCATATAGATATGAAATAGAACTGTCCAGCCCAGTGACTTTAAGTAATACAAATGGAAAGAATTGCAGCAGTATAAAATCCAAATTTGTGTAATTAGAAACTAATCACATTTCTCCTAAATCTTTTGACATACACAGTCTAAAATAAGAAGGGCAAGGAAGCTGCCAGCAGGTTTCAGAAGCACTTTGCTGTTAGTAGAGGAAGTAGTAATAAGAGGACACTGTATCTGGAAAGCTACATATCATTCTGGTTGCCAGAGTTCAGGAAAATAAAATTTAGATGTGGGAGAAAGCAACTATATAGGCCACACAACAATAGCAGCATCATACCATGTGGCCATAAATTGACTATGCAAGATTTATGTTCACAACTAGAACAAAGTCCCTAGCCTTTCTTGTGAGGTCCTGATATGTTACAAGGTCAGTGACGCAATGATTTCATTAAAGTTAAAAATTATTTAAATTGAAATATTTGTATTATATATTACATGGTGTTAGAACAGGGATGGAAATGTGGACTGCAAGACCTTCTGGAGTCTAATGTGTGAGCTTAGCCTGATGTATTAGAAATGATAGAAAGTGATCGAATGACTGCAGTTATCCATCAACTGGGCTGCACGCTGTACAGTGTGTTCCCACTGCAATAATCTAATGCAAGCATCAATCACACTGTTCCACGATGCCTGTTCTCCAAGGTATTTAAGAAATACCGTATCTAAACTTGTAGAAATAGTGATAATAGTAAATTATACCCAAGTGAGGGGAAAGTGTGGTAGTATAAGCCTGTTAACTAGAAGGGACCTGTGACTACAGTCTCTGAAATCCTGCACCCTTTGGGATTTAAGAAGTAAATTGTTTGCCTGACTTTGCAGACTGCATGAAATAGTTTTGTGAGACACTCGAAGTGCCCCTGAATCTCAGATGAGGATTAATCGTCAGACCCAGCAAACAACTGGCTCTGCCACCACCAGCTCAGCCCGCAGTTGTTGACATCGGGTCGAGCAGTGCTGGCAATGGTGTGTTGTACCACCCCTGCGCCCTGGCTGCAGGGTGAACTCTGGAGAAATCCTGCCATTTCATAGAGACAGAAGAGGCTTGCTGCCTGTCACAGTGGGACAATGGAATTCATGAGATATTGCAGAGGCTATTCTCAATCGTTGAAGAGAGGAAGGTTGATGACATGTTATGGTGTTTCTATGCTTTGAAATAACCCACAGATTCAGACTTAACTAACTCCACAACACTCAGTTTCTCCATTGACAAACATAGCTTTCAAATACATATTATTCAAATAATTTTTTAAGTAAGTGACTGGAAACACTAGAGGCCTGAATTCTGTCCCTCCAACAACCTTATAGGGCTGTCTATAGGAAAGAGTTGCCTTAATGATTTTATCTTCTGTGTCTTCATTCCACAGGTGTAAAGTACAATCAACTCAATCTTGCCCAACAGCAAATTGACATTTTGCTTCTTAGACAACAGCAGAAGAATTGATCTCTTCGTGGGAACAACAGCTAAAACAGTTGGTGCTCTCTGGGAGTTGTTGAACATATGCTTATTCATTGAAATGTTCTGCATGTTACCTACACAATAGGTGCTGGACCTCAGCCATGCACAAAGTAGATGACAGCCGTAAGCACCAGGCCTTGAGCTACATTCTTACTATGGGCTTTTCTCAGGACACCTTCTCTTCCCCCCACTCCCCAGAAAATAACTTATTTTCTAAACTTACAATTTTTAATGAAATAGAATTCTCCTTTTCTGGCCAAATCTGGTAATTATTCGTATCATCTTCACTTTATATAAGGAATTAGTCTGCTTTTTGGCACAGTGTTCCTTTCTTAATTGGCAAACAGGAATTTATCACAATGGAGTAAATTTGATTATTGCATAACATTTTAAAGTATCATTGATACAAATACATATCCTTCCTTTTTGACACCAGTGTCACTGCTCAATTCAAAATCTAAATTAATTTTCACACTTGTATTTCTTCAAACATTACCTTTTTCATTCAGTACACCTCCCCTTTGGCAAAAATATGTTCACTTTACATGTTAGGGAAGTGCAGCCTAACATATGTCATTTTCCAAGCTCCGCAGCGTTATAAAAATCCTCAGAAAAACTCATTTTTTACCAAATTATCTTTAAGTGATAGCATTGTTGTAATTATGATCACATTTTATTTTCACTTTATGGATCTGTAACATGTAGCTACCAACAGTTGTATTGAAAGTAGTAGGACATGTCATTGAGACCTGAACTTCTTATGCTGGCTACAAAACATCCATGAAACCATAGATGGTTATATTTTCACTAATCAATTAGAAACTTGAAAGAAAGGCTTTATTAGCATTTGAGGAGCCCACAGATCTCTTCTCTGCAAAGATGGCGATCATTCGTTGGTCCCTGGGGCTAAGACTATAGTGGTAAATAAAGGACGTCGAGAACTGTTCACTGGCTCTGAGATCAAAGTGGCATAGCCTAGCTCACCTTCACATGCCTGTGCTCTCTTCTCCCCCAAAGAAGTGGGCAACATCAAAACTGCTTCTGTGGAATGGTCCTTGTCACGTTCTATTTGTGCCAAACTCTATTTGGGCAGCCCACCGCAGAATGCCACCTGATATTGGCCAGAGCTGTATGAAGTACCACGCCAATGACTGAGCATGCAGTCACAACAGGCTGTAACCACGACACAATTGGACACCATAATTGTGGTACCATCTCAAATCTGACCCTGTTTTATTTATTTGTAACCTATGAAACCAGCGAGACAGTAAAAGAGAGGTGTTTAACATCTGCAGAATATTGATAGGACATAGATTGATGGAAAGATTATGATGTGCTATGAAATTATTTTTTTTACTCTTGTTTCTATGAGAACTATGAATTTTAAAATCCTAGACATCTTTTAATGGACTCTGAGTAGTGTGCTCATGTTAGCTATTTGGGCTCCCTTTTAAGGAAGCCTCATCATTACAGATACTTAAACTCATGGGTAAGTCTCACAGAAGTACAGGTGGAGTACAGTCCGCACATACCTGGGCCACACAGGTGTTTCCTGAAACAGGATTCCCATGCATTGTCAGTCCTGCTTTGATTTCCAGCTGTAAGCTTCCCTTTCTGTGTACGTAGCAATGTTTTTTAAAGCAGACATACTTCATATCTTGCTTACGAATTGACACAGCAGGAATAGATTCTCCTCCAGAAACATATAAATAGTCGTCTCAACTCAGCATTAAAAACCTATTTTAACCTTCAAAACCAGTGGGAATTCATGGAATAGTTTGGGAGTCATAGATGCAGAAAGCAATAGAAAATAGACATTACCATAAATCACATATAGTGGAGGTGCAATAGAGTGAATGAGAATATATCTCAAGCCCAAATCAATACTAGCAAACTAGCCACACAATAGATTTTTTATTCAGTACTGTGTAGTAAAAGTTGTGAATTGACTTTAAGTTCACAAAGTTGTTCCTCGTGGAAATAATAACTTATTAGTCAGATTTTACCTTTATTAATATGTGTACAGAAAGTGCAAATGATCATTGGAGAAGCTTGCTTACTTTTTTATGTTTTGATTCACAGCGAATAAAGAGTTTCCAAGTCCCTGTCCTATAAAACTTAATAACTTGAATCCAGCTGGCATATCAAAAACCTATGGCCTATCAGGGTTTGGAACATAACCAAGAAAACACAAAGAACTGCAGTGTTAGGAAAACATTGCTTATTGTTACAAAAATATGGGTAGTTAAGCAAAATGTATTGTTTTTTTTAAACAGTAATCCAGAGAGGCAGCCACAGTCTGAGTCCTAAATCATGTCTGATTTCCTCAAAGTTCAAGGAAAAAGAGAAGAAGTATTTTTGTTCTAGATTCATGGCCAATGCAAAATCATTGCAGAGTGATTTCTTCCAGCTTTCTTTGGACTCAATTTAGTTCTTATTGTGGCATTACTATACTTGAAAATCTCTATGTGTAAATAGCTTCATCTATTTCCTCTCATTTAATGTAGTGGGTAGATATGTCCTGGCTAGGACAAGCAGGAGTCTTCCTTTAACAGAAAAGATGGGAAAAAAAATCTAAAAGCAGAATAAAAACCATATGTATTCCTTTAGATTTGTTTAGCAGCAGAAACCCTGAGGTAGAATAATTCTTAAAAAGGATTGAAAACACATATGCTAAAAAGAAATGAGTGACTTGACTTACAGACTGACCCGACTACAAATATTAACATGCCCTAGGGATTCCAACTGCACTTTAGGCAAATCGAATCTAATAATCACATCATAACCTTATCTTTCAGGAATCATTAATAGCATATCCTCCAGAAAATCTGGCAAACTACTTTAGAATAAAGGTATATCTAGGGCACAGCTCGGCAGTATTTTGAGACCAAGTTTATCATCCTCGTCAGAGAGCAAGCAAGCCTGCAAACCTCCTTTCCTAGGCACAGTACCCCTAAATTCCTAAGCATGGCTTCTAGCCTGACACACACCCTGATACACATGAGCATGGTTTTCTGCAGGTTTGGGCAGCCTGCAGGGTGTTTATCGCAGTCACGTGGTGAGGATGCAGGTACGGCGTGCTGCACAGCATCTTTCAGTTATACACTCTCTCGGTGGCTGATAAATAGTCACAAAGTAACATGTCTCTAAATATAACAGGCCAGGGGCCACCTGCACAGGGTTTTGAGGCCAAATGGGGTGGCACCACTTGCAGCCAGGTGCCTACGCTCCCTTGCCCTCAGAGCCGCATTCGGTCTTCCCCCCGGTCAGGGCCAGGGCAACGCCTGGGGGCACCCTGGGCATCCCCCAGGCCAAACCTCCACTGGAAGCATGCTGAAAACAGCAATATGGAAGTGCCAGTAATCCTACACTGTTATCTGTTTTATTTAATGCTAAAGCCATAAATCAGGGAGAAAGATGGTATTATATCCTTTTCACCTTCTATTAGAGTTCAGCATTCCCCTGATAGGAAATCAGTCTCTCCAGAGAGAAGGAGCTGATCCTAGATTGATTTCTGAAATATTCTCAAGCTTCTAGGATTTAAGAGGACATGGATAATTGATTTGTGTTTCACGTGCTACATTCATTTGTGGAACATGTCTTCAGCTGCAGTAATCTAGTATTTCTCCATTACAGTAATGTGTATGAAGCCCCATTTACATTAAGCTTTTGTAATATAATTCTCTTTTAACTCCCAAGGCCATTGGAGACATATTGATATTCCTCACTTACTTTTGGCATGAACACATGAGATGCTTGAAACCTGCTTCTTAAGTCAGAACTCAATGTTTCCCTCTCTGCACTGCGAATGACCTCTTTTAGAGGGATAGCATTTTCAAGGCAGGAAGCAGGAGGCATTGCTCTATTCCACTGTCTCTGCTACATGAATTAAATATGATTAAACTGATGGCAAGGTTTCACTGTTAAAATGATCATTCCTGAGAGACATAGAATAATGAGAGCTTCTTTTAGCAGATATTCAGGTGAATTCTGTATATTCAGGAAATTCCTTGTAGACTGCATAAGGCCAATATTTGTGGTATTTTTCAGCTCGCTATCTGATTTAACCTTCCCTAGTAATTATCAGTTTATTGTTTCTTAAAAAGATTTTTTAAATAGTACTAATTGTGAAGACTGCTTCAGTCCCTTGAAACTGCTAGAAAGACCAAATCAATTTCATTTATAACTCTGCCCTTTCTCAGATGTGTTATGCCAGGTCTATTTCAGGTCATTTGTTTAGTTAAGTCATGGTCTTGCTTGTTTCTGTTATAGATAGATAGAAATATAAAATTAATTTTGATAAGGTCCAGTAAGCTGAACAATCTGAATTCCACAGTTCTAAAACTTGCTGAACAACAGGAGATTAGGAGATTTGGTCAGTGTCAGAAAGGCATGACTTCACATACGGATTCCCATTTATGACAATTGACTTTGTGCAGCATGAAATAGATGTCTCAGTGCAAAAATGATGACATATTGCTTTCATACATTCTCTTAAAATGAAGGAGATTCTGCAGATAATTCTCCTAGGATTTTCACATTTTTTATTGGCATAAACATATGGGAACAGTTTATATCCTGCTACCTCTATTTCAATGGTTTTAAAAATGCAGCAAAGTGTAGAGTCTGTTTGGGGTTTGTTGTTGTTGTTGTTTTCTAGCATGCAATATGTATCTCCCTGATTAAGAAGTACCATTTTAAAAAAATCTTACCTTTTTGTTCCTTTTCATCAAAGAACAAAGGAACAAAGATTGTACTAGTGTGTATTGCCTCTTGAAAATACTGCATACAAATGTTTTTCCCCCTGAGATCTTAAGATGCCAACATAGAGATACCAAGCAAACTTGCATTACCTACCTTTAGTAAAGAGCTTAGTTATTACTTGAGTTCCCAAAAATTCTCTTAAGTATTCCTGGGGACATAATGTGATGACTATTAACTGAAGAATGACTAAACATCATAGGAATTGATCTAAGAAATGTTTCTCTTGTATCCAATGGAAACCTCTAGACCACAAAATTTCTTTTGTATTATCATAATCTTTCTCCATTTTCCGTGCTCTCTGTGAACAGGTCCTTTTAAGGACATAATTCTCTATGTGGATTTCATTCCAGTAGTGTAAATGGGAAAAAGATCTGATATGTGGCAAGACATTTTCTCACTATATTAATAACTCGGTAGTCAAACTGCTTTTTTTCCCCCCTCAATTTCTGTACATCTTAAACCATGAAAAGAAATTACAGGATCTGGTTATTTTGCCTATCACTATTTATTTTTTTTTTAAAATAGAATTATTTATGGAGAAAAAGAAATGCACTATCCTCCCTATTTACTTTGAGAATATGAGACTTCTTGGGCTGGCCTCAGCTCTTTGACCTCTCGTTAAACAAAATATGTTTCCAAATCTAGAAGAAAAAATAAATGTTTGAAAGCTCTAAGTTCTGCAAACAACAATTCATTAAGTAAAGATGTAAAGAATATTAGCATTATTGATTCTTCCAGCAGCATTTCAAAAGACAGTAGTTTTGAAAGTAATTCCTGAAGTTGGTGAATGCTAAGTGTCCTCTGAGAATACATGTTGTACAGACGTTCACAGTGGAAATCCAGAGGAACATCCTGTTTATGAACATGACCAGTCTGAAAATGAGTTGCTGTGTTTCTCAGTCTCTTTAAAAATGGCAGTTTGAGGAATATATACTGAGATGTGTGATTAATCTTTCACAGTTGTAATTAGGAAGTGTGCAATTAAGATCTACACCTATCATTTGTAAATGTGCTTATAAACTGCTACTTACACATTGCTAAATTGTAGCAGGTACTTCCTTTCTGTTGCAGTTTGATTTAGAGAAATTTAATTTTAGATGAATTTTTAATTCTTCATGAAATTGAATTTTATCCAATACATTTGCTATTGAAAGCTATTTCCTGGATGTGTTTAAGACCAGGTTGGATGGCTTTGGGCAACATGGTCTAGTGGAGGGTGTCCCTGCCCATAGCAGGGGGGCTGGAACTAGATGATCTTTGAGGTCCCTTCCAACCCAAACCATTCTATGATTCTATGATTTCTGCAGATAATTGCATCCCTTGTAGCAGTATGGGATAAAAAAGAAAACATCAGAGCAAAAGAAGACAACAACCTTATGAATGAGGAAATATAATAACCAAACCTTATAGGCTCAGTTGCTTCTTACGCCTCTATATATGTAATCGGCTGTCAAGAAAGGCAACCTCTTCCCACTGTCCAACTAGGGGAAGAATCGTCTCTCAACCTTCTATCTCTTTCACATTAGTTAATTCTGCTTGCAACTTAAAGACAATGGTGACCACCAACACTCATTTAGGTCAGTGTTTCTTTTGACACTGCAACTGGTGGAAAACCAAAGAAAAGCACTTTAGCTACTGGCAAAATAAGAAATTGGTCAAAGATTGAAGTCTTTGAAAAAACTGTTGTCTAACAACATGGATTTTCATTAAGGGAAACATAACAAAGGTGATTCATAGATATTAGTGAGGAAAAGATGCATTTGAATTTATAAATATTTACTTCTTGTTTTCCTGGATGTTCATCTTTTGTATAGGCATTTTAAAGCATGACAAAAAAGATACCTTCTCATTCTCCCTGATTAGAAACCAGATGGCCCATGAGCCAATTCATGAACATTTTTAGTCATTCTACAAACTTTAAGTATGATTTAAGCCTTTTCTGACTTTTTGGAATTATTGAAGCAATATTTGTTAAATATCACTTATCCTGATCTCTTTCTTTTTCCATGTGTGCTGCAACAATGGAAATGCATTCTTTTGGATCCAGATATATCAACCTCATAATATCTGCTTAACTATTGCATAAACTTTCTACCTTTCCTGGAATGAATATCATGAGTTAGGGGTATGTGAAACCTAAGAGGAGAATTTTCTAGCTTAAGTCCTCTGAATCATCCTCTAGAAAGAAGCCTCTGGCCTGTTGGGTGTTTAAGGTTAGATAGTCTGAATTCTGTTCTATGTTAATTATACTACCTACTTAGAGTAGTAAAAATTTACATCCATATTTTACAGGAACAAAGGGAATGCAGTGCCAAGCCAGGGAGTCTCTACAGAATATAGGCCTAAATTATGCTTTAATTCTGTCAAGCCATCAGTTTACCTCCTAGATGTTGTAAGGTAGGATGTTAGATTGCCATTGCTATTCCTTCCCTGAAAGAGTGATCAATAGCAAACATGATAGATAGTGCTAGGCAAAGAAAGAGTGGTCCTGATTGTGAAAGATGCTGATTACGTTTTGCCCTGTGGGGCAAAACTTTCATTTCACAAAAGTGCTAATACAAAACATCCCTTTCACTCAATTAGCACTTATTTGAAGGCTTCTGTTCTCTGACTTGCAGCTCTAACAAATATGGCACAGAAACTCTCCAGTTATTTCCCTGTCAGAAACCTAATGTTCAAATCTGTCTACAGCCATGCTGTGTCAAAGAAGGCCACTCTCACCTCACATTTCCTGAACCATTATCCCAACTCAGCGTCCTAAAAGAAACTCTCCTGCTTTTTCTTTTGCTAGTTATTTCTCTGATATTTACTTTCCCCTTTTCTCTAGCTCAACCTAGGGATCATGTACAGTTCCCTAATCTTCAGCCTCTTTGTCTAAATAATGCTGTGTGTCGCTGTTAACTGAGATGTAGGTCAGAGTACTGTATAGCATTATTTATTAAATTACTGTGGTTATTATTTCATCTTGCCATCAAAGGAAGCATGCTTGTGACCATTCTCTCCCAAGTATTTCTGTACCATCATGAAATATCCGAGAATAAAAGACATTTTATGTCAGAATGAATCTAATGCACTGTTAGGAAAACCTGTCTTCATTGCAGGAAGGCCATTCATGGTTCACTGCCCTAACATTATTCAACATGCATTGAAAGCTGTTTCAAAGAGATGAAGTGACAAATATATGTGAAAAATGTATCATGTTTTTACCTGAAACATAGCTTCTTCTTACAGTCTTTCCCTGTGCTTTCCAAATCAGAAATTGTTAGGAGGAAACAGGCTCAAAATTGAACTTAACAAAAACAAGCAAACAAACAAGCAAAAAATTGAAAGAGTAATATTTTAGACTTGGACTCTGGTTTTGATAATTTAGAATCCTTCATTTCTTCATTTATTTATCATATTCTTACTTAGAGATATATATTTATGAAAATATTCAAAATGAGATGGTGGTAGATATCTAAAAAAAAGAAACATTAAAAAGCTTGTAGAACTAAAGCATCATATTGTTATATTGTTTAATAATTAACACTTAAAAATTCATCTGGCTGGCTTCATCATGTCACAATTGCATCTTTAAAGATTTCTGCAGCTGACATTGTTTCTGACTATATGGAATACAGATTAAAATAGCAATATATTTCAATGCTTGCAGGCATATTTTTTTATATAATCTTCCTCTGAGCATAACTAAGAAAAATATATGTCGTGGAGAGATGTTTCAGCATAAGGTTGTGTTTTTTTTAAAGTCTCTTAATGATATAATTGCATTGTTGGCTACCATGAAGCTCCAGAATGGGAAGTTAACATATAGAGCACCTTTTTTCATATGGTTCCTATTTCATACAGTTTACTCTGGCCAGCAGTGTAGACCAGATAGACATGATGAGGAATTAAACCTCTCATATTCAACATCTGTCTCCTCTAACTTCTTCCTT
The DNA here is from genome assembly GCF_011004875.1 of Balearica regulorum gibbericeps. Classification (NCBI taxonomy): domain Eukaryota; kingdom Metazoa; phylum Chordata; class Aves; order Gruiformes; family Gruidae; genus Balearica; species Balearica regulorum. The sequence goes on from NC_046185.1 coordinate 61,614,118, forward strand.
ACGATCTGCTCCCATTCTCTCTTTCACCCGATGCCCTTATATAGTTCCTTTCTGTAATTAGTGATTACTTCTCTCATTGTCACACACAGAGCTATGTTTTTTCATTTCACAGACAGTGAGAAAAAAATCAATCTTGGAGTAGCTCCAATGACCTCAAAGGAAATTCTCTGCGGATATGTTTGTCTCTCCATTAGTCTAAATTCCCTTATCATTTCTAACTGTTACTTCTTCAGCTGCAAAAGAGGACTGCTTAAAGCTCTGACATCACCATGTCAATTTTACAGTAGGGCTTTTGGAGGAAGAGTCACTGGTAAGTATCTGTTTGGGTTCTGTTGCTAATTTTCAATGTATGCTTGGTACCACACCAGTACTTCATACTTGTGAATGATACTTATGGTAATGCCTTGTTTAGATCTGCCATTTTCTCTTGGAAAGTATCAGGCAACAGGAAAGTAAAATGCCATATGGAGAGCAAAATGTTTACTTGACATTTTTGACCTGCTGTAGACATGACATTGGCAAACAGCGGCGACATGATCCAATGGGTGACATTCCATGGGTGCTATGCCATGCATACATACCCTTGGTTCTCCTGATTTCCATCCCTTTCCTTCTCCTGTTTTCTTGCTTGAGCTCATACAATGCTCTGTCTTCAGAAGTGGAAACCCTTTTGCAACAAAGAGCTTATAAACTGGAACCGTGCAGGAATAAAGTGTGAGAATGTCCCTGTAGAGTGCAGCATAAGACAACAATTCTAGTAAAGAAAAATTAATTGTGATATTTTATAGCTCCTGGCAGTGAAATCATGATTATAATTTTGAAAAATGAAAAGAGAAAAACAAAGCAAGTCTGACAGAAGATACAGGATGTAAACAATGATGTAAACAGTAGAAACCATAGTGTTTCTCGACAATTTTCTAGAACAGCTTCTTTTTATCGTATGCTAACGTGTCCAATGAGATGTTATGAGCTTGGTTATTCATTCTGCTACTGAAACAAGCAAATAGGTCATGAGAAATCTTCTGGAGACAGAGCTTCCTTGAAGTCCTGCAGTCTAGATGCCAGGCACCTTCATGCTGAATCACAGAGTCTAATTAATGATCAATATTGTAGATGTATTCTCAGGTAGCAGACTTATCCTATGACAATTTTGTGTAAATATCATGAAACTTTAGTATAGAAGAAGTCAATGCAATTATTCATTTCCTAGATCCCATCGTTATATCATGTATAAAGGGTTTGACATCATCTTAACAATAGTTACCACACAATTTGATCTAGATGAGCAGGATCCCCTTTACAATTAGAATATCTGTAATGCATAGTGAATGTTTATATCTACATGCCATTTAATGAGCTCTAAATGGGATATGAGTAAAGAACAAAAAAGGTCTCATTTCTATTATATACTTTGACCCATTCCATAATATATCCAGAATAAATATACCTAAGTTCAAAAAATAGCCAAAACTCAACATAATTTACAAATGTCAGGAAAACATAGTTTTCCTCAGATAAAACCTTATATACATGCATGAATAAAATAATTGTATTTTTTAGCATATTTCTAGTACTAATGATCATTGTTATAGCACCTAAAACTTCCAGCTTATTTCTTTCATTTAAGGGTCTCAGAGCTCATTACTGGTTTAAGAGCCCAAACATCTTTATAATGTGAACAAATATTATCTGCATTTTGCAGTAAGAATATTGGCAGAAAATTAGCTTCTGGGAAAGTCGTGTTCCTCCTCTCCCTATCTTATATTTCCATGTATTTTAACTATTCCAGCACTATTCCTTCAAAATTGGAAATGATTCAGCCAGTCAGAATTTAGGAACGCTGTTACATTTTTACCTGATTCATCCTTGCAGCTCAGTACATATACTTATTTCTTAGTCACTCATTTTCTTGCACTAATATTTACATAATGATAGCACAGTTCTATCTTAGTAATTTACCATAGTATGAAAATTGCCATACTCTGAATTGCAGGCAGTCATTATTAGCCAAGCAAAGTACAGAGATTTACATTAACCAATGTATTGCTCTTTCTCAGTTACTTTATTGCAGTTATCTAAATCTCATAGCTCTGATTAGCTAAGGGGGGGGGGGGGGGAAGTGTTTTGAGAAAACTGAGTTGGAGTGAATCAAAGTTTTGAAATTGCCACACTTTTACTGAACATGGTTTTGTTGACCATGTGGTCTCATGGCTTTTATTATAAAGATTGCCCAGGTGAAAAAAATTTTAACAGGTAAAGACAGTACAATAATCTGGGTGAAGGCACCATTGTATAAACATTTGTAAGATAAACCGTGTTGCTTAAGTCTGTAATTCATCTTAGTCTGTTCTGTAAAGAAAATAGTTTCTCCTAAATCTATAGCTTGTTGATAACTATATCCTATGGAAATACTTAACATTTAAAATATATAAAGAAAAAATGTTCTCAGGGAAGCATAGCTACTTAAAGATATGATTATAATTATGGTATTAGAAACATAGGGCCAGGTTTCCCCGTATTATAGACTATCACCACTCTGTTGACTCTGAAAGAGTGACAATAATTTACAGAGGGTCTAAAGCAAAATGTCCAAGACATGTAAGTGACTTAGAAGCTCAGCTGTAGAGAACTCCAGCTCTTAATTGCATAGGCACATTTTCAACCCTTTGGCCTCTTTGTTCTGGGAGAGATTTAAGAATAAAAATGTACATTTGTTCTCAGATGATTCATCCTCTGCTTCAGGAGCACATAGGGTGATATAATTGAGAGACAATATGCCACATAAAATAACAAGCACATTTTAAGGAGACAAATTCTCTCCTTTGCCTTGTCTTCAGATCAGCTGCAGTCTGGTGGCTGGGATTCTCCCCGGGGAGACGAGATACTCGTGTCAGTGGAAGGCTACAGCCAGTTTGCCTCAAGAGCTGATTTGGCCATTAGGCTGCCAGAAGTTGTCTGAGTGCTACATAATCCATATGTCCTCAGCTATGTTTAGTGTTTCCTCTCCTTTTCTCTTACTGGGGTAGCTCTTACCTTGGGGATAGTAAGATCCTTTCCCACACACACATGTTCTTATAACTCTTTGAGCCTTATTTCCCTTGTGCTAAGCACAAAGAGTGCATATGATATCATCATGTCCATCATCATCTTACACAGCTTTTCTTAATGGGGAGGCAGGGGTGTTCTGGTTATACCCAAAGGTAGTGAGGGGGGCATGAGGGATGAGCATGAAAAACAGCATGGAGGAGAAAGTTAGAAGATCCCAGCATCCCAGCTGTCCTGTGATTTTGTCCATCAGGTGAGTGGTGTAAGTCTATTATACAACTGTATGCTTCAGCCCTCCTTCTTATGATGAACTTGGACAACTGGGTTTTTCAGTCTTGAAAATCAGGTTTAGTAAATGCATTACAAAGTTCTTGCATTTGTATGCCTGCACAGTAAGCCCTCACTCTGGAATTTTCTGGCTACGTCCAAGGAGTCAGGGATGAACAAATGATAATTCAGGCTAAGCCAAAAAGAGGTGCATAGGAGAAAACAGAAAAGTAATAGTGATCTAATTTTCTGTTTCCCAACACATTATAATCTTGTTAGTATTGTCTTTATAATCCATGACCATACTTTTGTTTTGTGCAATGTTTTTCCTTTAAGCCTTCTCTGTGTTACGTACGTGCAAACATACAGACACACACACGCACATTCTACTGTAAAATTTTCTGTTGAAATTCTTATCAGCTGAAAATCATTAGAGCTGCCACTGTCTCATGAATTAAAGGTCTGTATAGGATAATTGCATACACTTCTGAGAAAACCTAGAATGAGTCTTGCGGGCAACTTTCTAGCTGCTGTTTTGAAGCTATGCAAAGCACCTAAAACTGGGACCCAGAACTGTTCTCAGTGGTTATAGTTTAATATACCATTCCCAAAATTAGGAGTTGTAAATATTTGTAATTGCCTGCAAGTTTGCAGCAGCTGAAATAAAGTACTCATTAAACCTAGTCTTCCACTCCAGTTATCTTTGTTTTTCTCTTTCCCTCAGGAATCCATTTTCTCTTAACTAATGCCAATAGTGTTAATTTTTTGCAAAACAGTTGTTATGTTATGTATGTAAAATGTACATACATTTGATATTCATTTCCTAGTTTCTCCATGAGCTTTCAGGAGTGATAGGTAAGTTATCATCTATATTCATATGGAAAGATAATTTCATAATATTAATATATATTAATATGAAGCGATAGAAACCTAAATTTGGAACAACTCATGTGTGTGTTTATTTTTTAAAGTATGAGTAGATTCCTGGAACTCAAATAAAAACACATATAGAAACATGGTAAGATTTTGTTTTAAAATCGTTTGTTTAAGGTTCTGAAAATAAAACAATGTAATTACGGAAAAAAAAAAAAAAAAAGAATACACCTCATAAAGAAATATGTCCTTAACCTCAAATTTACAGATGTGAGAGTAAAACCACTTAAAGATCTCAGGAGATCATCAGAGAAGGACCTAAGGGAGTAGCACATCTTTTATCAAAAGTTGTTGGACTCAAATAATTTTCTGGTTTTAAAATCCAGAACCCTAATTTGGCACCTCATCTATTTATATTATATATATATATTTATTTTAAAAATAGATGCTTTAAAAAGGAAAATAAAAGAACCAGCTTTATCATCAGACTGGTACCAACTGTTGGCCTGAAAGAAATACTGATCTACCAGTGTACGAGTACTCAGGGAGGCACTTCTTTCCAGCCTCTGCTGACAAAATCCTTCAAAACTTAAAGTCACTCTTTTCAGAGCTGGTGATGTTATGTTGCTGTCTCTTACTTTTCTCCCCATAAATTTACATATTCAGTCAAGATGCTTTGACAAGGACCTAATCTTTTACTTCCAAGGCGTCCTAGCCCATACTTTGTGAGGAGTTTGCTCATCTAGGTGTATACAAGCATGGTCTGAGAAGCATGTGCTTTGCTAATCTGTGAAGGTTTTTAAATATGTGTCAGGCTGACATGAGAGATAGTTCAGCCTGGAGTAGAATTTCTTTCTTCACAAGAGGCAAAAATGTAAAATATGCAGTATCTGAGAACTGTAAGATAAAACTTACTCCAAAGATATTTTCATGTCTCCCAAGTCTGGTAGCTACTGAGATGGGGTTTTTAAAATCACGGTTTTAAAGTAACCAGAATCCATTTAGATGCTTTTGTGGATCTGATTTCTTTTTACCCTCACCAGGATCTTGATTAAGCTTTACTTTAAAAGCTTTGACTAAATTAGACTCTTATTACTAAGAAGAAAAGTAGTGTCTCTATTTACCCTTACAAATGTGAAAACGTTTGACTGAGTTTGTAGTCACAGCACTTTGGTAAAGAATGAAAGACAATTAAATCTAACAGGGAAATCTAATAAATAATTCACTGGAAGAGCTGGGAGATGCACAATAGGGTTTTTTTTTGAGAACTGTAAGGAATCCAGAAAGACTTGTTGTCTTCTAAAGCTGAACAAGGCTAGAATAAAAGTGAGCATCAGAAAAGCACTATGGCTTCTAATGCTAGTCAGCTCCTCACAACCAAGTTTTTGCCCAGAGCTTCTGTTAACTTTTTCTTTCTGGGCTCCTGGAATATTACATGTATTTTCTGTCATGGTCTTTGAACAGAAGTGTATAAAATCTTCAATATAATACTTGGGTTGATTTTCAAACTCAAAGAAGCTATGCAGTGACCAGTCACAGAATTACTGATTGAGGATAGGTCTGTAGTAGATGTACAGTTTGTATGGCATTCAACTAATACTCAGGTTTGTGTGCAAGTATATAATTATTCCAAACCAAATACAGACCTCAGGGTGTACAAACTCAACTGGATCAAACCTTAATAAAACAAAAAACCTGAACCAAATAAAATCCTTTCCCACATGCCGGAAAAGGAAAATATTCTGCAATTACATTAGACAGCAAAACCACAGGTTTTTACAAATATCTGTGAAAGGCATAACAGGCTAGCATTTAATGACAATCTGCTTTGAGATTTAATGAAAAAAACATGCTATTGCTGATGATGTTACAATGACAGTGAACTATTTTGTTTGCTAAATAAAATTAGGATGTAAAGAGGCAGATTGCTAGGATAGCAGCAAAAGTGGATTTTGGGGACAATAATGCTTTCATCAGGGAAATAATCCAAAATGTCACTATGTCTCTGGAGCGTTTTTTCTTTGCTGAAGGTTTTACAGTCACATTAACAATATAAAAACATCATGGAATAGTTCTTTGTAGAGAAGAAGGTTTCTTCTTTGGCTGTCTTGCCTAATGGCAAATGTTTGCAGTTTCATGAGACTACCCAAATATTAGTGTTCCTTTGAGGTTTCACATGCTAAATAATTAATTTGGAGTAAATCAGAAACACTCTGAAATATGTAGCAGTTATGAAGATGATATAGTTTTGATAATTTGTCTTTTTGGGCTCCTTAGACACACAAATCAGAAGGAGATTAATGTTATATGGAAACCAAAAAAAAAAAAAAGAAAAAAAAAAAGAAAAAGTGCCTGTCTATAAAAAGTTACATTTGGATTATTATCAGTTAATACTGTAAAGGTGAACATTCGCCCAATGTTTCCAAGGGAGAAAGGGTATAAAAGAGCTGGAGGGCAGTGAGCTGGGCTTGAGGTTTATTAAGGCAGAAAAGGCAATGACAGATTTGCAGCAGCAAAAATATTCCTGCATTATCACATAAGAATTTAAATATTGCATATGAGATCAATTGCTGATAAAGTTGTATTAAATTAATTCAAATGACAACAACAAGATGCACAGAGTAGTGATAACGTGCTGCTTTCGGTCTTTGTGAGAAATACAGTTCTAGTTTGTTAGGTAACTACAGATATGGCTTGTGACCTGCAGAACTGAGGGTTTACCCAAAATTGTTTCAAATTTTGTGTGACATCTCTTGATAATCAAAGAACAGCAGTGGTAGCTTAAAGCTATTATTCTCTCTGGTTAGCCAGACCTCTTCCTACTGGAACTGGCATTGCGCTTGAAGTCACTTTTCTGATAACTTCCCAGGGAGACAGATTTTCTTAGAAGTATGCCATAGCTATTTTCCCAACCTGCAGTTGCTCAGAATGCTTCCCTCTGTCTAGTTGCCTGTTATCCAAATGAACAAAATAACCAAAAGTTTGGGGTTCAAATTTGTATGCAGATCTCACTGCTGGTTTCGATTTCTGTGTTCCTTATTTGTGCTTTTAATGAGATTTGGATTTTCATTTTGGTTTTAACTTTCTCTTTTTTTCCTGATGTCATTTCAAGGCCCGTGAATTTCAGGCAGGATGTACGTTACATGTGATTTTTAAAGCTTTACATGCCTGTAAGGATTACTTTGTGGTTTCAGATAAACTATCTTGTTTTGGCCCGTATCTTTGCTGGTTAGCCATCACATATTGCAGCTGGCAACATTTCTTCTACAGGATTTTTCCTGGGTTTGATTTGATCAATGTTCTATTGGGTTATACTTCCCAACCCAGGGACCATTAGCCTAGTCACGTGGATGATAACAGAGACATTCTCCCTTGCTTCCATAAAAGCAGCCAAAGCAGAGAACTTTTGCAAATTCAGCTTACATTCTCCAACAATGCTCTAGCTCCTTGCATCAGCAGAATCACTCCAACTTGTTTCGCAGGGAGCCTGGCCAGGCTGCATGTCGTCAGAATTGCTTTTTCAGAACCCAGCACTTTTTAGACCAGTCTCCAGGATGTTACAAGCTCATAAGGCTTGTTAACAGCACCTGCAGTGGGAACTTTGATATATAATTTCTGATTAAAAGCTCTTCCTTGAATAGGACAAACTGAAAAGGACTAGAAATTAACTCTGACTCATCGCTGACAAGTATTTGCCAATGGTCAAAATCTCTGTGGTGGGTTGACCCTGGCTGAGGGCCAGGTGCCCACCAGAGCCGCTCTATCACTGCCCTCCTTCTCTAGACAGGGGAGAAAAGGTATAACGAAACGCTTGTGGGTTGAGATAAGGACAGGGAGAGATCATTCACTAATTATCATCACGAGCAAAACAGACCGAACTTAGAGAGGGAATTCATCTAATTTATTACTAAGCAAAACAGAGTAGAGGAATGAGAAATAAAATCAAATCTTAAAACACCTCCCCCCACCCCTCCCATCTTCCCGGGCTCAACTTCACTCCCGGCTTCAAACCTCCACCCCCCCTCAGCGGCACAGGGGGACGGGGAGTGGGGGTTACGGTCAGTTCATCGCACGGTGTTTCTGCCGCTTCTTCATCCTCAGGGGGAGGACTCCTCTCATCGTTCCCCTGCTCCAGCATGGAGTCCCTCTCATGGGCTACAGTCCTTCATGACCTTCTCCAACGTGAGTCTCCTCCACGGGGTGCAGACCTTCGGGAGCAAACTGCTCCAGCGTGGGTCCCCCACGGGGTCACAAGTCCTGCCAGCAAACTGCTCTGGTGTGGGCTCCTCTCTCCACGGATCCACAGGTCCTGCCAGGAGCTTGCTCCAGCGTGGGCTTCCCACGGGGTCACAGCCTCCTTCAGGTGCCTCCACCTGCTCCGGCGTGGGGTCCTCCACGGGCTGCAGGTGGAATCGCTACACCCCCTCATCCTCCCTCCATGGGCTGCAGGGGGACAGCCTGCTTCACCATGGTCTTCACCACGGGCTGCAGGGGAATCTCTGCTCCGGCGCCTGGAGCACCTCCTGCCCCTCCTTCTGCACTGACCTTGGTGTCTGCAGAGTTTCTTACATCTTCTCACTCCTCTCTCCAGCTGCAAAAGCTCTCTCTAACTGTTTTTTTTCTCTTTCTTAAATATGTTATCACAGAGGCGCTGATTGGCTTGGCCTTGGCCAGCGGTGGGTCCATCTTGTAGCCGGCTGGCATTGGCTCTGTCAGACACAGGGGAAGCTTCTAGCAGCTTCTCACAGAAGCCACCCCTGTAGCCCCCCCACTACCAAAACCTTGCCACGCAAAACCAACACAATCTCAAAGGAGAAGGGGAAAAAATTTTATTAAAATTCATTTATCTATCAGAAAAATGTGTAAAGCAGTCAGACATTTATACCACAGAAGATAGGTTTCAGATGCTTTCCCTTACTTTGAGAAATCCCTTCTTCTTATGTAATGAAACACAGTGATGTCACAGTAGATGTGATGAATGGAAAAAAAAAAAAAAAAAGAAAAGTTCTCTTTTTCTTTTCCTGACAACAAATATTAACACATTATGCACATCAATGCATACAAAAATCATATAATTGAGAAAACATTCTCTGCACAAAAGCTGCTTCAGCACCCAGCATTCTAGCCAGAAAAAAAAAAAAACAACAACACAGTGTGTGTGTGCGGGGGGGAATCAATGTTCTTTTCATAAAGTATGAAGATTTTCTGGTGTTTGCACTTAATATTCTAAGTTTATTCTCAGTGATTGCTTTTATGCACTATTGCTCTTTATATAAACTACAGATCTTACCAATTCCCCTCATCAATTATCCAGTCCCTATACTTCTGTTCCTGCCCTTAATTGATTGATTTGCTTAAATTTTACATAAATCTTTATCCTTTCAATCTACATTTTTTTATTGAATATCAGTCTTCTGTAAAGAGAGAAAAAGCTGCTCTTTTTCTGAAGAGAACTAAAACATGCACAGCATCAGAAAAGAAGTAAAATTTTATATATTTACTTTATCGATGTTTAATATACATTAGTTAAGTATTCAGACATTATTTATCTTTTTTTTATTTTTCTCTTCAGCATGGAACCAAAAGACAGTGTTTGAGGAAAGCAGTATTCACTGTTCAAAGAAATAATTTTAAGGTGATTATTGCAGCACTGAAGCATTTTCTTTCTCTTTGTGCATCAAACTGACAATTTTGATGAAAGATAGAGCTGCTGTTTCTTCCAATTTCTTTCTCAAAATAATGTTTTGTGATTTCTTTTTAAGTTATTCTCTTTCATGTTTACTTAATTGTGCAAATCATAGAATTGGACAGGAAAGCAGATGTGACCTAAAGTTGTAATTACTCATAAAAAAACCCAAAGACTTAGTGAGGAGAAACCATTTGATGAATATGATCTATGTAGATGTCATTTGACAAACAAATGTCATCATAACAGATGCCTTTGTATATTCCTGGTTTTAGTTCATTTCTGTTAAAGACAAAGTATGAGAATGAGACAAAATAAAAATTTATTATTGATTTTTTCTATAATTTATCAGATTGCAACATAAAATTATTGTAATGATCTTCAACAAACTACTCTATTTCAGAAAGTCAAAAATTCTATCTATGATCTAAAATAATGCAAAAGCCCTTATATTGAACTTGAAAGAAAATAAAATAGGACAGTAACAAATGTGAAAATGGAAAATCAGAAACTCATTTTCAAACATTAAGGGCAATTTCTCACATATAACCATGAAAATATGGAATATGGTACATGGGGAAAAAACTAGAACCCAAAACCTTTCTGGGCAAAATCATTGCATATAAAAATTCCAAAAGGGAAGCATTTGGAAACAGCCAGATATTTATTTATCTATTTATTTACACTTTATAGTGTGATGCAAAAACTCGAATGCTTTAATTCAGCCTGGATTGATCTGACTCCAAGGTCACTGAAAGGTCCCTAAGTATTGAGGATGACTGCACTTATGAGAGAACAGAGGACTCAGACAAGCGTGAGCCTTTCTGGAAGCAATAGGATCTGGCATCAGAGTAACTTATGAAAAAAAATAACCAACCACACAAACCAAAAACAGAGGCATGCACACACACACATACACAGACAAAATGGACTTCTGGGAATAATTCCCATGATTCTCATTTCTAGTTTTGATGAGTCATTTCAGCATTTTTTCCCTCATTTAAGAAAAAACAATCTCTGCTTTTTACTGATGTTATCTGTTTGAAACTAGCGGCACCTGCTTTACAGTTTTTGCTGCCACAGGCAATCTGGAAAATGTTCATGCAGGTGAACCTCCATTGACACAATAAAGGGTCACTAAACAATTTGCTGCCCTTAATATTTTGCTGCCCTAGGCAGCTACCTGTTCTGCCTGTGTGGTAGAACCAGTTTTAGGAATCACTGGTGCCTCACATGTTTCTTCTTACCTTACTTTTTATGTTTGGCCCTGCACACTGCAGCTGACTGATCCTCTAAAGTAGCATTGGTTCAGCTGGCTATCCAGCTCTAAAGGTGGATCCCTTCCCAAATGTTTTGCGTAGCACAAAATCTCTTGGTTTCTAATCACAAAGTTTCATTTTATTGCCTAGGTTGCCACTGGACTTTCTTTTCTTTTCTTTTTTTTTTTTTTTTTTTTTTTGATAGTAACTCACTATTTAGCTTCTTGACTTCATTTTTTTATCACTCTCTTAAACTTACATTAACACCTGTACCATTTTTTCTTCCTTCACATACTCTTTGATCCACTATCTTCTTACTGTGTCCTTCCTTTCCTTTCCCCCTCTGGCAGGCTACCACTTTCTTGACACTTTGACTGCCCTGCAATAGATGGTGTGCACTCTGATAGCCCTCGAGCTACTGATAACTACTGCATTTCTTTTTCTGTGTGGCAGGAAGCCACAGACTTAAACATAAAATAAATATATAGCATAAAGTATTAGAAAACTACAAGCTCTAACATTCTTCCTTTCTCGCTTTCAGCTCTACCCTAATCCCTAGAGAAAGAGTGTTATTTTATTACTTCTTAAGAAAAATGATGTAATAATTAAACCCTCAACATCTACTTGAAAGTGTTAATTTTTTCATAGCCAGTGCCAATAATTTTGCAAAGGAAAATCATTTCATTTCGTTATGTTGACATTTTATCCCATGGGTCAGAGAACAGACTGTCCTGAAAGACCTATGTTCCCTTTTATCCTTCTAATCCTGATCTTCTGTAATAATTTTCTAACTTGGGAAACAATAGTGAGGATTTTTTTCTTCAGTCAGTGGGTGTTAAGTTTTAAAGTAAAAACAATATTGTATCACCATACTGTTCATGTCCTCTCTTCCCACATTTGATTTTTCAGATTTTTAAATTTTAGGATTAAAAGATACCATAGTCCTATGCAAAATTATTTACTAGATTTCTTGACCAAAGATCAGTGTAAGTAAAATATTGCTTCAAGAATGCAATGTTTTAATTTTTTTGTTAGCTGTTCTGCAAGCCACTTGGCATCCTGGAATATCAGATCCTTTCATCCAAAACAGAATGAATCATTTCACCACAGACAGGTTGGTTTTGATATAAATATGAATGGGCACATCATGGTCTTATTGCAAGTATTTTTGCTTCCCTTCTTTCAAGTACCCAAAGTAATTGCTGTTCCTGAATATTTCTGAAGCTTTCCTTATAATATACTATATACATACTGTTACACTAAGTAGGGCAAGAACAGGGATGGGGCAAAGATACTGCTGGCTCTTGACACAAGAACATGGTTAGAAAGATGGGGTAGGGGAGAAAAGAAAACTTAGAGGATTTTTTGGCAATCACAGATCCATAAAAATCCTTAAGGCGTGGGCTGACTAAACGGAGGGCAGCTGGAATTGTGGGATGAATCTGTCTTGACTTCTTCCTCACAGTGAGATCCCCAAGAAGATCAAATGGCATAATTAAGCGCTAAATATTTGAATTAAGCACTCTATTTGAATTTACATAGAAAAAGAAGATTCAAAGAAGAGAAGACAGAATGGAAAAATTTAAAAGAACTTTATACATACGAAACTGCAACAAATACTTCAGTTTCCACTGGTCTGTAGAAAGTGTCTACTGTCACTTCTGAGATCTTCCTGCTGTTACCTGTTCTCCTCAGCAGTTTCTCTTTGTGCTGCAAACTTCCAGCTCCTTGCATTAGCTCTTTCTGTCTCAAAATCTGCTGTCTCAAAGACTTTCTCTCTGAGTTTATTCAATTTTTTCCAGGAGAGGACAAAACCTCACCTTTTTAGGGAGTTCCACCAGACTGATTTTCTCCCTTTTTAATGGAACATGGAAACATAGAATAAATACAGAGCTATTGTCCATCACAGATTATAAAACTGGTTCTGTACTTCCAACCTCTAGAGAAGGTGTCTCAAAATGGTACACCATGACCTGTGCACTAGAGAAATTCAGTTCAGCTCCCGGTGATTACTAAGCAGTAGTTCCTTGCACTTGACCTCTGGGTCAGCCCATTTCATATATAAAAAATTGCATGTAGTTTTCATATTTATCCATATTTTAGAATCACATTCTTTTTTTCCTTCCAATAAATAAGTAATCTCAATAGGTGTTGCTGGTCTGTTTATTTTTAAAGCACTATATGTGCATAAACATGTATGTATATATCAATGTATATAAATATGTATATACACAAATATATTCCATCAATCTGCCTTCGGATCCCCTAGTACCAGTACCTTTTTGAACTTCTGACCCTATGCCCAACACTGAACAGCCTGCAGTGACTTGGCCACAAATCAAAGAAAACTTTTTTTTTTTTTTTAAATACTCACAGAAAGTTTAAAAAGGCTGAAGGTGACATTTTGGGCTTGAGGCATTCTTCTTATTGTTGGAATACAGAGAGTATTTTCTTCCTTATTGCCTGAAGAAAAAATTCTGAATGGCAAGGACAAAAGCAATGTTTCCAGGTGTACTGATGTCTATACAGGAACAGACTGGCTTGATTCACAGTGGGCACCATTACTGCCTACAGCCAATGGCAAGTTCTGAGTTCACTCAGTGTGAGTGCAGGCACTGTGCTCATGGTATGATTCAGCAGGCTTTTTTCCACTTGTTTGGAAATTCCTTAATATTTTTCATTTGAAAGAACAGCAGCTAACTCCCCTTGGCTTCATGAATTAATGTTAGGTATATAAGATTGGATGCAGTTGTATTCTCCTCTCCTCTCCTCTCCTCTCCTCTCCTCTCCTCTCCTCTCCTCTCCTCTCCTCTCCTCTCCTCTCCTCTCCTCTCCTCTCCCTATATATATATAGTCTATATAGTCTACTATATATATATTTATTACTAATATATTGCCTGGCCCTCTCTCTTGTATCTCCTTTTTTTTTTTTTTTTTTTAAATTCTTTCACTGTAATAGTTGTTTGTGTGCACTCAAAAACTAGTCGCTACTCCCAGTTTGGAAATTTTAAATTTAACTTTGAGCTGAAAGAAGGAAAACATTGAAACAGAAATCAAGTAAGAGATTTACAGCCATTTACAACATTTATTGCACTAACATAAGGTCCCAAGGGCTCAAATTGTTCAGCAGAACTAGAAAGGATTCATTATTTTGTCAGTAGGCTACTGCAACTAGCTTTAACAAAAACAACAGATTCTCAAGAGCTGATGTAAATGCAAATAGACAAATTCCCTTGATCTACCTCCCCCTTATGTACTTGAAAGAACTGCTGAGCTTTCACTTCTAGGACAAAGCTGAAGTTCATGCTTCCTATCCAGTGCTTCGTATGGTTTATACAATCCCTTGAAGAAATTAGGGTGGTTCCCCCCACTCCCCCCCGCCCCAAATTATTCCTTTTTATACAACTCCTTTTCTTTTGCAGATGAAATTTTCACTGTTTCAATGTGACAAATTGTTTGTCCAGAAAGATTTGATAGATAATTTTATAGAAATTAATTTGTATTTCTGTTTATAAAGTGCTGATGAAAAATGTTCACAAATAATTAGCCAGAAGAATCACGCTGTGGTGTAAAATCAAATCTTAAAGAGTAATCAAGATTACATACCTATTTTGTGGGTATCTACAAACTGGAAGTCAGCCTGAATTCTGATAAGCTTTTTGATGAATAGACAGGATATTTATTTTACTACAAGGTTACATTGCTTCATTTGGAATGTATTCCAAATTCGGGGTATTTGAAGACAACTTTCAACAAAATAGGTTGGTGTTGCTGCCTTTTACTTCATCAAATTGTCTCCTGGTAGACTTAAGATTGTCTTGTTTGAACTATGAAAATACTGAAGAGTGTAATTTAGGTTCCTGTTTTACTGTCTAAGGACAGCATGAAATACATATGTCATGACAATATTAATGACAGTAATAGCAGTGGTCCCTATACCAATATTCAAAACTTCCTTTTAAACACTACCTTTGCTCACCAGAAACAAGAATTTGTTCTGACTCTGTTCAAAAGTTGATAGCAATGGACAAGGTATAAATTGTAGATGGGTAGCTATATACTTTTGTCTTTTACAGGTGCTAGGCTTTTTCAAACATATCTTAAGCCTGTGTATTGTACATCTGACTGCCTTCATTACCCTTAATTCTGGAACTGCACAGCTTTACCACTAATTAAATGAGGAGACATTGGACTCTTTTTTCACAAACAACGTGTCAACTTTTCTGGTGCATATTAGCTTTCTCTTTCTTCCCCCCCCCCCCCCCCCCCGGACGTTATGAACAACAAAGTGATTAAAATGACTAGAAGACAGGTTCTGAATAGACTACTAATGCATTGTTTTCACATAGCACATAGCATAAAACCATAAAACAATAAGCTCTCTGCTTTACTTTTCCCCAGAAAGCTTTCTCACATTCCCTTTAGCCCACTTATTTTCATCTGTATACTGAAGTGAGCAGATTGCTCATTGCAATATCTGTCTACGTTCTCTCTCATCAGTTAAGCTTAGTGTCTTTATTCCCCCTTGCTACCTAGAATTGTACATTCAAGTTCAGTTTGTAATTGTTTCCCAAGCTTAGCCTGGAAAAAGCAAATTTTGCTAGCCTAGGGGATACCAGTCTGGGGTTGGGCATCCCACTGTTCCCCCAGAGCCACAGCATTACTGATTTCAGCATCTTCATTCTTGCAGCTGTTACGTTTCCTGCTGGTTTCCTTGGTACTGCTTCTGTCAGTCTAACTTTGGACATGCAGCAGGATGTTGTCATTACATTAAACTAAGGAGCATATAGACATTCTATCACAGTATGGTAATCTTATGGTAAACAATATATGGATTTACATAGGACTGAAGTTAATTTTCATTCTTAGCATATATATGTGTATGTCTGTATACATGCACATTTTAAGGGTTTATTTTTTTAAGCTGTATAATTTTTATTTTTGGCTCATTAGAAAGCAAGTGTTTTCCAAAACACTTTTTGATATTTTTTTTCCTAGATAAATGTATTTAAATATATATTAAATACTGAAAAAGATAACAGTACTTCTGCTGCATAAAATTTATCATTAAATACCACATAAAATCACAAAGCTAAAGCACAGGAAAGAATTTAATTAGAGCTTTTAAAATGTTCTTAGCAAAATATGTTTCCATTGAAGTATGCTGTTCTGTTGAATAGATCTTCAAAAGGCACTGGGTTTGATGGTAGTTTCTTTGGCTTCTTTTCTCAGATCTGAATGAGACTAACAAAATTAATCTATCCTCTCTTTCCCCTCTGTTTCTTTTTTTATTTCCCTTTGTAATTGAGAGCAATTGGCTGAAATCTGGGTTCAAAGGTCAGAGTTTTGCTCCATGTTAGATGAAGACAGGCCTTAAATTGGATGTTCAAGAGACAATCATCTTCTCCAGGTTAAAGACTTGTACGTCTCCTTGATTTGGTGAAAACTTAAAAAAGATGATCACTGAAAACAAGACATGATTGCTGTTTTCCAACCAGCAGCTCACAGGAAATTAGCAGTGTCATGCTTTCCTATCAATATAATATAAATATTTGCCCCCTGTACCAGCCTGTGATAAGAATCAATTAAATATTGCATAGCTGAATATAATAAAGAAGTCTATACTTAGTTGTTATTTTTCAAGTTGTTGCTAGAAGACTGTACTTGAAACACAATACTGGGTAGTAAGCATTCTTTCAGGATCAAGCCAGCAAGCCACCATCAAATTAGGAAACACCCACCATGCACCATTCCGAACACCTCCAGAAGTGTGACTCATACGCAATCCCCGCTGATGGTAATGCCAATTGCTTCCTTGAAATCGATCCCTGCTGGGAGATACTTATCTTTCCTGATCACAGAAAAGTTCACAATGAATTTCAAAATGGGTTTCCAAATCTGCAGAACCTACATTGAGCCAAAGAAGAGGAGCCAGTGAAGCAGAAGTTAATCCTTGTCACTGTCCCAAATGATCCCCCCAAACAAACAAAAGCAAACAAACCAAACCAAAACAAAAAACCCCAAACCACTTCTACCAAAAAACCACAGATGAAGACTCTCTAGAAAATCAAAAAATTTTTTTGCAAAAATAAAAGCTAGGAATGAAAATGTATCACAACTTCATAATAAACTATGCAGGCTCACAAATATCTATTTTCTGAAACAGTGATCACTTAAAGGCATGTCACTGACAGCAATATATAGCTCATGAGTATACATAAGACTGGGCTAGAAAAGAATGCAATACATGAGCAGGAGGTAGAATTAAAAATGGCAATAATTGTTTCCTCGAAATGGTAGATAGATACCCAGTCCTCAGACTTCCAACATTCCTAGGTTTAAGTTATGTATCCAAGGTACTTATGTCATTTCTATTTTTTGCTTGTTTGATTAGCATTATGGAATTATCACTCATGCTTACACTAAGTGGCTCAGAGTGGAGCTAGTAATGTTTGACAATAGTGTTCAAGTTGTAATAAACTCAAGAAAGCTTAGTGAAAAAAATTATGTCATTATACAGTTCAAGAAGTAATCTCATTTTCCATCCAAATTTTCCCAGAATTCAACTACTTTTTTTATGCATTCCCAAGCATTCTACATACTTTGCTCAGAGCAGCTAGTCCGGATATATGAATGTTATTGTTTTTAACCATAACAGTATCAAATCTAAAACTCAGTAAAATTCAGTAAACTCTCAAAAATTACAAAAAAATAAATAATGTCATTTTAAACACTAAAAGTTAGAAAGATATCATCTTCCTTCTTTCCTCATAAAGGAAAGACACAAATTAAGAAGTAAGAAAGATTGATCAACATTGCAATGGTTCTTTTCCCTACTGGAATTAAAATTCTATTAAACCTATTCCAGATCTGATCTACAATGGCAACAAATGGCAACATAAACTTCAAATCTAACTCTACCAAGGTTAAACAATATTAACTAGCTTCTTCAGAAGAGGGGAAAATCCCTATTCTTCTAGTACACACTATTAATATATTTAACCTCAGCTGCTGTTCTTGTAGTAAAAAATTACCAGAAAAATAATATGAATAATACTGTAAAAGAGTAGTCACTTCCCTTTTTAGTTATAAAGAAGGACTGGATTTTTTTTTTTTTTCAGGTTTTCAACTTTAATTTTCAACATGCGCTTTCAGTGGAGTTCAGTTTAGAACTGATAATTGAATGTGTCTGAAAGTATTAGTCACTGACATTGCATCAATGATAGGATAATTAGTACTCTTTCTAAATACTATATTCGTCTTGTTGTTAACAGTCTTGCTGATATAAATGCTGCTCACTCCAGCTATGCGACATTATATTAAAATGCTTGAAGCTCTATTTGCACTGTTGGTAACACTGGGAGAGACAAACTATGACTGAAGAATAGATATTAAAATTAGCACTATAGATAAAGCCACAGCCTTAAAATTAAGGGCATCTTGCTATAAATCCAATCCTATTTAAAAAATTCCTACATCTCCTTTTCAATTCCGGATGTCATTATGCTGCTTTGAACATTTCCTGATATAAACATTTTGTTCTTTTTTCACCGATACAACTGTAATTCATTTATTGTTGGAGAAGCTACCTAACAGGAGGAAAGCATTTTAACTGCTGCTGTTATGGACAGTGTTAGACTTTTTTCAACGAGCAGTCAAGTGAAAGTAGTTAAGAAATGGCAACATTTTGTATGCTATGTTGAAAAATAAATTCAGTATATGTTTAAATTGCTCATTCATGAGATTATTTACTCTTCGCACCAGATTCCACAGACAATAGACTACCAGTCTCTGTCCACTCTCATTTATTCACACAGAACATCCTCCAGAGTACAGAAATGAGTTTTGGATGATCGAGAATTATTTCCCTGTTCCTTTAAGAGCTGCACATCTCATGCAGCCCTTCTGAAAAGAACTCTCACTTCCTTCTAAAAACAAAAGATTCGGGCATTCTTTCTCCTTTTTTCCATCCCAGGCTCAATAGTATCAATGCATCAATTAATGAAAGAGCTGCAATAACGACCGTTTTGTAGCCCAGCTTGTAGGAAACCATGAATTCCCAGAGCAAGTAAGTTTGACCTTCACACTTTCAAACATCCTTGTGTCAAATAGAAAGAATATCCATCCATATATATACCTACATATATGGAAAAAAACAAATGATAAAATAAATGTTTTCATCAGAGTCTGATATCCCCAGGGGATCTCAGATGATTGGCAAGATGCCATAAATGCTGGAGAAAGAAAACATGGCAATTACTTCAGCCTGATGGACTTAGTAGTCTAATGCACATTTTATGCCTCAGCCTCTTTATGTCACCACAGTTTATACTACTGCAGTGACCACAACAGAATGATCTTTACCACTGCTGAATGTTTGCCTGTGCTGTTATCTGCTCATAAAAGATTTGAACTTTCTTTTTTTTTCTCACTAAAAGCAGTATCCTTCAGCAAAGAAGCATTCCTTACACTTAATTTGTTGCCATCTGAACATACTTTGTCCTTCGAATGTCATCTCTGTTTATCTGCAACAGAAAAGCAGAACTTCTCTAGAAGCAAGAAAATACTGGAATTTAGTATTAGTTTGAGACTTCTGATGCTTTTATCTTAAACAAAAGAAGAATATTGCTGGGCATATTATAGCATTTTTTAATGACTGTACTTAATGAAATATGCTTCTATCAACACATGCATATTACTTCCTAATTGATCTGTAGTAGAATTTAATCTTTACGGTATGATACTTATTGTTAAAACAGGTAATGCAGATCTTTGGGGGTTTTTATAAGAATTTTTTTCCTTGATTTGTATAGTAATAAAATCTAAATGTGTCATTTGGACATAGAAAGGCCTGATGAACTAATGATGCTTTATACCCATATCACAGTGCACCCTCATTATATGATACAGAAAGATCCTATACGGTACAACAAGACAAATTTATCAGCAATTTATCGTGTTATGTTTTCATCAGGCCAGTAGCAGTT
The DNA here is from genome assembly GCF_011004875.1 of Balearica regulorum gibbericeps. NCBI lineage: Eukaryota > Metazoa > Chordata > Aves > Gruiformes > Gruidae > Balearica > Balearica regulorum. The sequence continues at coordinate 61,634,235 of NC_046185.1, forward strand.
TGACCTGAATTATACTTAAAAGCTAGCCTAAAAGCTCATATTTAGCTTAGCAGAAGTGAACTATTTTCTGTTGAATATACAGCCTAGGATAGTTAGTTAAAGACATGGCTATGAACAACACAGAGTGGTACTTTAAAACGTATTCCTTACTATTCATAAAATTTTACTTGTACCTTTCAGAGCCACAACCTGTCATTATTACATTTGCTATTAACAGATTATTTCAGCTTGTTTGTTTTGAGGGATAATGATTTTTAAGGTTATACATTCATCCTGTTGCATGCAAATCATTCTTGTAATTCCTAATAACATTCTTGGGAGCTACTCATACAAATCCTTATTGAATTAAGAATAAAGAAAGGGCAGTGTAAATGGAAAGAACATTAAAGGCAATGAAAACTTTTGGTATAAAAGAGTAAAAGTCAGATTTTGGTGCCCAGTGGCCAATTAGTTAGTTTAATAGCGACTCAGTTTATGCACACATAAAGTAGTCATGATTTTCACCAGTATTTCATCTTGGATCCAAGACTACAGGACTGTTAAAAATATAATTAAAATAATTTCAGAATAATGCATGGAAGGTATCACCAAAAGGTCACTGACAGAGTTTATTTGTTATTTATACCCTAGACAGTTCTTACTTTCTCTTCTCTGGAAATATGTTCCCTAATAATTCTACATTTTTCTCTCCAAAACATAAAGAGAAATCAAGTGACCTTTTAGCTACTGTAAATGTCATTATGAGCTGTGATGTGAACAAGAAGGAAGTGAAAGTTTATCGATTCAATCCTATAAATGTCTAGCATACATCCAATGCAAATAAAAGAGGAGTGGAATTTGAAGAGCTCTTCACAGTGACCTGACTATTTCTCCTGTCAAATAGACACATACATGACCTGCCCAGAGTAATTAGCAGACACAGCATCTCACTTGTCTTACAAACGACCTTCATTTTTATTAAACATTTCTATTTTACTTGTATATTTACAAGAAAAACAAATTCTGTATATAATAGCTACAATAACATCACACCAGAACTGTTCCAGTTTTAGGTGGGTGGTTTTTGTAGTTGTGTGTATGGCTATCGCAGATTCTCTCGCAGCCCTCCAGGGAAACCTGCATGCTCGATTACCTCTCTGAAACACCTGTACACCGATGCACGGAACATGGAGAATAAACAGGAAAAACTAGAGATCTGTGTGTGGTCTCAGGGCCATAATCTTATTGCAATTACAGAGACGTAGTGGGATAGCTCGCCTGACTGGAATGCTGTCATGGGTGGCTACGTACTTTTTAGGAAAGTCAGGCCAGCAGGATGAGGTTGTGGAGTTGCTCTTTATGTGAAAGAGCAATTGGAATGTATCGAGCTCTGTCTAGGGGTGGATGAAGAAAGAGTCAAGAGCTTATCCCTACCTATATATGTGTTTAAATATATATATTTGCCTTCACGAGAGTGGGTGACATATATCACTGGGCCCAAATATTTTCATCTGTCTGTATATCTGCATGTTTTATGTTTATATATAGACATGCACACATATATATATAAACTTTGATTTAAGATACCGTAAATTAGTGTGAATCTTGGCATCTTCGAATCTGTAATTAAGTTGCTGTTTTGATCATAATATATTTTACTGAATTACTTGTAAATCTTTAAACTAGTCAGTCATTGAGTGCTGCTAAAATTCGACCTTTGATTTAACTTATCCCATTAACAAATTTTGAATTGACTAAATCGTAACCATGACAAACAACTTCATCCACAACAGGAAGCAAATGAAATTCAACAAAGGCAAGTGTAGGGTCCTGCACCTAGGGAGGAATAACCCCAGGCACCAGTAGCAGTTGGGGGTTGTCCGGCTGGGAAGCAGCTCTGCAGAGAGGGACCTGGGAGTCCTGGTGGACAAGAAGTTCAGCATGAGCCAGCAATGTGCCCTCCTGGCCAAGAAGGCCAATGGTATCCTGGGGTGCATTAAGAAGAGCGTGGCCAGCAGGTCGAGGGAGGTTATCCTCCCCCTCTACTCTGCCCTGCTGAGGCCACATCTGGAGTTCTGTGTCCAGTTCTGGGCTCCCCAGTTCAAGACAGACAGGGAACTACTGGAGAGAGTCCAGCGGAGGGCTACAAGGATGATGAGGGGACTGGAGCATCTCTCATACGAGGAAAGGCTGAGAGAGCTGGGTCTGTTTAGCCTGGAGAAGAGAAGACTGAGAGGGGATCTGATCAATGCTTATAAATATCTAAAGGGTGGGTGTCTGGAGGAAGGGGCCAGACCCTTCTCTGTGGTGCCCAGTGGCAGGACAAGGGACAGTGGGCACAAACCGGAACACAGGAAGTTCCACCTGAACATGAGAAAAAACTTCTTCACTGTGAGGGTGACCAAGCACTGGCACAGGCTGCCCGGAGAGGTTGTGGAGTCTCCTTCTCTGGAGATATTCAAAACCCGCCTGGGCATGATCCTGTGCAACCTGCTCTAGGTGATCCTACTTTATCAGGGGGGTTGGACTAGATGATCTCCAGAGGTCCCCTCCAACCCCTGCCATTCTGTGATTCTGTGTTTTGGCATCACCAAATGGGATACAGGTGACAAATAAAAATGTTACATGATTCATTCTCTCAGAAGAAAAAAAACAAAAACAAAAACAAAAAACCCCCAAAAAATCAACCCAACACAATGGGATTTCTTACCCTGCCTAATGATCTGCCTATTCTGTGGAAAACAGCCAGACTTTGACAAAAAATGAGTGCCCTCTGCTGTGTCAGTAATCTTTGTGGATGATAAGGAGTTTGTTAAATTATGACAATCACTAATAAAATAATTCAGCTGACATTAAAATATGTTTGGGCAAGAGAGAGAGAGGAGCTGGGAATTTTCCTCAAGATGTTCAGACTGGCATATATGATTTCCTCCCATGAATTGCCTGTGACAAATATTTTCTTTCCATCAGGATCTTTACACATCTTTTTCATTTAATTGTTAGTAAATACTAATTGGTGTATCAGGAAATCCATTATCATATTTCATTTGTCAAGGACAGCAATTAAATTTATGCATTAACACTATCAAATCCAAGAAGAGGAAGTTATTAATGTTTTATCTTAATTAAAACATGATTTCAGTGCTTTAGAATTCAGTATGGTACTTCTTATATCAGTGGTATGACAGACTGTGTAGTGTCTTCTTGTTTCCCATTTGCTATACAATCTGAGATGAAGATTGACTGTGAAAGGTACAGGATGCCACAGGGTTTATGTAGTTATAAATCTAATTGACGTCAAAATGGTCAAAATGTTGGATAATGACTTCGGAATATTAATGAATGTCTCATTAGAAAGATTAATACTATATAAACTTGATTTTCATTTTGGTTCTAACATTGATACAGAGAGCTGTTGTGAAAGCACACAAAGATGTGCTCAATTATTGTACTTCTCAATTATAAAATCAATTTCAGCAGACAAAAAAAAGAAAATGCTGTTTGTGTACAGTAGATAAATCATGTGGGTTAAACACCATCCCAAATACAAAAAGGAAGGGATTGAACTTACTAAAAGTGCTGCTGAAGTGTTTCTTGGTAAGGAGAAGAAGAAAAAACATCACCTAGTAGAAAATAGTTAAAAAGAGAAGGCCAGTGGTACTCAGAGAAACATGTAGAAATGCAACATAAAAAAAAACATGACATGATTTTGGAATAAGAAGAGAGAGTATGAGAAAACATTAAGGTGTTTGAATGTGAGGACATTAATTTTGATATGATGATGACAGGATTATGTGAACTGATGTTTTCATTGGAATTGGTGGGGGAAAGCTGGTTTAGCGAATGCAACTCAGATGCCTAGGAAGTAAATAACTGAAAAGCTCAAAGGTATCAAATCAAGAAGGAACCACCATTGTGAATATGAACCCGACTTGCACCAACACAGCACTGATGGCAGAACTGACCCCCCTGCTGCTACCCTCCCGGGGAAGTTCAGGTAGCAGACTGGGCAGGTCCCCTGCCTCAGGCAGAGGTCATAAGCCAGCTCCAGGCTGAGAAACAGAGAGGAAATTCAGGTAATACATCATTCCAGCAATGAAGTGGGTGATGGAAGTCAGCTGTACTCTCCATTCTCCCAGACAAGAGACATATATTGTCTTGCCAAGCCCACAGTTGATGTATTTAGGACTGGTAAAAGGACACAGATAGGTATGTGATCATGCTGAGATAGAGCAGTGGTGTTCAGGTCACTTGTTACTCACCTTGGGGAACTTTATTAACCCTTATTCTCTTTATTGCTTAAGTAAGTAAGGTGTTTTGCTCAATGAAAGTCTTGGGTTTGCTGCTTCAAGGCAAACTTGTTTCACACTTACCATTAAATTTTGCTTTCCTTGCTAAGAAGTCTTGAGGAAGCCCTGAAATTTAAAAAAAAAAAAAAAAAAACCAAACCAAAACCAAACAAAAAACCAAACTAAAACTAAAACTAAAACTTAAAATTAAAATTAAAAATCCAAAAACTGAAACAGGTATTCTAGAGACAATGCAAGACTGAATGTGAGTGAATAGCAAAGGGTAAAGAAATTCAATAAGAGACTAATGATGTAAATCTTATATAGGAAGGAAAATTAATTTGTTAGTCACTTAGAAACTATTGAAAGGGATCAAGACAAAAAAGAAAAGTGTTTTAGAGACTGGTTTGAGTCTTCTGACAGACCCTGGAGATGTAAGAATGAGGGACACATCATGGCTGGAAAGTAGGTCTAAGAATAAGCTGCATATAGGTCCTAGATGAAACCTTCATATTAACTAAAAGAAAGAACAATAAGGAACATCCTTGAGACAGGAGAAAAAGAGAGAAGATGCTAATAAAATATGTATCAAATTATCAAGATAGAAATTAATAGAAAAGAAAAAGTCAGGATTTCAGAAAAAGACACAGAAAATACATTTGAGGTTGTTGGGGTTTTTTTAGCTTGCGCCTCACAGTTAAGTTCTCTGTCTCTATCAGATAGAGAAGAAATTATCAGAAGATGATTTAGTCAAAAGCATACTCTGATCTGAAGACCAAAGAATTGAAATTAAAAGTGTAAGTGTACAATGTGGGAAATGAAGTAAGGATAAAGGAATATTCCTGGAAGATGCACTGGACACTTGAAAAAAAGTGTATCTGTGCAGTTATGAAAAAAAAATATCACTTATAAGAGATGTTGCATAGATTAGAGAAGAAGATGATACAGATCTTTTCAAAGTTAAAAGGTCCTCCCTTTCAAATCTGTATTACAAAAGTGAGAATGCTAGCCAGTACTCCCACTCAGACTACAAGAAAAGAAGCGGATCCAGTTTAAAAGCAGATGCTTCGCAAAACAACATTTTCACAGACTGTGAGAATACCTCGCTCATGATGTCAAATTATGGCTTAATCCTCTTGAAAGGAAGGGATGTGAATGAATGTTGTTAACAAATTACATTCACACTCAATTGCTGTTGCATCTAAGTCACCTTTAAGTAAATGAGATAATCAATGAGGTTGGAAAACATCAAACACAAAACATGCCATCAATGCAAGGAAATTGATGATTTGTGCATATAAAAAAAGATAAATCCTTGGGATGCACAGTAATTAATAAGTGCAATGCTTTTGGAAACTCTTTCTGCATAGATATTGTCCATGTCATTCTGCTGCTTTTTGCTGGCTCCTGAGCTTTTAGTCCTAAAAGTACTCAGTATGTCTGTATATCTCCAATTACTTTTTGCTCCCAAGAGACTATTTTACCACTCTAATTCCAGCTTTAACAGAGAAGTACTTTCTGAAGTCAGTACTAATACCACCTCTTTATGGGTATATAAGCAGCATGACGTGCAGCGTTATGGAGCAATGGAGGTGGCATTCATCACTTTGGAGTCTGAGGTTATGATTCGGAACCCCAATGTGCAATAACAGTATCAGCAAGATTGGAGCATTTTCTTCACTGTGAATATTGCAGTCAATTATCTGACCACGTGAAGGTACTCAGCAGATCAAATTGCGTACTTTCAAGGTTTAATTCTAAGCTAACTCCTTTCTATGGCAATTCTTTTTCTTATCACAACCCACAATTACTGTGAAAACATTCTTAAATTGGTTTCTGTGCTGCAAAATAAGTGAAATAGTAAACTGCTCAATTATTTTGAATAATGATGTACATTTTTTTAGGAAAACTTACCACCATTAGTGAAAATATTAAAATATGTAAGTTTTCCAAATTAACCAAATGAATTTGAAATGGGGCTATTCTACATGCAGGCTGAAGAGGTGATCTGGTTGTTTTTCCTTGCTAAGGAGGAAGTTATACATATCAATGTCATTGATGTTACCCATTACAATGAAAGTCAACTGGAGTGTAGTCTGTCATGTGCATTTTCGAAATGACCAGTCTTCCATGAAGAATTAGATTTTCTTCTGAGAAATAAAAGTTATTAATATACAACTGGGGGCCCTTATTAGTCAAGGAGTCATGAAAGTTTTAGATTCTCATTAGAAAGAGAGCCCAGTCCAGAAATAGCTGTACCTTGCCTACCCTTTCTCCTTCACTAAGAGAATTGAGACCTTTTCATAGTTAAAACAGCAGCTAGAACCCACAGCAAGTTATAGGTTCATCCTGGTCCACTGAACAATTATTTCTGAGGTCTTATGTAGCATTATCTATTGCTCTGAAAATACCCATTCTTCAAGTCTGGTTTCTGAAACTTTATTTCTCTAAAAGTTTGCATCATCATTCCAGTTATAGAAACACACACATATCTCTACAAAAAAAAAAAAATCTTGAGCTGCTTCCTTAGAAAATCTGTATCTGCAAGAGGTATCAACATTAAATATTTGCCATGAAGCTCCAAGTCACACGTGTCTATCAACTGATTGTTTGCAAAGAATGAAGAAAGATACTGGAAAAAATGCTTGAAATATGAACCATTAACTCCTTTTTGAAGGTAATTACCCACACTGCTTGAAGCAAGATACCTGGAGACTTTTCAACCATGAATTTTCACTCTGCTTAACTTATATAAATAATGAAACCTTGCAGGTTCCTTGGGTCATATTTCTCCATGATGTTATAAAGAGATGGAAAAGTTTACAGTGTTTGTCTCATAGTTTTTCCTTTCCCGGCAAGAACTACGGCTGGTAGTGTTCACACCAGTCCCTCCTGTGGATTCCAGGGCTGGCCTAACTGCTCTCCTTTCAACACCAGTATTAGGTAGACTTGAAGCTCTCTGAAAGCAACAACTTCTTTTTCTTATCTTCGTCTCAGAGTAGTATTAGATGCTCAAAAAATCACAAGATTAATAAATTTCAAGAAGATCTGTCCTTTCTTGTATGAATTTGCACTCAATATAAAAAGTAGTTGACATAGTTGTTGGTGGTTTATACACTATCTGCTAGTTATTAGCATGACAGAACTTCACACTAGGGAAACTGAACTCTGTATTATGAGATGTTATGAAATTTAAAATTTCAAATAATTTTCTATCCATGTAGACAAATAGCTTAGTTTATGTATTTCTTCAAAATGTTCACTACTGCAATCTATGTGTCAGCTTCCAAGTTCCTCATTGGTTGTTAGATGTTTTGTTACAAAAAGTTTGTTGTTGTTCTGTTTTCTGTACAAATATATCCCGACATCCAGGAGCCAATATTTAACTCTGTATGTCATCTCCTGCCTAATTAATTAGGTCATAGATCAATCATAGATCTTCAATATGCTGGTCTTGGACCACTACCACAGCCTTGGTCATTCTTAAAGTTGAAGGGGAAAGGTTTTTCCAAAATCAACTGAAATCTCATAATATTACAGTCTCCTCCTATTGTTGAACACTTTTCATTACTCATACATATGGTTTAACTGAACATAAATTTCTGAACAGTCATTGCACATCTTAGCGTCCAGCATGCTTCTTCAGATGTGGTGAATACATTCATCATATCCTAAGTCTGCAAAATTATTAAACAGAATCTTGACTTTTACTTGCAGTTCATGTAATTTCTTGTAAAAGAGTATAACTTTCAATGACACTTGTCTGTCTTTGTTATTTCAAGGAAAAAATATTCAAAATATGACTGTTGCAGCTTATTCTTTTTGATTCTTTGCTTGTGATGACATACTGTAACTCCTTTTCCATAAAGATGTCTTTCTCCTATGTACAGATGTTTGACCAACAGTTACCTACCTGACAGACCTGCAAGCAGTTGTGGCTTTCCTCATCTGTATCTAACATCACAGCTCTGTTGAACTCCCAGAATCAAGTGTTGCAGTCACTTGGATGCACTCAGCAGCTCCATCTTCCTTCTTATATCTGCATGTCTGAGAGCATGTGCTTTGTGATCTTAATGTTGATTAGGTGATTAGCCATTCCAGAGAGTGCAGAAATTAATTCCTTTTTCACTATAAGCATTGCCCTTATTAAAAGCTGCTGGCATTGTATCATTCACACCTGAATTGTCTTCCAAGGCACTACATTACAAACTTGAATTATTATTGTTTTTCTTTTTTCCCTCACACTGAGAATATCCTGGCTTTGTGTGGCAATTAAATATTGTCTTGCTTCTCAGCAGTGGGTGGTACTGCTGTGTGTAATTTCTACACAAAGTAAGTGATAGCATCTCTTGTTTCATGTCTGTCTTACTGACAGCCTGCATGTACCCAGTTGTCATTATGACAATTGAATGAATGGCAGCTTACTTTCCTAGGACATATACCTTGAGAATCATGAGAGAGATTACAAACAAGCTGCAAATACCTTCCTTTTCACTGAAAATTTCTGCATACTTCATCTCTGCATGTACTGAGTCTCTTTCTAGATCTTCCTGCTGTATTTTCAGAATAGGGAAATAAGTACTCCAGTTTCTTACACTTTTTCCTCTGCATTATCATTTGGTCTGTGTTTGTCCTGTGGTCTGAATTCCTTCAATTTTATTCTAATTATTTGTGCTGAATTACCAATTCACATTTTTAATTTCATTTTATGGATAAATCAGCTACCCTCTTTAACTTGGATGCATGATATATAGGTTAAGTGTCTTTCAATTAAAAATAATTTAAAATTTAAAATTTATCTTTAATTGCAGGAAATATTTTTCGCTATCTGCAAAGTTACAGCGTTCCCATCTCTGTAGCAAAAAACATTTTTCTGCTTCTCAGTATCAGACAAAAATATCTTCTTAGTATTTCATTTTCTCAGGGTAAAGTACTTATCATATGATTTTATTGGCTGTGCCCATGTTTCAGACATAATTGCTGACAGTGTTTTCACAGACATGTCAATTCTTCTGTGTCAGACATGGTATTGATTCATGTGACTCCATTCTGAGTTACTCTGAGCCCCCATCTTATACCTTTGTAACATGCACATGCCCGACCCTATTCTATGTCTATGTATAAGATGACCTTCAGCCACCTCTTAGTTCTTAGTTTTATCAGTTAAAAAAAAAAAAAAAAAAATTACCTTCCTTTTCTCATCTTTAATGCTGTGTGAGCTCAATAGGCACTAATACATACCTAATTTAACTTTTTTTGTGTGTCTGGAAGTCCAGCATTCTGCTTTTGTCTCTATCCTTCTCTGATACCCTTTGCCTTTGCCCACGGCTTTTAAGTACTGCATTGTTTGCTTATTAATCAAGTTATTTTGCTCTGAGTGTCCCTAGACTGGTCACTTCCATTGTAGTGCATGCATTTCTTGCTGGAAAATAAGGTGAGATGTTCACGAAAACATGTGATCTTTGTTAAGAAAGCCATTTATCCAAATGCTAAAAGCAGATCTAACACTGCGTTCCCCATAGCTTTATTCTCTGGAGCATTACCCAAATACCTCCCTTTGGAATTTCTATTCCTTCATCCTTCAGTGCTTTCCATGTTATTAAAATTAATATTAAAGTAGGCTGGATTATCCAGCAATGGAGTGGTCAGAGGGCTGGGGCAAAAGAGTACAGGAGAGCCTGAGGTGTGTCTGAGGAGTCTAGGGTACCTCACTGAGCATTCACAGTTTCAGGAAGAATTAAGTGGGAAGACATGTATGTTTGAGGGGAGAGTCTTTCCTTCCCTGAATAAACATTCCTCCCTCTGGGTGTTCAGATCTCCAGGGAAGGCTCTCACAGCCCTCTCCTCAGTCCTTCCCTTCCTTCAGATAAGACCCTGTGTTAACCCATCCCCTCCTCCCCATGGCATTCATCTGCCCTTCTGCAGGTGTGGTTATTTTTTCTCACTACGACTGGCTTTTCCAATTATTCTTAACTGTTGCATTTGCAAATGCTAATCTTTGAGACATGGTAAAGTATTACTGTCCTGGGGCTAAACCCGTCAATTACATATAAGAATGTTTCCGTATAAATATATTTTGAAAATGGTGTAACGGAGTTTTGCAAGAAGCAAGTGATGACCAGAACACACACAATAAAAGGTTAGATTTCTATTTTCACCTCATTTCTCAATTGGACAATAACCTTTTTTTCCCCTTGGAAGTTTTAGTGTGAAGTCTGAGTGGAAACCTAACTGTAATTGCCTTTGCTATATACTAAATCACATGAGATGTGAAAGATATAATATATAGTACAAGTAGGAAGATCATTTGTTGGGCAGATTATGTTAGTGGTAATTCAATTCTAACTATATTTTGTATTATTGCAACTAATGTATGAATAGAGATGTGTGACCTAACAGTGTACGTTTGATTTCATTAACTCAGAATAACGGTCCAGGCAGAAGCTCTGTAAGAGAATGAAATTCATATCTCAGTGGGAAAAGGCAAGAAGTAGTTCCCATCTTGTTGCCCTTGCTACTACTGCTAATGCAATGCAAAAAGACCTGCTTTCTCCTCAGCCAGGAGGCATGTTCCTTCACCAAATTTGCTTGAAGAATTATTCCCAGACCCTGCATATGAGAGTGCTGAGAAGCACTACTAGAAGCTCTGGTGAGAATGGCAGCTATGTTACAACAGCAATAATTGTTAGCTGGAAAAGCACTTTGGAAAACTAAAAATGAAATAAAACAAAACCAAACAAAATCAGAAACAAACACACCCAGCCAACCAAATCAGCACATCCAGATTCTTAGAACATATGAATTTTCCTGAAAAAAAGAAAAAGAAAAAGAAAAAAAATAAATGAAAACCAGCAATGACACAGATAGATAACAAGCTATGACCAAATTTTGCCTAATCCTTACCTTGGTGCAGTATTTGTAAAGGGAGATGACAGTGTCCTAAAGGATGTAGAGAAACGCAAAGAGACTGACACAAATAAGATGCTTTTTAAGTCTCGACACCAGCACACGGAATTCCACCCCCTCCAGGTCGGAGGCAGCCAGCCTAACTCTCAAACTGCAGATAAATAGTGAAACTGTAGGGAAGCCTGACCTCCATCTCTTTCTTGCCCACTGCAAAAGCTGTCTTTTGCTGTGCCTAGTTTGGTTTCTAACTGTAGCTTGAAATTGTTGTAGTCATATGTGACATTCTTCTGTATCAAGACATCTGGCATGCTCCACCTGACTCTTTCATCGAAGTAACATTCATTCACAACTATGTGTCATTCCCTGTCTGTTTAAAGGCATTGCAGAGTATGAGGAAAGCAAAATGAATCACTGACAACCCGTACAAGAACGGGCACCATCTGCGGGTTCTCAACTGAGAGGACTGCAGAGACTGAATGAAACCTTTTGTTCCAAAAGTAGTCAGTACTTCTCTGTATACTTACTGTATGCTTTTTTTGCCAAATGGTTATGAGCAATACTGTGGTTGGTTGTAAAGTAAAGGCAACTCCATTTACTATTCTAGTTTGCTTTGCTTGACTTAGAATTTGGATACAAGTGAGGAAAGAAGAGCCTTCCATGTAATGTTTCCTTCTCTTTTACATGTGGTCCGCTTAGTGGATCGTCTGTGGGAAGTGACCTAGAACATGACAATTCCCTTGGTATCTCCTTGATGTCTGTTACGGTTGTGGCTTTTGGTCTTTTACTACAAATCTTGAATATATTTGAAGACATTAGGGATGGCTTTGGCTCAAGAAATGTGGAATAAGGTCTTGTGAGGTCCAAGGGAACTCCCCTATGTGATTACTTGCCAACACAGAGGTTTTGACTTGCTAAGCCGTGGCATGCATTTCTATATTTATTACTGCTGTAATAAGAAGCATCATATTTTATAGTCTTTACCTTCTTCAGACAGAGAGGGAATTATGTTTCCTCTTGTGTTGGGTTTGCATGGCAAGGTTTTGGTAGCGGGGAGGGCTACAGGGGTGGCTTCTGTGAGAAGCTGCTAGAAGCTTCCCCTGTGTCTGATAGAGCCAATGCCAGCCAGCTCCAAGACGGACCCGCCGCTGGCCAAGGCCGAGCCAATCAGCGCCTCTGTGATAACATATTTAAGAAGGGGGAAAAAAAACAGTTAGAGAGCGCTTTTGCAGCTGGAGAGAGGAGTGAGAAAATGTAAGAAACTCTGCAGACACCAAAGTGAGTGCAGAAGGAGGGGGAGGAGGTGCTCCAGGCGCCGGAGCAGAGATCCCCCTGCAGCCCGTGGTGAAGACCATGGTGAAGCAGGCTGTCCCCCTGCAGCCCATGAGGGGGTGTAGCGATTCCACCTGCAGCCCGTGGAGGACCCCACGCCGGAGCAGGTGGAGGCACCTGAAGGAGGCTGTGACCCCGTGGGAAGCCCATGCTGGAGCAAGCTCCTGGCAGGACCTGTGGACCCATGGAGAGAGGAGCCCACGCCAGAGCAGGTTTGCTGGCAGGACTTGTGACCCCATGGGGGACCCACGCTGGAGCAGTTTGCTCCTGAAGGTCTGCACCCCGTGGGACAGGCCCACGCTGGAGCAGTTTGTGAAGAACTGTAGCCCGTGGGAGAGACTCATGTTGGAGAAGGTCGTGAAGGACTGTCTCCTGTGAGAGAGACCCCACGCTGGAGCAGGGGAACGATGAGAGGAGTCCTCCCACTGAGGAGGAAGAAGCGGCAGAAACACTGCGTGATGAACTGACCGTAACCCCCACTCCCCGTCCCCCTGTGCCGCTGAGGGGGGCGGAGGTTGAAGCCGGGAGTGAAGTTGAGCCCGGGAAGATGGGAGGGGTGGGGGGAGGTGTTTTAAGATTTGATTTTATTTCTCATTCCTCTACTCTGTTTTGCTTAGTAATAAATAAGATGAATTCCCTCTCTAAGTTCAGTCTGTTTTGCTCGTGATGATAATTAGAGAATGATCTCTCCCTGTCCTTATCTCGACCCACAAGCTTTTCGTTGTACTTTTTCTCCCCTGTCTAGAGAAGGAGGGCAGTGATAGAGAGGCTCTGGTGGGCACCTGGCCCCAGGCAAGGTCAACCCACCACACACTGTTAAAATATTATATATATACCATAGAGTGGTTGGACTCTGTGCTGTGAATTCATCACTCGAATTAAAAGAAAAGCGTTATCATAACAAAACATATTCTCTTTCCAAAACTGTTGCTAGGACACCGGCTTAACCTAGGAGTATTAATTGAAATACCTCTGAGTTTGTAAAATTATCTAGATTCTTTCTTTTTCAGCAAATAAACATCTATTTGCAAATTCATTATATAGAAGTCTAACCAAATACTGCCTGCTCAAAGCACAACCCGTTTTGAATTAAAGACAAATTATTGCAATTGACATAAATGAAAACTAGGTCAGATCATAGATAAAACTAAGAATAAAAATCCCAGAGAACTCTTCTCACTGTTGGAATTGTAACTATAATTTCCCTTCCTAACATTGCTATTTGCTATCTGACTCTTGTTTATTAGATTGCTGAATTTCATAGAAAAAGGTGTTTCCTACCAGAAATAAATTTTATAGATAAGTCCTTTGGGATTAAAAGCATTTTTAAGTATAAAATATTCACACACAATTGAGTATTTAGGCCATTTTTCCAATTCTGAAAATTTTGCAGCAGGGTCAAAACTTCTGACAGTGAATGGAAATTTTAGTCACCTCAGTAGAGTTCCCAGTTTAAGACAGTATACCAGCTCGTTCGTTAAAGATCAGATCCATAACTTCTGACAATTCAAATCCAGTAAGGTGTTTCAAATCAGTCATGAAGTAACTGAGGTAGTAAAAATTGCTAACCTTTTTTAACAATTTGGATACAGACTCTTGAATTTAAAATCAAGTTTCAGTTTTCCAGCAGTCTAACCTTTTTATTACATTCTCTGTCCCTCTGTATACTGACATATTTATGAAAGACGATATTTATAGAAAAATTGGCAAAAGTTAAGGATAGCTTTTTCTGTGTCCCTACTATAATCATATTAAATTTTATAGAATATAATAGTGATAGAAGAATAGTGTTTCAAAACATAAATACTCGACTATATGCCACTACTGAATGGGCAGAGATTCCTCATGGAAAATGAAGCAGTGTTTCCTGGTTAGATTAGATTTGATCTGTATGATGTATAAGATGAATAAAATATTTTAAAATGAACATACTTTGAAGCGCTGACTTGTTTATTTGGTTGTTTTTTTCTTTCTAATATATACATGGAAGCTGAGGTAAGTAATTTTTTTATGTACCCATTTGGAACCAAAGCTCTTAGTGATTCAAGAACAAAGCAGATTTGATGCACTATTGATTTTCTACCTTAGCAGTAGAAAAACAATTGCTCTATGCAAAGATCTGCTTTTCTGGATCTCTGCCATCCATCTTTTTAACATTTATGTAACGTGGCATTTGCATAGAAAAAGAAACTCACACAAGGTTAAAAAGGAAAAAAAACAAATATCTTTCATAACAATTTTAGGCAAGTCTTCATGTTGTAAAACAACTTTTGAAAGGTATTTAATACACTTTCCACTATTAAATATCTGGACTTCTGTACAGTACATAAATGCACTCTGAATTGCATCTGCTCTTACTTCCCTGCTCTCAGACCACATGCTGGTCAGTCTACCTGCAGCATTGCACGGATGGGGTTAGTTACTGTGTGCCGAATTTCCTTTCCTAGACAACCTTGAATACTGAGTTTTGGCCTAAAACTTTCCTGAATCAAACTATGCTTTATGTAAGAGGCGTCAGGCAGCCACCAGTTTGGAAAGTCCGTTCTGATGCCTCTAAGGAAGCATTACAGGAACTGTGCGCAGGAAGCTGCTGCTCAGGATCTGGTTGCAATGCACCTGAGCCCAAAATGAGTTTCTCTCTGTTGTAGGATTTCGTTGCCTGTGATCTGCAGACAGTTTGGAGGTCTTCAGAAATGGAGAGCAAATCATAGAAGCCAAGTTACAGTGTAACCTTCTTGTGATATATTGTGCTATAAGGGCTATTTTACAGCAGCATTCACAAGTCACTAAAAAGTCCAAGACAAAGCAGTATTTTATGTGCAGACAACAGAACATTTAAGGCAACAATCCCATCAGTTCATAAATCATTAAAGATGAGAGTGCCTCCAGTTCATGACAAAGTTCAAGAAGAATAATATTTTGCAGAAATAGTATGTGATATCTATACAGAAACCTGAAGCATTTATACATTCTGAAAAAAATGAGTACCTTCCTTCAAAAGGCCTGTTGTAAACCCCTAGAAGATATGTCATTGCATTCTACTGTCAAGTATAATCCTGTATCATTTAGTATGAATAGTAAATAGGAATCTGTTGCTATACAAGGCTGATCGACATTCAAATCGAACATTTTCCATCCCTAAAATGAGTGTTTTATGGAAATGTTAATAGTAATCAAAAGGAAAAAAAGCAAAAAAAAATGAACTGCAAGGATTACACAGAAATCTAAGTGAAATATATTGCCTAAGGTTGCACCCAAACTAATGCCTGCATTGTCTGATGCTCCATCCCGCTATTGTCATCAGGATCCCAGATCAGCGTCTCTCATGCTGCAACATCATCCCCAGATATTTCAGAATGAAAGCAAATATTAGAAAACTCCTGCTTTGCATGGAGGAACTGCTCTCTTCAAACTCCTTTTGTAGTCTGAACACTCCATCAGAATTCTGATTCGTTCTGTCAGTAGTGGCCTCATCTACCCAAAGATTGTTCCCATCCTATATTCTAAAATTACAATTTTCACAAAGGCCATGACTTTTCCTGCCACTTTTCCCTCTTTCTATTTTGTCACATTGTTCATGACTGATATTTTTCTTCACCTAGCCTCATCTCTTCCTCTGCTCTCTGATGTAATTTTAGCTATGTCTCTTCTCCATGCTTTCTGTCTGCCTAGACAGAGCAAGACAATTTGGTAACCGCTTTTTCTCAGGATTTCAACAATTTGATCTGGAATGCTTCTTCAGAAGTACTTTATTAATACAGGACCAAGCAAAACCAAAACACCAGTACATGTGTTCCTGTGGAAAAGTATTTTTATGAAATGTTTAGCTCCTTTAACCTTGGCATTATTTCAAAGCCTATAGATATCATTGACAGTCTTTCTGGTTTCTTCCATGTGCTTGGGTTCCAACATATATGACTCTTGTGAATAAAATTTGTATCTTATACATGCAACATAAAGAAACAAAGAAACAAATAAGGAAGGTTAGGGAGAGGCAAATGGTGCAAATCAGCATTATTCCATTGGTTTCAGTGGAGCTATGGCGATTTATACACTTTGAAAATGACCCTTCTTAGAAAGAAATTAAATTAACTTACATCAAAGATCAGTGTCCCACAGAAGAAATTTGCCACCTGTTGCTGCCACCTTATGGGACAGATGGCTTTGAGGAAGGGGTTGTAATCAGTGAAACAAGTGATATAAGATCCAATATTCAGAATTTTAATGATGAGTGAAGTAATTCCAACCCATTTGATGATTTCATATTTATCGTGCTTGGCAGTAGATTCTAGACCACACGAATTAGATGATAGCAGCTGCTAAGATTTTCCTCAGTTCCCTAGTCACATATTTTTACATTTTCACTCCTTCTGGTCAGTTTTATTTTGCAGAAGTGTGGATTGGTCCTACAAGTATTCCATTATAAGGTTCTACTAAAAGGACTAAGATAATAATGAATATAACCGAAACAAGGATTAAACTGATGTGATGAACAGAGGAGAATCTTAAAGTTTCTTATTTCTAATTGCACTCTGGTTTTACCTAGTATCATTGGCTTCTTTTAAGTGCCAGAGAAGTAAACCTTATTTGAGAACTGATTTTCATGCTTACTTTATTCAAAGAATGATTCTCATATTCTGGCAGATTTTTAAAGGTAGATTTTTATGACTCTGATAGATTATTTTCACTGTCAGGAAAACACAGCTTTGGAAAGCACAGAAACAATCAGATAATAAAAATGTGTGAAGTATATTCATGCAGAGTGTGCCAGAGACAGACTGACTGATTGATTGAAAAGAAAAAATGTTACTATTAAGGGTTTTTTTCCTAATTTAATGAAAACCTAAAGAATGTTTTGCTATTTTTAAAATACTAAGCTTCAGTCAGATTCTAAGAGTAAACACTTCTCATTTCTCACCCAAAAGAAGTGAGTAAGATTATGTCAAGAAGAGCAAAAACTGTGAATGAACCATAAGAATTGTCCGACAAAGACTGTAGTTTACAGTTTAGGCGTTATCAGAGGTTACTGATGGGTTTCTTAGTATGAAACGAGCTGACATTTTTTCTCTCTGTATTTTTGAGACATGTCAGTTTTGTAGAGGTGTCCAAGGTTTCAGCAATGTTGTGGCAAGACTGTGGTGGTTTATGTCCTTATAAGTAAGTGAGACTTAAGCAAGTGAAGCCACGGTAAACTAAAAGCTGAGATGTCTTGAGCTACGTACAAACGGAAATTTGTCTACAGAGAGAACTATAATGAATCTGTGCTTGATGTATAGTAATTCATCAAATCAAACAATGATATTTACTGGTGTAAAGAAGGCAAGGTATGCACCCATTAGACATAAGGTAATCAGGAATCACACTCAGCTGAGTGTGAACAATAAAGAATCCACACATGCGGTATAAACTAACTTAAACCTTCAAATTCCTGCATGCACACCCTCCCCCTCCCCTGTCCTCTTCTGCTTTTCTTTCTCTTCAGAAGTAGAAGCAAGAAAGAAAGAGGGGTGAGAATTTGCTCCATGCATTTTCCCTTTCTCAGTAGGGAGCAATAGCTATAAAGGAAATCCTCAAAGGTTTTTAAAATTGTAATTATTTGATCATCTTCTATGTTGAAGTTTAGAGTTAAAAAAAATTAAGTTAGTTTTGTAATTCAATCTCAAATCTGAAACAAATACAGCAAATGCAGAAATCATTACAGAAGACAAGTTTCTATCTCTCTCAGGCCTAAACCTCAAACATGAAAAAGATGTCTAATATATTTGTTCAATTCCAACACAGGTTTACACAAAGTGATTAGTCACCAGAAAATCTGATATCCTTTGTTACATCTTGCCAAAACCAATCTCACTTTGAAGTATTCCTGTTGCTGAGTTCTCCCTGAGTCAGTCAGGTTTGTTTCATTGTGACTATACATCGCCCTGAAACGTATATGGCAAATACGTATTCGTTGCAGTAGAAAAACCATGCATGGATCTCTGGTCAAAATTTGCCTTGAAACCTTTAATGCAGATTTGTGCAGTCTGAACAGCTTTGTTCATTTGGTGTTATGGAGTCAAACCTGCACGTCTGCATTTTTTAGTAGCCATTAATTGTTGTCTTGCACTGTTCTCTGTGCCTTCCACTTCATTAATCACAGGACAGTGGTAGGCCAGGGAATGCGCAATGGGAGCACCTAAACTATAAGGAGTAAATTTTCTGCCTCTGCTCAAAATTGTGCTGTAAACTACCCTTCCAACATTCTTTTTTAGAAGAAATGCTATTTGAAAACCTCTTGTAAGTAGGAACTGAGCTATCTCAAAGTGACAGTGAAAGGTACAATATTATGGTACCTGAACCAGTTTTTTTTATCTTATCTAGCAATGGCACGTTATGATTACTATTCTTTGTCACATAAATTTAAAACTATAAAAACTTTAGACGAGCCTTGGGAAACAAAGTAATGAGTCATGTATTTGCAACTTGGCTTTGTTTTCTGTTCATTGTTTTTCTAAACACTAGTAGAAGTGATCAAACAGCTGCATTGGGTGTAGTGGTCACACGTGGCTAGAGGATGCCCTGTGCAGGACGAGGCCATGATCTGCCCCGTGCTGCTCACGGATGGCTCTGACAGAGATGGGAACAGCGCTGCAGTCTGTCAGGGATCCACTGACCTCAACGTATTTAAGAAAGAGCTGCACCCACCATGGGGAAGGGACATGTGAGAAGACAGGTGAGGAGAAACGGAGAGGTCACAAAGGGGCCTTTCCTGGGGACATGGCGGGAGATGCACTCCCTGATGAGCACAGAGATGTGCTCCCTGCCAGAACAGGGACTACTGAGGGACCATGGGTGTGGATGACCCAGGCTGGGGCAGAAACACCCCCCAAGGGACTGAGGTCCTCACTGAAGGTCTTGGGAGGGATCAAGTATAAAACACAGAAAAAGCAATGGGAGATGAACCTGGGGAAATGGGGATGAAAGATGTTTCCTAACTGTTTGTTTAACTGGTTATGGGTTTTCTCAATATCTGAATCAGTAAGAATAGGTTGTGTTAATTGTCAGTAAATTAAATTAAGTAAATTTAGCAGGGTTGAGACTATTTTGGCCACAAGATGATTTTTTTCCCAGTATTTTAAGATACATTGTGGCGACAGATGTTTTTATATAAATTAACCTGACTTTGCTCCTCTCTCAATAATTTGACAGTTTATTTTGCTGACCATATGGCTATAAGTAGAACCATAATCTATTGTATTTGAACTGAAGAACAAGGTGCTGAGGACAAATGATATGAGAATAATTTGCTTTCCATCTCTGCTATTCCCTGCAGGGATGTTTTGCATAATGAAAACAACATTCTAAATTAAAATTGTTCTTTTTCTCATATCAAGGTTCTCATCCTATTTAGGAGAATTTTTCTAACATATTCAATGCTTTATTTAATGCTATAAATATCTTATTTATAGTACAAAATGCATTCCTAGAGTCAGAAAAGGGGAAAAAATGCTGAGTTCATGATTTCACTGGTCAAACTTCTGACTAAACATTCTGTGCAATGCGTGTAAAGAAGGATTGGATTTTCAGCACTTAATTACTTTAGCCAGTTTCCATCTGTTCTTTGAATTCTGACCTTTCTTTCCAAGTTCAGGCTACATGGAGTGTCTGCAGGCAAGCCAATTAGATCATGGATGTTTCATGCTGACATTACAACAGACTTAATGTCCACCTGCAGAACCCTGGTTGATAAATTTAATAGTGATGACACAGTGGCCTTCTGCAACCTTCATCCAGCAAGCAAATAATAGTTTATTACACTTGGCACTGTTCATTTAAAATGTAGCACAACGAGCAGTGGCAAAATCACATTTTGATTTGTTTCTTCAGCCTATGACATTAATCATACACTGTCAAAAGCTTTTCATGTTATAGTTTCTCACAAAGATAATGCAAGTTAACTCTAAAAAACAACCCCATAAAACTATCCTTTTCTGGGCTAAGAGGAATAGTCACAGGCTGAAATAGCATGGAGCTTTAAGCAAGCCACCTCTTCTCCCATAAAAATCTCAGACGGCCAAGGTCAAACTTTGTAGGAAGTCCATCACTCTGCTCTCATACCGCCTGTCCTCTGCTTATGAAAATGATTGACTGTCTACAGAGTTCTTACACTGGCAACATGAATACACACAAAATATCACCATATTTCTAATAGTAATCATATTAACAGATGATTGTCAATCAACATAAAATAGTGGTAAAATACTATTTCAATATTCTTTACCAGTAAGTGGTACCAAAGACATATTCAAGTCTATTGCAGCCTCTAATGAGGACCCAGTTACTTGTGTGAACCTCAAAATGTTATAATTTGCGAATGTGATATTATCAAGAAATATCTATATGACTTAATACCTAAAAATTTATTTGCAAAGAAGCTTCTGGAAAAATATATAGCTTCAGTTTCATTAAGGGTCTGAAAAACAAGAAGAAAGATAGAAAGATATACTCTTCCTTGAGGAACATTTTGAAGCTGACTGTAAGTGCAAAGAGGAGCTGGAGGGCATGATGCGAAGCCTATCAATGTCAATGAGAGTCAGCCCTTGTATTGATTTTAATGGTCTTTGAATCAGGTCCTAAGTGTGAGATTTTGGTAACCTGTTAAAGCTTCCACCTTTTAAAACTGAACTTCTTCTATTGATCCACTAAGTCAAAGACAGTAAATAAATGTTACATGAAGAAGCACAAATCCTTACCACTTCAGTGTTTTCTGTGCTTACAGTACTGAGCCAGATGGCAGTGTGTGTAAAGCACTATGTTGTAGAGTTTCAGAAGCAATTTTGCTGAGTTGCAAGGAGATTAATCTCCTAATAGAACCACAGGTTGTCTGTTTGCTCTTAATAGGAATCTTTTATTCCTCTCCCCACTTCTTCGATGCTGCAAAGTGCAATAAAACCAACTACATTTGCACTGAATGAAATTCACTCTATTTCAGTGCTAGGTAGCGATGAAACTTCTAATGAGCCACTTTGCTCATTCTGTTTAT